>NW_012102055.1:101710-159737 GCF_000951045.1 Mandrillus leucophaeus | reverse complement strand
GCACACCAACATGGCACATGTATACATATGTAACAAACCTGCACGTTGTGCACATGTACCCTAGAACTTAAAGTATAATAATAAAAAAAAATTAATGAGCTTCCCCCAAAAAATAAAGAAAAAAAAAAAAAGAAAGTCTATTTGGGGCTATAGATTACCATATCATAGAAAGGCATATGGTGATACTTTAAATCAATAATTTCAAAGAGGTTCTTATTACCCCCAAAAAAATTAAAATAAAATTGAATATAATTTTGGTATAATAATAATTTGGTATATTTAAGCCAGGCTTTAAAACCTTAACCCCATGCACCATTCGGAGTCTGCCCAGGGCTTCCCTCAACATCCCCTTCTAGACCTATTGCCAGGTCTCACCTCAGTTTTAACTTCCTTTCTTGCAGGTTTTAAGAAGACAGCGCTCTAGAGACCAATGTCCAGGAAAAACTCACAAATCTAAAAACTATTCTTTATGTACTCAATCATTTTATTTTCAGCTGAACAATGTATTTTGTGGTGGTTTTTACCTCAAAGGGGTTTCATCCATACCCTCACTCTGCCTAGTCAAGCATGGTCCCAAAGCTGTGATAAAATACTAGCAATTTTATGAAATCATAAATCCCTGTGTAGACTGCATATTATTTAGAAAGTAGTTGCTATACTAACCAGCCTTCCAACTGACTAAAAGCTCCAAATTGGTACTGTATTGTTATAAATATCCAGAATATCCAGAAGTTAGGAGCAGTAGTTTAAAAAAATCAAACTCCCTTGAACTCTGTACATGAAATTCACATCCACTTTTGAGCTCTCTATTCCTGCCAACTCTTTAATGAGGAAAGCATGCGCCATGTTATTTTTATTCACATGCACACCCTCAAAATAAAAATATTGTGAAGTTATCAAACATGAGACTTTCAGCATTGATAGAAACCCATGATTGTCCTGAGTGAGAAGGATGTATCACTGGGTTGATCGATATGTGGACATCACTTGAACGGGGATTGTCAACATCGACTATCAATGCAAAATTACACTTTGCTTGATAATTTCAGAGAACACAGTCATAACATTTTCCCATCTTAGCACACAAGTTCTGTTGTGATGATCACAGGAAACGAAACAGTATACTTTTCAAGCTCGGGTGAAAAGAAATACAAATGTGAGATTAATTGTGTGTTGTTATTTTAATTTCTCTGGAACACACACATGCACACCCTACCATGGATGGGGAGGAGAGACTGGAGGGTATAGATGGAGGGTGTGATGGGAAGTATTGGGCAATACATTGTTTTTTTTTTTTTTTTTTTTAAATCTCAAAACAGCTTTTGTCAACCTCTTCCCCCTTGGCCTCCTTCCAACCCATAAAAGCAATTCTGATAGCACGATGAAATCAAATTACTTGAGAGAAATGAGCTGAAGGAGCCTCACCGTTAAGCAATTGCTAGACCAGCCACTCAGACCATTCTGGCTAAAGGCTGAGTTTCACAAAAGATAAAACAGGTGAAGTAATAAGAGTGACACTGGCCCCTATTACTGCAGTGAGCATGGCAGCAGAATGCTAAAAAGGTATCACTGGCTTCACCCAGGAGCATAAAGGGGCACCTAGTAGGCAAGGGTGAGGGGTCCACAGTCTGTTGTTAAGAGAGTGGAGTTGCAGATGTTTTGTGATCTGGCTTTGTTATATGAGTATATACACATAACATGGCATACTCATAAATTGGGTAACAAGAGCAGATGCTGACGATGCACCGCATGTATCTTCTTGGCATGTGCTATTTCCTTGCAAGCTGCTTTGACTTAAACCTTTTACCTGAGGGCTCCTTCTGGTGCCAGCCCCTTTTACCCGAGGGCTCCTTCTGGTGGCCAGAGCTCACTTTGCCACATGTAGGGCAGGTCTAAAGGGCCAGGGAACAAGCTCCCCCCTAAAATGTTCTTCAACCAATGATTACTGAGAGTTGTTGGGTTAATACCTCAGCTCCCTCACCCCTCAGGGGATAATGCTGAGGTGTGTGCTTTATAGTTTCCCAGAGCCAGTGAGTTCACACTCCACTTGCCCAAAGTGGCAAATCCCTTGATAATGCATTCTTTATTTGCTTCCTTTCTTTGTCTGTCTCTCTTTCCAAAAGTCACCTCCAAATTAACAACTTACACACAAACCCCTGCCTTTAAATCTGCTTTTTGGGGGTAGTCGAACCATGACAGCAGTCAAAATGAATTGATGAATCTGAGACAATGAGGTGTCATGTCTCATCTTGTGATCACCCTTTCTCCACTGTATTTTAGTTGTAACCTCTAGCACATGCACTGTAGAGAAATGTTCTATAAAACAGCTAATTAACTGGGGAGAAGGAGTTGGGGAGCTCACTGGCTGTTAGCATGAAGGTAACATAATATTTCACTTTGGGGAGTATAGAGGTCATCTAGTCCAGGCACATAATGGCATCCAAACCTGGCCCACTAGACAATACAGCAATCTTGAAATACTAATAAACTGCTGCTAGTGCTGCTGCTGTTAGCATTTATTGAGCAATTATTATGTATAAATCACTCTACTTAGTTGCATTTATCTGTGTTATTTCATTTAATTTTCATAAGAATACAATGGAAAGTAGAAGAGAAAAGAAAAAGGAAGATGAGTTGCTCTGTAAATGAACAGTAATGGACTGTAATTGGACTTTATTGTATTGAGGGAAAGAGGAAAAAATAATTTGTTGGGAGAAAAGTTGAGTGTTGGGACAGAAGTTTAGGCAGGGCTTGCATACCTGCTAGACATGCTGGCTCCTTGCTTCCATCACTCTTATTATCTCAAGTAGCCATATGTTTCTCATTCACTTGATACACTGTTTCAACCCCCACATCCTCACCACCTGTTTCTTTGGCTTCGGGAGCTCGGGGCCTTCACAGCCTCCACACTCACGATGGCCCCCTGGTCCCACTTTCTCTCTCAAACTTTTTCTCATTCCTTTGACTCTGCCAGACTTCATCGCCCCCCACAACCTGGTGTTGGGTCTGATCACCCCAACATAATTAATTTGGATTTATATTGAAAACTCCCAAGGCCAGGTGCAGTGGTTCATTCCTGTAATCTTAGCATTTGGGGATGTTTTGGCAGGAGGATCAATTGAGCCAAGGAGTTCTAGATGAACCTTGGCAACACAGAGAGATCTTATCTCTACAAAATTAAAAAATAAAAATCACTCAGGCACATGCCTGCAGTCCCAGCTACTCAAGAGGCTGAGATGGGAGAACTGCTTGAGACTAGGAATTAGAGGCTGCGCTCCAGCCTGGGTGACAGAGTGAAACCCTGTTGAAAGAAAGGAGAAAGAAAGAAGGAAAGAAAGAGAGAGAGAAAGAGGGGAAGGAAGGAAGGGAAAGAAAGACAGAAAGAGAGGGAGGGAAGGGGAGCAAGGAAGGAAGGAAGGAAGGAAGGAAGGAAGGAAAGAAATGCCAAGAGGTGTGCAAAGTATGCGGTGACTTTGTCATGCAGCTTTAGTAGACTCAATATAACCCAGTAAGGCAGTTTGGACTCGCATCTGCTTAAAGAGAAAGAAATGCTATGCTGTGGTGGGCATAGGTGGGAGCCTAGACTATTCTTAGAAGCCAAACCACCTCTGGCTTCCACATAAAATAAATCAAACCTTGAAAATTCCCTTCAAAATGTATATAATCTTTTCCATTTTACAGAAGAGGAAAAGTGGCTCATGGAGGACTCATGCAAGGGACAGGACCCAGTATACCAGCCCACACCCCCTCCACACCCTAGCCTGGAGCCTGGAACCTGGCATGTTGTTGGTCCTCAGAATGGATGAACATACCAGAAAGCCTCTATGTCAGAGACTCCAGTCTGGATGTTACATGGTTTCAAACCCCAGAGAAAGAAAATCATATTGGAGGCCCCTATGGGCAGGGAGCTGTTTCAGAGCACCAAACATATGGCCTCTGGCATAAGCCACTCCAAGAGGACCCATGAGATCAGATGTGCTACCTTCTTTCTCAGGTGACAGCACCCATTCTACCATTTAATGTCTTCATTGCAGAGTGTGGGTGGGGCCCAAGGAATCTCTTGAGAATGTAGAAAAGCTGGCAGTTCTGATGGTTCAATTACACTTGAACATTTAGGTACTCTGGACATGACTGGAGCGTGTGAATTTGTGGCCCACTGGCTCACTATAGAACTTCTGTGATATTGCTTCTTTCCCCATGGTCCTGTCTTACCCCTTCCTTTATTTTATTCAACTTAGCACTGATGTCCCTAGCAGGGCCTCTAGAATTAGTCATAATATCAAAAGGGAGAAGGGAAATTCTGTACTTCTTCTCATCTTAATCTCTTCACACCCATTCTTTCATTTCACTTGACATTATGTGTGCCAAAGCAAATGATACTCCATAAATTCTACTGTATTTCGCAATGGTCTTGAGACACTTTTTCTTTCATTTACTTAAAAAACTGTGAAACATGAAGTTTTCCTTTCAAGTTTTGTTTCCTCTGCTCTGCAAAACAGGTATAAATGAACTGCATTTTTATAGGACACAAGGTTACAATCTATGCAAGCTTCATCAGCTCCTCAAACTTATGAGCTCCAGTGTCTATTTCGGAGGGTATTTTTGAAATCATCTTTTGCCTAAGGAATTATAATAATGACTGGAGAAATGGCTCGTGAAACAAATTCTATTCTATGCAAGCTGTTCCTGCTACCCCTGGATAAGTCTTCTGAGAAAGGAGATGAAAGATCTCATAGAATCACCTGGAATAGGGTTTTTAGAAATTCTTTTTCAAAAGAACATTTTCCCTACAGGGGTAATCAAAGGAGTTCATTGAGGACATCACATTTGAATAGAAAAGGCTTATACTGGGATCTACTGAGAGATGAAAATGCAGTTTCTGCTTATCGAACGGGTGGCATTCAATGGTGCGTAGTCCTGGTAGCTGGTGATCTTTCCAAACATAAAGCACACCATGTCACATCCACGCTAGGAGCCCCCTAGTGGCTTCCTCTGCACTTATGGGCAAAACCTAAACTCCTCACCGTGGATTGCAGGGGTCTTTTGCTGCTGTTACCACTACCTGAAATGATGTCTGTTTTGTTTGCTTGGTTATTGTGTGTCCACCCTACTGGAATTTAAGCTCAATGAGACAGAGCTCTGTCTGTCTTATTTTCCTTTCCACCTTCAGGCTCAAAGCAAAATAGGTGCTCAACAAGGTGTCATGCCACATTTGGGAACATGAGAAATACCTGGCTACTCCTGTGTCCTAGGAGGCTGCCTAGCATCCTGCAGTGATTCTGCGGCACCTGAGGCCTATGAGAATAAGCCCTCTTATTGGAGGGCAGGACACAAACTTCTGTGCTTCTCTCTGGAGTCTCTGCTGGTCTAGACACTCCACTCACGTGACCTTGGTCAACTTAAAAACACAACCTACGAGAATGACAGCTATGTCCCCTTGGCTTGGGGTTTTGACAAAGGCCTCTGTCCTAGGATCCCTAGACTAGGATAGACTGCAGAACCTCTTTCAGGGACATAGCACCAGACAGGGTCTCTTAGCTTTGTTACTGACTCCCAGGATGTAAACCACTTCTGTCCCAAAGAGCTTTCATGCTCTCACGGGCACAGACAGGTGCATGATTCTCCAGAGGGAGGCATGCTGAACACGTCAACACTGCCTCAGCAGCATTCACCCTTATTATCTTAGTAGAAGAAAGAAAGATAGCCCTCAAATCCCCTGACTATTGACTTTTGCTCTTCAGTGATAGCCAAGCCCCTTGAAGGCGTGAGTTTGTAAACTGCCCTCAGAATTCCAGGAATTCCTCTGTAAAACTTCTCAGTGTCCAGTTCCCCTAAGGTGAACATTTGACATGGAGAATCTTTCCTTTTCATGTTTGAATCCTAAGAGAGACTTTGGCCGTGACATTCTATTCTGAGTTCTGTCTGACTTCATCTGCTGGTAGCCTAAATAGGGGTGGTCCAATGGGTTTGGATAGAATATACAATGGCAGCCACACCTTTGCTGATTGAGACAGAGATCAAAGCAATTTTAAGGACTAAGCTTATGACTAAAAATAATACATAATTTGATATGATTTTGTGATTAAAATTACATTATATGATAAAATCAAAATATGCTGGAGGATATCATCCTAAAACTCATTTTCAAAGACACTCCAAAAGATAGCAAGTAAGGCATTCCTAAAATTCCAGTGTTGAGTCAGAGGACATAGCTTCAAGTTTGACATGAGCAGTAACACCAGTAGACTCTTGTGACGCCTTTTTTAGATCACTTTCTGAGTGTGCTGGATTAGATAAGCGTTCCCAATTCTTTGCTTATCTTTGCTATCTGAATTTGCAGAGCCTGCCACCCTGGGTGGAGCACATTTCCCTGCCCCATCAATGTTGAGGTTGCCCATCTGACTTGCTTTAGTAAGTGGTATGTGAGCAGACATGAAGTTTTAAAAAGTGTTTGCTGGTATGGAAAGAGAATGTCCCAGATAACTACTGGCCTTTCAGACAGGTACCTGAAATGAAAAAGAAGGAAAAGACCTGTGCCCAGCAGAAGCTGAGACTCCAGCTTGGTTAGGCCAAGCCCAGTCTTGATCAGTTAAACGACAGCCAACCCTCAGTCTTGTAAACAAGACAATACATGCTATTTGCTGTCAGCTACTTGGTTTTAGAGGTTGTTTGTAATGCAGAAAAATATGACTGATACATTGAGTGAGAACTAATACTGCTGGTGAACACACAATGTTTCAGAAATCCCTCTGAGGATATATAACATTTGAAGATGGTTTTTATTCCTTTCCAGGTCTTCGCCACCTTTGGAATCTGGCTTCAATTACTGACTATCTGTCCAAGGTAAAAATATTCTCTGCATAATAAATCCTGCATACCAATTTGATGAATTCAAAGAGATATGAGAACTGGTTCAAGAGAAACCCTGGTTTTAGAGTCAGACCTACCAGGCATTGAATCCTTTCCCTGAAAAGTGCAATCATTGAGCAAAACAGGGCTCTATTCCTCAACGTCTTCACTGGTAACATATAAGAGGGGATAAGTCATTCTCTCTTGTTGTGAAGACTAAATTGCACAAGTCACATGCATTTTGCTCCCCTACAGGTCTTCTTGTTAGCTCTCCTTCCCTAAATTTATCTTATTTGCTTAATAGGGAGAGTAAGCTGAAAGATGTAAGAAAACCTAAAGGCACAGGAATGCTGTTGTGCACAGTAGGCCTGGAAACCCAGGTGGGAGCTCCATGCTCTTCAATGTGCAACTGGAAGTATAGGTGGGCTCAATTTTCAAGATCAAGTATGGTTTCACTATGCCCTCTCTGCCCCTGGAACTTGACATTACCTACCTTTTTTTTTTTTTTTTCAGAATCTCTTCCTAATGCCAGAAAATATAATTTTTGGTAAGAGGAACAGATAGTAGATGAACAGATTTTAACAAAACTGTCTTGTTTATAGCTAAACCTCTGAAGAAATTATAAAATATATGTCATTGTCTATAATATCAACCCCCAAAAGAAACTTGTTAAACTCCCCAAATGGCTATACAGTGGATTTCACCACATCCTCATAATATGAATACGTTTCTTTAAGTCATCTAAAATGAATTAGAATGACCTGAGTAATCGACTGTGATTCATGCAATAATTGCATACACAATCTTTTACTATTCTACCTAAAACATCCCTTTGGCTGGTTTCGGATCTCTGTTTTACCCAAGCATAAGTTACTGCTCCTGAAAATGCCTAGAGAGATGTAATTGCAAGTGATGCATATACCATTTCCCTCAAACAGACAGAACCTGGCTCATTCTCTTAACCACAGCAAGGCACTTGGGGTATAGTAAGTGTTTGACGAATGATAGGAAAACGAAGAGACCAAATAAGCCACAGAATTTTAAAGGAGGAAAACTGCATTTTAACATGCAAATTTCCCACAGCAAGCATCATTGTTCGTCTTAGTAATGAATGACAGTATTTCACAAACGATGAGCTCTGGACTAAGTTTGTGGTAGAATAATGAAACCCCAGAAAAGGCACACTTCTCATCAAAAATCAATTTGTTTTCCTGCTTGAGCTGTAGTAAGCAGAGACAAGATAGCTTGGAGTTGTAATGTGCCAAGAAAACCTGCTGGGGCAAGAAAAGAGGTTCAGGATGTGCTCATAGTAGAAATAACTATCCATTTAAACACAAATGTTAGAAATTTACTTTGATCGACCTCTTTGGGAAGGTGGAGCTTTTGTGTCTATTGAAGGTATTCCTCAGGGAAAAATCAAATCGATGTTTGCTCAGTATTTCACTTATGAACACCTGACATTTTTCTTCTTACAAAGTAACACGCCTTCATTTTTGTCCCTAGGCTCAAAGAAAATGAAGAGTCAGGAGGATGACAAAATGAGAGCCAGCACATGATCTTTTTCTTACTTTCCTAGACATCCTAGATGGTGGGCATAACAATATATAGGTGGTTCAACATATAAGGAGTTTGGAAGATGTCACTCTGTCCTAACACGTGTGCTAACACACGAACAGCTAAACCAAGTAAAAGAAAGCAACAACTTTATTTAGATCCATCAAAGAAGTGAAGTCACAGAGCAAACTGCTGTCCCCAAAATTGGAGAGACAGACAGGTGGGTACAGAGAATCACAACTTACCTGAGCAGAAACCTCCTAGCAGAAAAATCCGCAGGAACGAGTACTGGAGCAGAAAAGCCTAAACTCTAACTGATGGATTGCTGGAGACTCCGTGTGGACAGGTCTGAATGACAGAAACTCCAGGGGGATCCTTTCATCTGGGGCTATCATGCTTTTGTGAGTTTTACCTCCAGGAGCTGGACCAGGTTCTCACAATGAATATTAGAGAAAAATCCCCTCATGCTTCCAGAAGTGGGAAGGGAAAAAAGAAGAAACATCTTGAAACATGCCACAGCATTCTGTTTGTCATAACAAGGCCTGCCTTGAAGAGAAAATATTTCACCTGAGCCTAAACTATTGGGGTTCTATCAGATCCTAACCAACCTGGGAAAGGGAAATACTCAACTCCCTCCCACTCTAGCCTTCCATATAGAAGAAAGGAAATGCCCAATTTCAGTTTACTCTAGCCCTCTTGCCCCACCTAAAAGAGGTGGAGGACCTAAGAAACACTTGAGATGTTCACAGTTCAGAGGTACAGGGCTGCTGAAAGACTGAGACCTAATCACATAACTATATAATACTTCTCCTCCCTTGACATCTAACCACCACATGACTAAAGCTTTATTTATTGTAGTTCCTTTTTCTCTTCTATGTAGTACATTACGTTTGGCTGTCAAGAAAAACCTGTAAGACTAACTAAAAGAAAAAAGCAAAAGTTTGAAGAGACAGATCAAGCATCAGAATCAGATATGGCAGGAATATTGAAATTATCAGACCAGGAACTTAACAGCATCACAATAGAGGCCCTAGATAAAGCAATAAGACAAGAAAAATAAAATAAATTAAAAGGCATACTGATGGGAAAGAAAGAAGTAAAATTGTCTTTATCCATAGATGACATGATTGTCTATGTAGGAAATCCAGGTTTGACTAAAAATCCCAGAGAAAATAAGCAATTATAGCAAGACTGCAAGATACAAGGTTAATATACAAAAGTCAAACATTTTCCTATTTACCAAAAATAAACTAGTAGATTTTGAAATTAAAAATAAAATACCATGTATATTAGCCCCTCTGAAAATGAAATACTTAGGTATAAATCTAACAAAATATGTAAAAGATCAATATGAGGACAACTCCAAAACTGATAAATCAAAGAAGAATTAAATAAATGAAGAGATAGTCTATGTGCATGGATAGAAATACTCAATATTGTCAAGATGTCAGTTCTTCCCAACTTTTCAGTTGGAAAGAAGAATCTATATTTTCAATGCAATCTCAACCCAGATTTCAGCAAGTTATTTTGTGGATATAAACAAACTGACTCTAAAGTTTATGTGGAGAGAGAAAAGCCCCAGAATAGCCAACACAATACTGGAGAAGAACAGTCAGAGAACTGACACTACCTGACTTCAAGACTTACCATAAAGTTTTGGTAATCAAGACAGTGTGGTATTGGCAAAAGGATGGACAAATAGATCAATGGAAAATAATACAGAGTCCACAAATAGATCCTCATAAATATAGTCAACTAAATTTATCAAAGAAGCAAAGGCACTACAATGAAGCAAGTCTTTTCAACAAACTGGGCTGGAACAGCTGGACACTCACATGCAAGAAATGGATCAAGACGTGGATTTTACACACTTCACAAAAAAATCATTCAAAGTTAATAGTAGTCCTAAATTTAAAACAAGGAACTATAAAACTCCCAGAGGATAACAGGATAAAACCTAGGCGACTTTGGATATAGTGGTGACATTTTAGATACGACACCACATACATGCTTTATGAAAAAAATGATAAGCTAAATTTCAGTAAAATTAAAAAAAAATCTGCTCTGTGAAAGTCAATGTCAAGAGAATGAGAAGGCAAGTCGCAGACTGAGATAAAATATTTGCAAAAGACATATCTGATAAAGGATTTTTATCCTAAATATACAGGGAACTCTTAAAACTAATAAATAAATGAACAGCCCGATTAAAAACTGGCAAAAGACTTCAACAAACACCCCACCAAAGAAGATATACAGATGGCAAATAGACATATGAAAAGATGCTCAACATCATATGGCATAAGAGAAATGCAAATTAAAACAACAAAGAGATACCATTACACGTCTATTAGAATGGCCAAGATCCAAAACATTGTCAATACCAAATGCTGGTGAGGATGTGGAACAACAGGGACTCTTATTCATTGCCAGTGGGGATACAAAATGTTACAGCCCTTTAGAAGACAGTTTGTCAGTTTCTTACAAAACTCACTATACTTTTATTACACTACCCAGCAATCTCACACCTTGGTATTCGCACAAAAGAATTTGCCCCCTTCGAAGGGTTAGAGACAGTAGATCAAGGACTTCAATGTATTTTCTTAAGCTTTACAATCCCTATGCCAAGACCAGCAATGACGGAGAGTTTCTGTTGCTGCACATCCTCATCAACGATTGGTATTGTCGGTATTTTGGATTTTGGCCATCTAATAGGTGTGTAAGGGTATCTTTCTGTTGTTTTAATTTATATTTACCTTATGACATATGATGTTGAGCGTTTTTTCATATGCTTATTTGCCATCTGTATATCTTCTTTGATGTGGTATCTGTCAAATCTTTATTATACCATCATTATTAGTAGAAAACCTTGAAAACTTAAAGAAACTGGGAATTTGTTCTTTAGGAGTAAAAAGGAAATAAACGAGATCTTGGCTTTTACTTCAACTAGGTTTAAGAGAGAAAGCCTGGGATGGAACAGACAGTGGCAATTTCAAGAGAACAGAGAAGAGGGCAGTGGAATCATCTATATGGCCTCAAGTAAGGGAGGAAAGCCGAGCCTTGATAGGCCTGTGTGGGTATGACGATTCATTCCTTGCTACCTCCCTCCATACCTCCAAAATAAATAATGATTCCCAAATCCCCCTAGTGCTGTTCTAACAATCCCATAAAGACTTCTGTAGAAAAAGAAAAAAAAAGAAGAAATTCAAGATGTCACAATGGTTTGGTGGCCACTAATACTATATATCAGTGAGCTGATTTACCTTTCCACAAGGGCAGAAGCCAGCCCTGTCTTAGAATTTATTTCTACATAGTCACCTTCTCTCTTAACTTCAGGCAATTCCTTCAGCACCTGTGTAACTTGCTTATACCCAAATTAAACTACAGACATTTGTATGCTGTCTTGTAAATATTAGTTTTTTTTAAAGGTTTTTATTTTCTATGACTTTAGCTATACAACAAAAGCATGAGAGTAGGCTCTCTGACTTTTCTTTTCTTTTGCAACCATAATATTTATTTATGTAATGCACTTCTTTTGGTTAACACTGCATTTAAGCAGTACCATTCATATTTGAGATTATTTCTATTGTGTACATGTGTAGATAAACATATATATATATCATATACATAGAAATGTACATACGATATATACTATATAGTAGAATATAAATACAATGTGACAACATTTACCTCATCCTAGCTTTTATCACCCAGATTGAAAGGGAATTTGGCCAGCCTCTGCCTCATGTTTAGAAAGCACATCAGTCATTCAGTCATTTCCAGAGTGATGGATACTGAACCAAGGTATTCAGACACCTTCCTGGTTTGCTTCCATAGACAAAGATCCTATCTCTGCTGGTATGTACTGACATGTGCAGATGGACCCAGATCATAATGTTATCTTACATGGCATCTTCTATTTTTGTTTCTCTCACAAATAAAGTTTTGAATAACATGCTAGCAAAATGAGAACTATGGCATTCCAATGTATCAACTTAAGCATGGTATGATTAACTATTAAATATGTGTGGTTCTTCATGTTTGAAGAATGCTATGGTTAAGGAAAGTAAAGTGTAACCATCAGGGTCTGGGTAGAAAATAGGATTTCCTTAGATGTTTTAAATGCAAAAATTTGATAAAGGGACCACGCATGAAGACACAGTCATGGTTAAAATACAGGCAAGATATGTGGAGACACTCAGAGGTGTTAGCAGAAGAAAGCGGTGAGCACCCTAGGGGAAGTGTGGGGGAATAATGTAACCACAGCCTAGCAAGACAGAGTAGGAGCTGGGAAGTATAGGCTGCCCAGCTAACCATAGTCATAGAGGGACAATGTCATTCCAGAAAGATGGTATCAACGCAGGCGTGGGAAGGATAGACAGGTGGGGAAAAAAGGGAGTGGCATGGAGAAATGAAGGATTGGGAAATGGGGAGTTACAGACAGGTAAGAACTATACCAATCACTTTCCCCCAATGTCCCATCCTCCTGGTAACCTGATTCCTTCCCTCCCCTATGACCTAAAGCCAACCAGAGGCTAGCCAGCAAGAACTCGGGCAGGCATCCACAGGGCAGGACAGTGAAGAGAAGGCAGTGGAGAAGGCGGGCAGATGGAGAGTAGGCAGCAAACAAGGGACTTGTACTATTATAAAACACAACCATCCTAAAAGCTAATTCACCAGATTATCACTTCTAAACTGTTAATTACTTTAGACCTAGCTCCTAAAATAGGGGCACACATAGAAATGGCACAGAATCCCAGGTTCTGTCAGGGAGGCAACCAGAATTGGTTAAAAGTGACTATGGTTATGATGCAGAGACCCCAAAACTAGAGTGAAGAAGTAAGAAGTGGCATGCTCCAGCTCATTCCAACATTTGGCCAATTTTGAGGGGGGTTTAGAGTCTCTTAATTAGGAGACACATTAGTTTTTAATAGAGTTGGGCCAACATTTCTGTACTTGAATCTCATGTGTTTCACAAGCTCATCATTCACTCTCCATGAATATGCACTAGACAGAGATTTCCTTGAGGCTGGTAACAATAAGGACTTTATATCATTAGCAAAATTCTGGATCTACTGTGGCTTAATCACATTCTTCTCTACACTAAAATCTCCATTAGGTCCTGCTGATTTTTCCACAAGATTAATTTTCATATCATACTTTACATTTATTGTCATTTTCAAATATTTTAGCCACAAAATGATCCTTAAAACATATCTCTGCATATTCATGCATATATGTGTTTTTATATTTATACAAAGAATACATACATTTTGAGAGTCATTGGGTGTCGATGAATTTATTCAAACACCATTAAAGAGCGTCAAAAATTTGTTTGGCATGTTCAAATCTGAAGAAGCAGCTGGTGTGAAAAATAAAGGCCATTTGGCAGGTTTCTCTTAAGGAAGAGGCACTCAGCTTTTATCGTAAATATATTTTGTAGGCTAATGTACTTGGTAGAGCTCACAAGTACAGTCAGAATACAAAACACATCTCCAATCAGCAGTGCTTCACTTACTGAAGTTAATTGCTAAAAATAATAATAATGCCAAGGGTTAAGAGAGAGAATCTAGTACTTAACAAGTGCCCCCAGAAAGCTAAGTCAGATTAGATACCTAGCAAAGGGAAGGCCATGCTGGTGTTCCTCACATTTTCCTGTCTAGATCCTTGTCAAGAGAAAACCATCCTTCAGATGTCAAGAAGGATTTGTGAGCATTAATCTAATTTTCCTTTCAGGATAAGGGAGCAAATAACTTTCATGAAGGAAGTCTTTAGTGCTTTACCAATATGCTCAATTTTCTGCCAGATGCATGAAATGGCTGTTTGACATCAGCACTGCCTGCACTGTTCATCTCTTTTTGTATTGATTTATCTGCTAACCTTGACGAGCCAGTCTTAGATTGCAGATTGGTCACGCAGCAGGACAGAACCATTTTGCTTGGTGACAACTTGCATTTGTGATTGGCAGCCTCCCTGCAACCAAACTGCCTAGCATCTCCAAAGTATCTTGAATCTTTCCAAGGAATAGCAATTTTTCCTTCTCTGCACAATCTTAATTTAAGAATTAGGGAAGGCATCACTGTAAAACAGCCAACTCCCTTATTTACTGTGACAATCACAGGCTGTCACATTCTGCCACCCAATCATTCAGGAAATGTTTTTCCCAGATTTGGGTGCTGTGCTTGGGGCTCCAGGAAATGGGAGAGAACTTCTAGGCTCAAAAAAACTTAATCAAGGGGGAAGAAGAAACAGACAGACACACACACACACACACACACACACACACACACAGAGTCATGCATGCAACCATGCATACACATACTTACACACGGTGGCAGGTAATGCCAGTGCACCCATATTCCCTTGATCCATCCCACATGTCACATGCATCATCAGTAGACAAGTTGTAGATAAGCCTATGGCATCCTATTTTATATAGATCTGTCTTTCTGAGAACTTTCTCTGGCCCCTAGAGGGGACAGGAGGGTGCTCAGCTTGAACAAGCCAGAACTGATAGAAAGCTGCCACCTCTGGGAATAATCCTTACCCAGTAAGTGATGAGAATTGGTGGGCAAGTACCTCAGCCTCCTCGACCCTCACTGGCACAGCTATGAAGCCTGGTCCTTATGGTTTCTCAGAAAAATGAACCCCCATATTGGTTTCCTACTGCTGCTGTAACAACCCCCCCATAAACTCAGTGACTTAGAACAATACAAATGCATTATCTTACAGTTCTGCAGGCCAACATTCTGAAATAAATTTTACTGAGCAAAAATCATGATTAGGGCAGGACTGCACCCCTACTGGAGGCACTGGAGCAAATCCATGCCCTTGTGTTCTCCAGCTTTCAGAGGCCACATGCATTCCTTGGCTCATGGCTTTTTCCTCACGTCACTGCGACATCTGATTCCACTGTCACATCTCCTTCCCTCCTTCTGCTTCTGCTGTAATGGTGCATTGTCTTCTCTGACTCTGACCCTCCTGCCTTCCTCATATAAGGACCATTGTGATCATACTGGGCCCATGGGGATCATCCAGAATCCTCCCATACCAATATCCTGAACTTCATCAATATCTGCAAAGTCTCTTTTGCCATGCAAGGAAACATATTCATAGGTTCTGTGAACTAGGACGTGGACCTCTTTTTGAGGCCATAGTTTAGGTTACCACAGTCTCCAACAAAAATGAACTCTTGTTGCCAGAGCAATAATCCATTTGTTAATGCACCCTTCCTTGGCTTTACTCCCCTCCTCTCTCCCTCCTTTCTCCCCATCCTACTGTTTATGAGATTGCCTCTCAGATGTCTTTTATCCAACTTTTGATCTCAAATTTTAAAACTCTCACGTACTCATCAAATTTTAAAAATAATATAACAGGTATCCAAAGACAGAATCTCATTTAAAAAAAACTCATTGAAAATAGTATTTAAAAGTCTGATTAAAAAAATAATACACCAGGCTGGGCATGGAGGTTCACGGCTGTAAAATAGGTGTAGGAGGATGTTCCTACAGTGTTCCAATGAAGCACTGCTGATTGGAGATGTGTTTTGTATTCTGACTGTACTTGCAAGCTCTACCAAGTACATTAGGCTTCAAAATATATTTATGATAAAGGCTGAGTGCCTCTTTCTTAAGAGGCCACCTGGCTTCCTTGAGGCCAGGTGTTCAAGGCCAGCCTGGGCAACATAGTGATGTCCCATGTATACAAAGGAAGTTCGCCTGGTATGGTGGTACATGCCTGTAGTCCCAGCTACTCGGGAGGCTGAAGCAGGAGGATCACTTGAGCCCAGAAGTTCAAGGCTGCAGTTTGCTGTGATTGTGCCACTGTACTCCAGCGTGGGTAACAGAGTGAGGCCCTGTCTCAAAAACAAAAACTAAAAATAGAGAAAAGGAACAGAAAAGGGGAGCAAAAACAGTATAGAAATTCAGATACAGCGGAGATCAGTCCAAGTGGAAATCTAGAAGGTGTCATAGAGAAGAAAGGATTTCAGTCAGACTTCAAAGAATGGGCATATTGTTGATAGTCTAATGAGTAGTTCGAGATTTTTCCTCTTTCTCAAAAATATGTATCAGAGCCAGTTTCTGACAAACCAAAAGAAATACCATCATCTTGAAATCAAACATTTATCAAAAATTTTTCAAGTTCCCAAGTAGAGACATATGACCCAGATTTTCAAACACCTGAAGACCTTCCATTTTATCTGCAGGATTCCAAAACCAGAGCAATGCTTTACAGGGATATCTTGCTGGTTTTTCTTCTCTGTTATTGAAGTAGAATGCAACAATCACATTGAATGAATAGTTATTGTGTCTCAAATACAACTCTACCAGCTCAGGGAAACACCAGAATAAGGATGTAAAAACTCCACTGCACTCAAGCAATTGACAGACTTACTGGGGAAGCAAAACCACAACACAGTCTTAAAATTGGAAAACCAAGCCTGTATGTTTGTTTTGTTTTGTTTTTAGGAAAGGCCACATCATTAATACTTTTTGATGTCACAGGGGCAAATCCTATGCAGAAAGAAAACTCGACTATCAATGACTTTGAGCAGCACAGCGATTCAGAAGATTCCGACTTTATGAAGGCTTAGGAATACCTCACTCTCCTTATTTCACTTTCATTTTCCTTTTGCGTGTGCGAAAGAGTGATATATCACAAAAGCCTATGTCTAAAATGAATCTAAAAGTGCTCTTTTGATAAATATAAAATACAAATTTTAAGGGGTAATAAGGCATTGTATCATATTTCATGTATTCTAAAGGTATACAAAGTTACAGCAGCATCTTACAGTTGCTAGAATTTAGGATTCAAAAAAGTATAACATTGTGAAGTGACAAATCAGTCAAAAATCTAGATAACTTATCTTTTATTAAAACTTAATAAAGGATGTATTTGGCCTCAAATATTTTGCTTCACTCTCAAGGCTGAGTGACATAAATTTAATGGAAGAACAGGGGTGGCCCCATCTCCTCCCTTTCTTTGTTCTCCTATGGTTCCTTTTTTTTGCAATATATTTCCCTTATAGAAGGCTTCAAAGAGGATTTTCTTCTCCCCAAATAATTTTAGAGGGTTTGATGAACCTGAAAAGCTAGAAATAGAAAGTCAGGCTAAGAATAGTGGGATTAAATGTTTTCTGCCATCAGAATTACCTTTCAAATGGTAGGAGACATTCTGGGCAAGCCTGCAGTAGCCACAGTGCACTCTTCTCTGAGAATTACATGGCTATCTGGAAGAGGACTTATTCCTGTCTTTGTTACAAGTCGCCGCACACGCTGACACTAACAGGGCATGGGGCTTCCCCTTGGCATGTGTGTGGCAGGCAGCCAGGGCTGTTCGGCCAGCATGATGGATGGCTGCTGGGTGTGGCTGCTGCAGTGTGGGGAAGTTTGCTGAGGGAACACATTGATGGCTGTAGATGCTGAGAAATGTAGTTCTGTTTCTGCCCTCCATACTGCATTAAATGATCTCCCATCTGAATGCGATTTTCCTGGAAATTCTCATGCAGTTGCCATGGAAAAGAATTTGTCCCCACCTTTCATTCCTACCTAAAAGAAAGCTTGCCACATCTTTAATGCCAGCAGAAAAAGTTTCACCAGCATGGCTTTCAAACTTTCTTGCAGATTCATCATCCATCTAAAGGAACAGAGAGGTACCTTGTAGTGGTGGGATGGTGGGGTGTGGAGGAGATATTACTATACAGTTCTACCTTGGTATCCGAAGGGAATTGGTTCCAGGACTCCCCACAGACACTGAAACCACAGATGCTCAAGTCTCTGATAAAAATGGAATAGTATTTGAATACAACCTATGCGCATCTTCTTAAATATTTAAAATAGGCCCTAGATTACTTATACTACCTAATTAAATGTAAATGTCATGTTAACAGTTGCCATATTGTATTCTTTATTTGCGTTATTTTTTAATTGCTGTTTTGTTATTTATTTTTTTTCTTAATATTTTCAATCAGCAGTTGGTTGAATCTGCAGACGTGGATGCCCCAGATACGGAGAGTTGACTGTAGGGGCGAGGGAGAAGCGATCCTGCCTCCAAGTACAATGGTGATTCCTACCCAGTGTGGGGAGACATATGCCTACAGGACAAGGCCTCCACACTGGTTATGCTAAGTCAGGGAGTGGATAGGGCTGACATCCAGCCAGGTCAGCTGCCAAGGTCTGTGTTCAAGTTCAAGGGTGACAACCTCCCCACCTTGACCCCAAGAACGAACTACTTTCTCTTGCACAAAAGCAATTAGACTGCCAAGCCATGCACCTATAGGGTTGTCTCTGTTCCCAAAGGGTGATTTTGCTCTAATTTGTATGAAGTTACTGTGTATACTGGCAGGCACCCTGGAACTGAGTGAGTTTTCTAATTGCTCATTTTTAATCTGTGCTTCATGAAAATCAGCCAGCTACTGATACTGATGGGAGTACATTAGGCATTCTGAAGCAGGAAAAAGCAAAGAAAGCTGAGAACCACCAGATTAGAGGTTGGGAGAAGATCTGCACTACAGAGGGTGAGATGCTTTCTTGTCCATTATCTTTTGCTCACAGTATCCCAGCTCAGATGTCAAGGCTGGGCAAGGCGGGTAGTTGGGACAACATGAAGCCTCGCTCATTAAGTGAAATTTCATCCTAAGGGATAATAAAAACAAACCAATAAAAAATAAACAACAACAAATGGAGAATGAATACATAGATATACAATTTGGAAAGCTAAAGCATAAATCAACCATGAAGTTGCTAGTTATAAATGATTTAGGATAAAATGCTGTTATTAATAGCTAATATATATCAAGCTCTTACAATGAGATATTTACTCTGTTAAGAGTTTTCAATTGCCTTATTTCATTTAAGTTCTCCCAATGATACTATTTCAGGTTAGATGTAATTAATTCTCCTTCCTATTTTATAGAGAAACAAACTGAGGACCGCAATGACATGAGTTTGCCTAGACTTGCAGAGCTAATAGGGACTTGAGCCAGGATTCAAATCTAGGCAGTCTGAACTCCAAAACCACACTCTGGAACATGCAGACACATTTCTATGTTGGAAAACAAAAGATCTTAAGATAATTTTGCTTCTTTTAGCTGATAGAAAACTGACCCTTTGAGGAGTATGCTATTTAAAAACATGCAAATCTGATTAGTAAACCCACGTGGGTATCACTTGTGAAGAGAAACGCAAACTGGGACTAGAGAAAGGAAATAAGTCAGGGAGCTGTTAAGAGCAGGATAGATACTGGCAGAATTGGAAACTAAGGGAATTGGCAAAGTCACTGTAGCACAACCAATAGCTATTATTTTTTAAAATGCATGCAAGGGTAGAATTCCCTCAAGCTTAGAAAACAGTAAATTTAATACTCAGCTCAGAAAATGGGACCAGGGATGGCTGTCCTCACTACAAACAGTTGAAATGCAATGTTGGAATGCTGGTTTCTATTGTCTTAGGGGGATGTTTTTAGGCAAAAGTTACTCCCTGATAGATGGTAAATGGGTCAGACATTGACCCAGTCTAATTTTATTCTTCTCTGATTTCTGGTGGACAGATTTTAAAACTGACAGAGGATTCATAGTAGATATTTGCCTCCTATAATTCCAGCCTTTTCACTGTGCAAATATTTTTGAATGCCTACTCTGTACCCTAGTCTGTACACATTCTTCAGCATCCCATACTCTACCTAGAGAGACCAAAATCAACATCTATTGAATGGTGATTTTGGGCCAAACACACTGTTAGGGACCATGCCATATATTGTTTCTAATCTTCCCAATACACCTGAAGGCCAGGCCTTATTATTTTAGTTACTTAGATGAGTAATATGAAGCTCAGAGATGTGAAATAACTAGTTTAACACCACACAGCTGGTAAGTGATAAAGATGAGTCAATCTGGGTGGAGGGGCTCAAAAGTTCATTCTTGCTATTGTTTTCTATTGGGATTAAGACAATAAATTAGAAGAATGAGAAAAAGTTGTTTTAGGAGTTCAGGGGCAAGCAAAATTCTTACCAGATTAGGGATAAAAAGCAGAGAATGTAAGACCAGAAAAACTTCCTGGAAGAAATGTATTTATGGCAAACCCCAGAGGATAATGGGGTTTAAACATGAAATAGAAAACAAGATTCTGTAGAGGTAGTGTGAGCATAGGTACCGGGCCCGAAAAGCATAAAACATGGACTTTACTGTATCAAGTTCAGTTACGGGAAAGAACATTGGGATATAAGGTAAGAAACAAGTTAATAAAACAGATACTGAAATCATAGGACATAGAATAAACTTGGATGATAGCAAGAGGGGAAAAGGTGAGAAATATTCAACAGTTGCGGAGAGAAAAAATACTGGAAAATAGTTGGCAACAAACTACATGTGGGAACAAGGTGAAATAAATGGTTATGAGTAACTGGGGATTTAAGGCTTGAATAATGGTGTCATTAATAGAAAAAAACAGGAAGGGAAAGAAAAATAAGATGACAGACTTAGTATTAGACCAAGTAAATCTGAAGCCAGTGAAACAAACGAAGGAGATGTCCAAAGTGAACTGACTTGAAAAGTCAAAGTTAGAGAAGGGTATAGTCTTCCAAGCCTGCAGTTGAGTAAGACACATTACTTAAAGGAAAGAGTAAAGAGAGATAAGATGGAAATAAAGGAGGAAGATTAGCTAGGAAAGAGCATCTGGGAAAGATGTGGGCAGATAAGTGAAAAGAGAACCAAGAAAACATAGAAACGTCAACATAAAGCCTTTTTCAAAAAAGAAGAGATGGTGTTGAAGCACTCAAAGCTACAGAAAACTCAAGACAAATGAGCACCCAGAATACAGAAGTTGGCTCTGTTCCTTGGAGGTTGTTGGTATATACTTTGAGGAAATGGTTTGGGACCAGGAAGGAAGAAAGTGCCACATTGAAAATGGTTTGGGATCATTGTGGGGAGATGGTAAAAACAGTAAATGTAGTCTCTTTGTTCAAGGAGTTTTAGGAAAGGTAGAAGATAAGCTTGTTCAGGATCTTAGAGTCAAGAAAAGCAGTTTTTTGCTTGTTTGTTTTTAAGTAAGAGGACAGATTTGTTTGCTGTGAAAGAAAAATATTTAGTTTGGAAGGGGGAATGGAAAGGGATCAGAAAGAGGAAGATAATTGATAGATCATCAATCTGGAGAAAGAGGTAGAAGAGTTGGAATCCACATCAAAGGCAGAGGAGCTGACTGTAAGGAAGATTGGGAGATAATTCCTTCTTTTAGACAGAAAAGAAGGAGAAGGAAATGGATGAAGATACAAAAAAAATGTAGTGGAAGAGAGGAAGGAATTGGAAAGTCCCATGTTACAGGTTCATTTATCTCATTTAAGAAAGAAACTAAGTAATCTACAGAGTGTACTTGGCAGAAGGTCAGGTCAGCAGTGGAGGCTTTGTTAGGACCTGAAAACCCACAGGTATGGGAATCAGACAGACATGAAATATAAAGTTTTTTTGAGTTCTGTGTAAGTTACCATCTCAGCCCCAGAGTTAACATGAAAAAAACGAGAATAACACTACCTAAAAGGTTGAGGTTTGAATATATGCAATCACATCAAATTCTTAGCACAATAGGTGTTATAATGAGTACTCTTTTCCTACTTGCCATTCCTTGAGTGGAGCAGGGAACACTGGGATTGAATGCAGGGAAGGATATAGTAGGTAAGTGATTAGAGATGAACCCTAGGAGTACTGATAAGTGGTAAGGGCCCAGCTGAGAAGCAATAGAAGTTCAAGTGTGGAAGAAGAGCATGTGTGATGGGAAAATACAGCTGGCCTGTCATCCCTATGCTGGTAGTTTTGGAAGAGAATTGGACAATGTGAGTAGCAGTATTTCCCCAAGAATGAAAACTAAGTGACTAATAAAGAAAGAAGGGGGCCGGGCGTGGGGGCTCACACCTGTAATCCCAGCACTTTGGGGGGCCAAGGCAGGCAGATCACGAGGTCAGGTGGTTGAGACCATCCTGGCTAACACGGTGAAACCCCGTCTCTACCGAAAATACAAAAAATTAGCCGGGCGTGGTGGCGGGCGCCTGTAGTCCCAGCTACTCGGGAGGCTGAGGCAGGAAAATGGCGTAAACCCAGGAGGCGGGGCTTGCAGTGAGCCGAGATCACGCCACTGCACTCCAGCCTGGGCGATTGAGTGAGACTTCAACTCAAAAAAAAAAAAAAAAATGAAAAAAAAGAGGAGAAAGGGATGCATGCAAGACCATTGTTGATATAATCAACCATGGGATCCAAGATGGATGAAGGAGGTGGGAACAAAAAAAAAGAAAACTTTTTATAAGCCCAATAATAGGGATGAGTTGGGAGACCAAGAAGCATGCCAGGGAACAGAGCATGAGCAAAGCCAAGGACTAAGAGAAGGCAAAGAAGGAAGTGAGGGAAGACAAGAGATGAAAGGTGGCAGAGAGGAGGAGTTTTATGTTCAGAATCACAGTGATGCAGAAGCTGTAGGTAAGGCAAGGTCTGGGATGGCAGCTGAAATAGAGGCAGAAGAATACAGGAACTGCTATATCAGGATGCAATATCCCCAGAAACAATGGCAGAGAAGAATAGGCAAGAAGATGGCCAGTGTCCTGCCACTGAGAAGCAGCCCTGGACCACCACAGATGAAGGTAGCGAGAGTGGAAAGGGAGAGAACCATGAGGGTTGTGGACAGAAGCCAAGATGGGATTGATGGTTTCTCTGCAGCATAAGAAAGTGATCCAGAAGTGCAAGGGATGCCCTGGTTCTTCCTCTGCGCTCCGCAGGTGGCAGGGAGATGACACACAAAGGAGTAGCTTCCCCCTCCATCCCCTGTTGAAGGTTAGGAGGAGATGGTACCTCAGGGGAAAGCCAGGCTTCAGTTTTATAGCGACAAGGTGAAACAAACATCCAAGAAGCTGAGAAGGGAAGTTTATTCAAAATTGTACAGAAAGGGCTGGGTGCAGTGGCTCACGCCTGTAATCCCAGCACTTTGGGAGGCATAGGCGGGCGGATCACGAGGTCAGGAGATCGAGACCACCCTGGCTAACACGGTGAAACCCCGTGTCTACTAAAAATACAAAAAATTAGCTGGGCATGGTAGCATGTGCCTGTAATCTCAGCTGCCCAGGAGGCTGAGGCAGGAGAATCGCTTGAACGTAGGAGGCGGAGGTTGCAGTAAGCCAACATCACACCATTATACTCCAACCTGAGCGACAGAGCAAGACTCTGTCTCAAAAACAAAACAAAACAAAAAATTGTACAGAAAGACAAACAGACTTACTTCTGAGAAATGTGGAAAACTAGGGAATTGTCAAGTTGACAACTAAGTTGTTTTCAACTAATTTTTTGATGAGACCTAGAGCAAATTCCTTAACTTACCTGTGCCTCTAGAAAGTAGAAATAATGAAGAGACCTCATATCATCATTTTGAGCATAGAATCAGTTAAAAAAAGAAAGCCTTTAGAATAGGGCCTGGTATGGAGTCGGCGCTTGGTACATTACTGTTAGGAGTAATATTAGGATGGGGTGTCTGGAGCCATTTGCATAAACCCCCTTCATCCCTTCTCTCTACTGCGTTCTCCATCTCGAATGTATCCTGTTGTCCCCGGGACATGCTCTTTGGATGGCTCCTTACATTCCCACTGGCATCGCCCAGGCCCAAGGCCCCTTTCTTGTGGACTGGATTCCTGCTCAGTTGGTCTCCTTACTTCCATTTCTCTCCCCGTTCCCTGCTTCCAACCCCTTTTGTACCCAGCTGCCAGGTATGACCCTGCCTAAGGACACACACACTGGGGCCCTGCTTCCCATAAGCTCCATCATCTTTGTGGATCCCAGGCCCTCCGTAGATTGACATCAATCTCACTACCCACTTGTATTTCACAATTCCCCAACATGGGCTTTCAGTGCAGCCACATCCCAGGCCTCCATGTGAACCCTGTTTGTTCCAGTTTCTGTGCCCTCACCTATGCTATTTCACTACCTTCCCAGGCCTCCATGTGCACCCTGTTTGTTCCAGTTTCCATGGCCTGACCTGTGCTATTTCACTACCTTCTTTTCTTCCCGCAAACGTATTCTACCTCTCATTTCAGATCATCCCCACTTCCCACCTCCTGTCTTCTGCTCATCTCTGACTATGCCAACCAACAGATTTTCCCATCAATCCTTTTTTGTGCATATTATATACATTTCCTAGCCAGCAGTAATCTCTTATAGGGTCAGGACCATGTCTTACTTTTTCTTCTTTTTAATTCCCCACAGAATGCATGCCAGTGTTGAATGCATAGTTGTCAATCAGTGGTTGTCAGCAATTGGCTTTAGTGTTCACCATATGAGCTCCTAAATATCTTCTATAGTCTAGGGAGCTCAGTGAAAATGATATGAACTGCATAGAAATGTGTTTCAAAAATATCCCCCCTTCCATTCTTGGAGGTCTTGCAAAGTGACAGAAATTCCATTATTACGGGTTTATCCTTTGGGTCTTGAATATTTTTCCATCTTCTAATACTTCTAAGAGAGTGAAAATGTCCCCAAGGCAGGGAGAATGTCTTATTGCAAAACAGAGTGATACTTTGCATGGAGATTGAGATGGCTGACAGGGAGGAAGACTAGGGAAGATGGCTTAGAACATGGCCTTTTGATATAGGAGATCTATCTGAGGAGAAAGGATGCAAGAACAGCAGGAGATGGGTAATAGAAAAAATAAAAAGAAGCACACAAAAGGCAAAGTGTATGGAATAAACTCACCTTATTGACACAAAGACAGTGCTTCCATGTCCAGACAACCTTTTAAGGTTTTTCAGCTCTGTGACTGCACAGTCACTGAGCTTCTCTCTTTGTCTACAAGCTGTTTTTTTTTGTTGTTGTTGTTTTGTTTTGAGCCAAACTGTTTTCACAGATAATGTCATAATACATCCTACGTAATTTGAAGCAAGGTGCAAATCACTAGTCAACTGTGAAATCATCAGAGCATGAGGAATGGAACAGGAACAACACGAGGATATTGGTTTCATTTGTAGTTAAGACACCAACAAGGCTAAACACCAATTTCTTCCCACTGACTTAAATCAATAGCTTCTTTCTCTCTTTCTTTTTTTTTTTAGTTGAATAGAAGTATGGAGGAAATATCCTCTTAACATGTTCAATACTTCCTCAGCACAAGTACTTTTGAAAGGGGTCCTGCATCTAATTTTGTTAGTTGATGTGGATCCTACATTTAATTATGTTCTGACACTGGCCATTAGTCCTTATTCAAATTCAATGCAGCGGCAGACATATTCATTACCGACAAAAGACATTTATACTCTAGTGGGAGGAAAACATAAAATTTGCCATCTAAAGAGTAAAGGTCTATCCAGAAAGTAAAAAGAGAGAACCTGGACTCTGCTTTCTGACATATAGCCACCTTACCCGCATCATGGTAGACGCTTGGAAATCAGATTGCCATTTCTAGACATTTCTTGAATAGTAGCATACGATCTTAACATCACAGAAACTTTAATTTCAGTAAGAACTTCACGCAAATTAGAATGCAGTCTGCTGTTCTCAGAGGACACCCTCTCCTTCGCCACTACACACTCAGGAAGAAACAGAGTACCTGGCACTTGGTAGCAGAAAATGAACATCTGTGGACCGAATAAACAAAGTTCTACTTTTCACATTTTTTACCATGCCTACACCAAGTTGAATCAATAAATATTTGATTTATTCTTCTGCTGCAAAATTCATTAACCACATGGCTGCACCTTCCTAAAAGATTATATACTGTGGCCAGTTTCTTCACAATAAAATATAAAGAAAAGGAGATCTGGAATAAGAGAGAGAGGAGAGACAGAGAATATTTGGAATGAGAGAAAGAGAGAAAAAATAACCTCCTGAATCCCAATTTTCTCATTTGTAAAATGGGGAGTGCAATGTTTCCCCTGGAGAGGTAGGAAAGATGAACTGAGATAATGTATGCATTGCACCTGTCTAACACAGACAGAGCTGTGCCCCAACCTCACTCTCCACCTTACCCAGCTCCCCTTCAGGAATATGGTTTGAGTGGCTAAATGCTGGTTTCTCATTTTCATGTTAAAAGTCAAAAACTATTCTAAAGTTATGACGTATCATGGTAGATACATCTTCTTAAAAACAAAATAAAAAAATACTGTTTATACTTTAAATATCCCAGAAAAGTAGGCTTCATTCTTCTTTTAAAGGCACTTCATTCTAAGGTGTTTAGAAATTTCCACCAGCTGACCTTCAGGCAGAGATTTGAGCACAAGTAATTTATTTGGAGGATAATGCAAACAAATATATTTGAAGGACAAAGCAGTTACCACTGTGGACAGCTGGGGCTAAAGTCCACTGGGAAACTTTGGGAAATGGTATAGAACACACACTTCGGAGTTATCTTGTCTGAGGAGCAAAGGAGGTGGGTACTTATCCACCAGTTCCATCACTCATGGATCTAGGGCAGCTGGGATGTAGTGGGTGTTAATTCCTTGGCATTCTAGATTTGCCTGGTCTTCAGCAGAGCAGGTTCCAGTAGCCAGAGAATACCTTCATAGAGCAACACACTTTCTCCTGAGTGGATGTCAGGCTGCATGGACGTGGTGAGTGCAGACAGGAGGACCATAGGCAGGACAGCAACAATATCTGCGGCAATGCCCAACTTCAGCACCCACTGCATTTACAATAAATAGCTGCAAATTATGATTGCATCTATAAAGACTTGCTGGGCCTCTAAGGAATGTTCCTCCTCAGGAGTTAAAAAAAAAAAATCAATTTTTATAGGCTCTAGGGAAACCTTAAAAGAGTCTTTAAGAGCTTCTCTAGCCATGAAATATCCTCTTTCAGAGGACAAAAATAATTTTGGAGGGCTGCTTACAGAGTAGCAACTGTCACATAATGAGTTTAAATAAATAAAATTCACTTTGTAATTATAATACAGTCTTTTTTCTTCTTAGTATCTCTCCAAGCCCTTGTTTTAAAGGTTTTCACAGGAAGTATGCCAGAGAGAAATCAGACTGGAATTGTCATGATATAGAAAACAATAGAGGGAAGGAATAGCAAAGAATGATGAGACCACTGGTTCCAGTGACATGCCCATAGGCCATATCACAGTGTGAGGAGCTTGATAATTCTAGGCATTTTGTTAGATTCTGATCCAGTTCATAAAAATGCCACCGTTCACTTGTCAGACTCAAAGTGAATCACACCATCCTGTGTTCTTTTACCGACCTTTGCCCCATACCAACAGCTGTGTGCAGGTGGGATTGTCAACATAGTACTTGAATAAATGAGTGAATTAATTACTTTAATTGAATGAATTAATATATCCTCAGGGCTAAAATAATTTGGAAGTCTGCCTAATCTGTGTATTATAACAATGCCAGGCAATGAGCTAAATAGTTCAAAGCATTTATGGTTATGGAATGAAGTTATATGAATGGACGAATGAATGAAAGAATAAGCACACAAATGCGTTGACCTGTGCAGAATGCCCAGCCGTCACTTTTTCTGAGCAATAAAGTCTTGGCTCAAACTTAAAGTAGCTCCCCGCCACCACCGTCACTCCATAATGTCCTTCTCTATTACATAACTCTGTTTCATTTCCTTTACAGTACACAGAACTTAACAAAATTATGTCACTTACTTAGTTTCCCTTCACTAGGGTGAAAACTCCGCGGCAGCTGGAGCCATGTGTTACTTGCTCATCACTGTGTCCACGGGGCTGAGGACCCTGTCTGATACAGTAAGTATGGGCTCAGTAAATATGGATGGTATGAATAAGAGCTGTGGCCATGGAAGTCACCTTCCTTCACAGGGTACGAAAGAAGAGATGCCAGCAAAGGTAAGGTGGGCACATGGGAGCACTTGTGGGTACAGTGGTGGAGGTTAGATCTTCATGCAAGGTCTTTGGATGTTGATGAAATGACCGTCACTCTTGTGGATCCCCAGCCACATGTCTACCCCTTCCTCCCCGACCTGCAGGTGTGCCCTGTTTTCTCATGCCTCACAAGCTTAGAGAAGAATTGAAGCTCATCACCCCGCCTGATTGTAGACTATGGACAGCCCTGAGCCAGCGCTCCCCTCAAGGAATCTAGGAAATGTGTATTCATCTGTTTTAAAGTAATGAGGAGAAAATTCTGCCTACTCTGCAAAATCCATCCTGGGATTGCCAAGCATTCGTCTCATAGCCTGGACCAGAACCTTGCTGAAGCCAGGACACTGGAAAGCTCTCAACATGGACAGAGCTGTGCCCCCAACCTCACTCTCCACCTTGCCCGGCTCCCCTTCAGGAGTATGGCTTGAGTGGCTAAATGCTGGTTTTTCATTTTCATGTTAAGAGTCAAAAACTATTCTGAAGTTATGATGTATCATGGTAGATACATCTTTTTAAAAACAAAATAAAAACATAGCATTTGTACTTTAAATATCCCAGAAAAGTAGGCCTCATTCTTCTTATAAGGTGTTTAGAAATTACACCTTCATTCTAAGGGGTTTAGAAATTCCTACATACAAATGTGGCAAATCTCATTCACCTTAGTTATCTTTACTTATGACTCTACCTATGTAGAGTATTAAAAAAGTGATGTAACCTCCAAAAAATAGGGAGAGTATCAAGTAAAGAAAAAGATACAAGCTAGCTTTCACTGGTGAATATGCTGAGGGTAGAAAGAGAGTCAAAAAATCAAATCAGGTCTCCCTCCATGGGAGGTAAGTGCCTCATAGGAATGTCAGTCCTACCCAGTGTTTATGGCCCATTTACCAGGAGCCATTCACAGTTCAAGGCATTGGAGATACAAGGATGACTAAAACATGTATCCTAACCTCAAAAAGCCCAAGCGAAAAATAGACTTTTCAGGCAGAGCAATAATGAAGGTAGAAACAAAGCTGATCTAGAGACAGAGCAATTAATTTCCAGGGATGGCTAAGAAGGTGCTATATTAAGATGAAGTTCTGAAAGACAATTACCATCTGAACAGGTACATAAGGGTTAGATGATGTGATTATGCTTAATTTTTTCAGTACAGTCAGAGTGGGATAAAGCTAAAGCAAGAGTTTTAGAAGGGACTGGGAGATTCCAGGAATGGTTAACATACAAATTAAACATATCACTAGAATTTTTTTTCTCTAAAGATACTTCAAAAATCAGTGAGGAAGAAGGTTGGCTAGTTCATAGGGCAAGTGACTTAAATTATTAGGGAAATGAATTTCTATAAACAATGATATTGGACAGACAGAGCAAAGTCATCCACATACTTTTCTCCATATCCCAACTCCCTCCCATTTCTGAGTAAATGGTCTCAGGGAATGACTTGTCTTTTGTGAAAAGAACAGCCAGTTAGACGGGCCAAGTATGGTGGCTCATGCCTGTAATCCCAGCACGTTGGGAGGCTGAAGCAGGAGGATCATTTGAGCCCAGGAGCTCAAGACTAGCCTGGGCAACACAGGGAGAACCCCATCTCTACCAAAAAATTAAAAATTAGCCAGGCATGGTGGTGCATGTGGATTGCTTGAGTCTGGGAGCTCAAGGTTGCAGTGAGTCGTGATTGTGCCACTACACTCCAGCTTGGGTGACACGGTGAGACCTTGTTTCTGGAAACAAACAAACAAACAAAAACTACAAGCTATGTGAGATGGCTGCACCATGAGTGAGTATCAGCTGATGGGTAGCAAACGTCCTTCATCGAATGGCTAAAATCATAGAAGGGACCAAGATACTTCAATCATCAATTTGTCTTGAGAGAAAAACAGAGGTTTTCCTCAAGCTGTAGGATCAAGAACAAGGTGCTTAACAGCAGGGTAAGTTTGGAATAAAATATTCAGTAAATGTAACCTGTTTTTAAATGTGCTTATTTTAAAATAAACTTTATATTTTACAGTAGTTTTTAAAGTTTTTTGTTTGTTTTCTGAGATGGAGTCTTACTCTGTTGCCCAGGCTGGAGTGCAGTGGCGCAATCGTGGCTCACTGCAACCTCTGCCTCCCGGGTTCACATGATTCTCCTGCTTCAGCTTCTCAAGTAGCTGAGATTATAGGACTGCACCATCACACCCAGCTAATTTTGTATTTTTGGTAGAGAGGGGGTTTCGCCATGTTTGCCAGGCTGGTCTTGAACTCCTGACCTCAAGTGATCTGCCCACCTCAGCCTCCCAAAATGCTGGGATTACAGGTGTGAGCCACCACACCTGGCCTAAAAGTATATTTTAACTGACTTCTTAGATTAATCCTTTGTTATATCTAGAAATTAGTAGTCATCTCCATTATCCTTTGCTGGAGTCAAGCGGTCCACATAGTCTAAGTCAGGTAAGGCAAATGTTTGGCTCTTCCCACCCATTACTTCCTCCTCCTCTGGCAAACATCACTAATTGATAACAGTACTCTTTGCCCTGAAACCAAATGAGCTCTCGGAATCCTTTTCAACACACCTCTTCAGGCGGTCATTCCTCCTATTGGCACTGACATATGGAATGTAGTATACTGGCCATCTCTAGTTATGCCAAAGCTTCCCAACCCATTAACCATGCTCTCCTAGGGGAGCACTGGGTTAGTTCAAGAGTTTTGAGAATCCCTATGTATAACAAGACTAGCTTTTATCATGAATAGCATATTTCATGCATACATCTGTTACTACTTTACAAATGTATACATTAGTTGTAGTTAATAAAATGCAAATAACTTTTTAAACGTTACCAAATTTCATAGTTGCCTTTTTATTACTATAGAATATTGGCTCGTGAATTTGATATTAGGGGAAAAATACCTTTTATTGGATAAGTTTAAGAACCTCTGGTTGTCAGTCATAATCAGCATGGTCTATTAATGTCAACCACATGAGAACTTGTCCAAGTGGCAATTATAGCACCCACAAGGCAGACATCAATCTCTTTGTATAAATGCAGAGTTGTGACACAAATATATTACAAAGGGGAAGTTTATTCATTCAGTAAATACTGCTCTCCTTTTTTTTTTTTTTTTTTAACCAAATCTGAAGCTAAATCAAAAGCACTAGGCTTTCAAATCAACAAATAAACCAAGGTGTCAACAAACCAAAATATCACTTGCATATTTAAGAATACTCAGTTATAATATCTATTTGCCTCTTTGTCCAAATATAATATTAATAGAATTTGCCTTTCTTATCTTTCAAGAATTTTTTAGAATTATAAAAGCAAGAAGTCATGACGTGCTTTGGAAAGTTAACATGTTATACAAATGTAAGGGGCTCTCATCACTTTTAATTACATGTTATTTGCAATTAATTTATAGTAAAAATTTCAGTTTGAAATATATTCCTTAGGTTACATCAGTTTCTGGTGGTCTCTACTTTACAGACAAGAGCAAACACAATGAAAGCAGACATTATTACTAGCTATCCCAACGGCACAGGCAAAATATCTATGAATGTGTACACTGTCCATGTGAAAGTCATGCCTTCACATTTCACAAGCATTCTCCCCAATCATTTTCCTAGAGTAAATTTTCACTTCATGTAAATGGTTTCTAAGGGGAAACTTTGTAGAATATTCCCAAAATTGGCAAGAAGGGAATTCTATCGAAACTAGATTTCATGTAGCTCTTCACAGACATATCATTTTCACCTAGCGGGACTCCAACATGATTTGGGTGGAATCTATAATTTCACTTTGTTCATAAAGGAAAAAAAAAATCACCAGTTGAGAGTATGTTTAATAAAAGATGTAAATGAGGCTAATTGACCTAATACTAAAGAAAAAAATCTTATTTTTACACAGTAAGTTTACACAAAGAAGTCTACAGCTTGGTTGTTTTTACATAGAAAAGGCTGCATTTACACCTTGAATGCATAAACAAAATGTATAGTAATTCAGGAAGAATCCTAAGGTTGCTATTTAAAGCCACCAAGTTTCTGGGTGGCTTGTCATGTGGCAAAGTAACTGCAAGAGTTCATTTTATTCAATATTTTCTGAGGACCAACTGAGTGCAAGTGCTAGAATGTTGACAATGAGGAGTTTTGCAAAACAACTAATAATGAGAATAATTAATATTACATTTAAGTTTCATGAAATGATCATACAATTTGTCTAAAGTAGGTATTGTTATCCTTGTATTAAAATAAACCAAAGGGCTAAAGGAGAGTTAACTAACTTGTCCACTGTACTCCAGCTTGTATGTAAAGACCCATTCTAAATACTTCTATGTCCTTGTTAAGTGCTTATTAATGACACAGACCAGTTTCTTGCCTTCCTGGAGAGGACAGTCTAGTAGGGAAGAAAAATGTAACATATAACCCTAATATTAAACAGAATGTGTTAAGACTCAGATAAACATAGTTTATTGACACATACAGTAGGGAGAATTTATTTCTGGCAGGGGTAGAAAGAGACAACTTCAATCAAATAGCTAGACAATGTTACTTTAACACATTCTCCTAAAGCAAATGAATACTTTCGTAAAATAAATAAATATCCAAGGAGAGCATCCTTGGAACACTTTTAACATGAATTCTTACCAAAAACTATGATATAGAGCCAGGCATGGTGGCATGTGCCTGTAGTCCCAGCTACTCTGGAGGCTGAGGTGGGAGGCTCACTTGAGCCCAGGAGTCTAAGATTGCAGTGAGCTATGGTCATGCTCATAGCTCACTGCAATCCAGCCAGGGCAACACAGTAAGACTATACACACACACACACACACACACACACACACACACACACACATATATATATACGGAGGGAGAGATAATTAAAGGGAAACTATTTATAATGAAGAAAAGTGGACTCGCTCATTTCCACATCTACCCTCACTTCTCCATCACACTTAGGTTTTCTCTAGAGTGTGCAGAACTCATTCTGAAAATTGTTGATTTCACAGAAAAGATCACCAATCATACACAAATGTCTATGAGGCCATAGGAACTTGATAGAATTGGGAGTTCCTTCTTTTCAGGGATATATCAGTCAGGTCAAGAAAGGCAAACAGAAACCACCACAGTTATTTTAAAAGAAAATGTAATAGAAGGAATTGGTTACATGGGTTTTGAAGGACTGAAAGGCATAAAGGGAGCCTTGAGCTAACAGGCAGTCAAAGCAGGAAGCAGCTACCACCCTAAGGGCTGGTGGAACAAAGGGAAGAAGTTTTGATCATTGCAACCTAGAGGAGTGTCCCCCACACAGTAGAAACCCAGACCATTGTGGAAGGAGCACTGTTCAGTTGGCATTGGAGGCTCTAGAACTTGAAAGAGCTCCCTACGGAGCTGGGACCAAGACCTCTGTGGAAAGGGTGCTGCCTGCTGGTGCTAATATTTCTGAGGAGAAGCTCAAGCCTGGTTCTCAGGTGCTACAGGGGTTGGAGGGTGGAAGCTGGAACCAGGTGGAAGCTGGAACCAACTGCCATTGCCAGGGTGAAGGATGTTGCCAAGCAGTCCTGGTGGAGACAGGAAGTAAACAGGAAATAATAGAAACACCGCAAAGAGATGTGTCATCTGCACCTCCTTCTCCTGAAAAGTTTCTGGGGTCTTGTTTTATCCATTTTGACATCACTCTTGGGTTCAAACGGGAGTAGAATGGCTTCAAGTAACTACAAACCTTCGTTCTCCTGGGTTCAGTTTCAGCAGAAACAATAGTGGTGTCTTTTTCCAGGAGCTACCCAAAACATCACTCTAGCGGAATGAATGTGCCCATCTCTGAATCAATCTCTGTAGCTAGAAGTGTAGAATCAACCAGTTGACCAGATTTCTGTCATAGGCATGTTCCTGGACCTGTTACTATGGCCAGTTTTGGGTCACAAACTACATCTTTGTGGCTAGAGATAGAAACTCATAAGAACCACTTGGACTGAGGGTGGAGAAGGGTGGCCCCCCAAAGAAAATTTGGTGCAATAATGTGAAGAAAGGAAAAAGACAAGGCCAAACGCTGAGAAATGGAAACAAATATCTACCACAAGGATTGTCCTTGTATCCTAATCATAATCTCAGTTCTCAGTATTTCCATTAGCTCTCAGGAGAGAAAAGCTGTTTAGAAAAAGAGCAAGAAGTCTTTTGAACTCAGAAGACCCCTACTAACTTCATACTTCACTTCCCATTCCCCTCGCCCAGCTTCTTCCATCATTCTTAGAAACTTAGCAGGCAGCCGTAATTCTTTAGTCAGTTCAAAAAATCAAGACTGAAACCTTCTTGGATAATTATTAGTTAATGATCAGGATGGAGAGCATTTAGCTTCCTGGAAAGATCAAGGAAGCGTCTCTAAAAGGATAGTAGGGGGGAAAAGGCTGCCATTAATACGGCAGGTATTAAGAAGCTGCTTCAGATGTTAAATAGGCAGTAGAGAGTTCTGCTAAATTTCTTCACCTTGGATAATTACATCCTAACACCAAATGAGCATCTATAACACTTCAGTACTCTAATGGGGAGAGTGGGGAGGGGGCAGGAGATAGGAGAGACTTGGGCAAATAGCAGCAATGATGCATAGATAGTAATGAAGATGAGGCTGCAGCTAAAAGAGATTTTATTCTCTCTCTACAAATTTTTATCATTGAAAAATGTTTAAAAAGGCAAATTTCCTAGCTTTAAATATTAGTAACATTTCTGAGCTATTATGCCCTCAAGAAATGTTTCCATTCTGATTTCCTCAGACCTCCAAGTGGCCTTCTGATAATATTTCAACTTCCATCCTTTCAATCAAACAGACACTGGCAGCTCTAGAAACTCCCTGAAATGTCTGTATCAGGCTCACAACTGCAACTTTCACTTGTCCTTCAAAATGCCAAGTGGACCTTGGACGTCTGCCGAAAGCCTAAGAACTCTCCACTGCTCACACAGTACGCACCACTGAGGGGTTAAAATTATAAAGTCCAGGTGCAGGTAAAGGGGTACTTCTCTGCATTTGCCCAATGCTGTCCTCCTCCATCCATCCTGGCCCAAATCTGCCAGGTCCAGAAGAGTCATCGTATACAATGAGACAGAAACTCCGCGAATACCCATGGAACTTGGGAAGAACTAAACGAATGTCACCAATGACAATCTCAGGTCAAATTGAGTGGACACCTACTGAATAAATGGCACGATCTTTTTTTAAAACAAAACAAAACAAAGAAACAAAACAAAAACAAAAAACAGTTCATTGCCTTTATCTGTCCCAAAGAATCTTATAATCTTTATAAGCTTAGGGCTGTTCTCTGATTCAGTGCTAAATTTGTCAATAAGAATATTGGTATTTAACTCCAGATTTTCAATTCTAAACCCATGTTTTTATCACTGATGATGATGATTATATTTCAGCAGCTTCATGAAAGCAAAGTTAACTTCCCTGGGGAATCCAAATATCGTCCTGAGTTTGACCATAAAAATGAGGCTGTGATCTCACTATTATAGGGAACTTCCTATGGAGAAAAAGGTGGAGTCCATTTCCTTTTTATGAGTTGGTTCCTATGTGATTTGTGTGAGTGGAGCAGTCATCCATGATCTGCAAGGCAATGGTATACGAAAATACGTGCATGCCTTATTATCCAAAACCTCTTTGGAAATGCTCAGAACAGTTTGAAACCAGGCACTATACAGCATAATTCACATTTATAGCCCAAATTTCCTTTTACTGGAGGAAATAATTAGAAAAATGTAACTGGAAATTGGGGGTTTAGAAAAATAGAACTAAATAATACCTACAATGTACTATGAAAGGGTTCCTTATGAATCAGATGTGGCCTTAGGTACTTAGACTTGTTTTTTTGTTGTTTTTGTTTGTTTGTTTTGTTTTGTTTTCATTTAAGGTGCAGAAAGAACAACCTGTTAGGTTACATTATGTTATCTCCATTTTACGGATGAAGGGAAACCAGTTTATGGAGATGAAATCATTAGAGCAAGAGATAAGATGCAAGTCCCAGTCTAAGCAACTCTAAAAGATTGAATCATTGTAGGACACCAGGCATCTCCTAGGGACCTAAGATTTAGTTAAGCTCCAACTAGAGCATTATGTCTTCAAATAGGTAAATAACTCAGAGCATTAGCCATAAGACAGGGAAGTAACTAAAGAGGGAGATTTACACAACTAAAAGCAGAGGAATTTGGTAACAAATTCTGCCAACAACATGAAAAGAGTCGAGTTATATTCTGACTTGCAGTCATTATAGACAGTACTGGAGTAAAGCTCAGATAAAACTGCATTTCCAAGAAGTGAATGAGTCTCCTTCTCTGGGCAGGCAAATCCAGTTGCCTTATATTTCCACCTGGGATATTTCGGTTACCCTGTAACTCTTGGACCCAATCACATGAAATAAACTGGTAACATTGTGAGATTATGCCTGATTATGCATCTAACTCTCAGAAAGAATAAGGAGATGATGGCCAATTTGGTATGGTCAATTTGAACAGCAAAAGGTTTTATGGACTTCCAGATCTATCATTACACAATTTTAGCTCCTCAAAATAGAAACATCTAAGATGCAGAATTGTCAAGGCAGGAAATCCTTATCAAATTCTAAATCTTCTAATAATGTCAAAAGTTAACAGAAGAAATAATTTGAGCACTAGAATTTCAGAATATATACAATAAATACAAGACAACCATAATAATTTTAGTTAATTCTTACATCCAGCTCAAGGGATATTCAAAAGTCAAACGCTTTTTTTTTTTTTTTAAAAAAAAAAAAGGAAGATAGGAAAGAAAAATGAATAGCATTCCCTTTTCATAGCTTCAGTCTTTGCAGGTGCTAGCCTGTCTGGGCCAAGATCACACAAAATGAAGTGAGGTGAGGTCAACTGCCCATAAAAAGTGAGACCTGAAAATAAAATGATAAAGCCCACGAAGGGACAGCCAAACTTCACTTTCACCAGCTCAGAAGATCGCAGCCCTGGCTGGACGTTAGAATATGCCGGGAGACAATACAAATCCTATGTCTAGGTCACAACAAGGAACAATTACACTGTACCTCAGAATTTCGAGGGGTAAGACCCAGGCATTGATATTTTTTAAGCTCTCCAGGTGATTCCAAAGGAAGCTGAGATTGAAAACTACTGTTCTAGGGAAAATGAGGGAAAGAGAAGCCAATGTCACAACTTCCCCTGCAGCTGCTTCTAGGTTGCATGAAAGCCAGCTGAATTTGGCAGTGAGAATTAATAGCCTTTCCTGAAGACTCAATTCACATCAGAAGCACTTAATTCTATATACCAGGTGCAAAGACTATCTCCTTGCCTTCAGGGAGCTTGTGTGCAGCTGCATGGTGTGATTCCTAATCATAAATAATTGTGCCTGAATGCAGTGTGGGCAGTCACTCTTGTCTATCCAAATAGCAAACAGCAAAGGGACTACAAGGAAGAATCATTAATGGGTGTGACGATCAGCAGAAGAGAACTCCAGACTGCCTGCATGGAAGAGATAGCATCTGGGGAAAGATTCTTCCAGGGGAAGGAACTGTGTATGCAAAGGCCCAGAGAAACTGAAGCAAAGGACATGTTTTAGGAAGAGTCAGTCATTCTAGAGGCTGGGGCATGGATGATGTCGGCAGAGTTGGTCAGGTAGTTCAAAGAGATTCTTTTCTCTTTCAGGCACTCAAACAGTTCTGTGACTACTAGTATTCGCCTTTAGGGTTCCAGTTGTCCCAAGAATTACTGTCAGGACACCACAATTCTCATTAACATGCAGAGTTCCTTAAAAGGAAATGGTTAAAAGCCCACTTTAGCAGAGAGGTCCTGCTGCAGGAAACTTGATGAGGTCAACAGAGTTATCCCTCAGGCTTGTCTAGGTCTCTATTAAGCTTATAAAAAAGAGATTTCACAAAGGAGAAACCTCATTTTTATTTCATAGATTTATGAAGACAGCCAGTCTGACTGGAGAAAATGTCAATCAATTCCCATCTTTAAAAAATGAGCTGAAATGAGAGGTCCGTCAGCATCTAGAAGGTTGTAATCCATGTAGGAAAACTGAGCACAGAGGTTACAGTAGAGAGAAAAATGGATAATGGAAGTGAATCTGCCATAAAAACTTCAGTAATTAATTCTTCTTCAAAATCATCAAATTTCACAACTCTAATTTCACAGTCTTCCCATTATGAAAAGACTTCAACAGGCCTGACAGTTATTTGCTCAAAGCCATATGATATTTCACAAGCAGAATGCTTAAATATAAAAACCATCAGTATGTTGGGTAAGGATTGCATTGTAGGTTTTATAGTAAGTGTAGTAACCCAAGGGTATGTACATAAATCACACATCTAAAGGGCCCTGACGTTTTCATTTATTACTTGTTGAATGTTCTGGGTTGCTCAGATGCAAGAGACACTTGTATTCCTGCCTCTGATGACCTATATCCAATAAAACAGTGACAACTCATTAATCAGTCTCTAAAGTAACTGGATAACCTGCCACTAACTGGAATTTCCATGAAATCAGATGACACAGAGGTAGGACGAATATGCACGCTCATTATCTAAATCATGGCTGATATAGTTGGTTAAAAAGGAGTGCTGAGTCTTCCACTGTTTTTCTGTGAAATGGGCTCATTGGTGACTGGAGAGATACTTCTCTACTGCCTGCAAGCACAGTGTCTTTGAAGATTCACAGGAAGAGGGTCTCCAAACATTGGTAGGATGTAATTCTTGCTGTTGGCTAAGTGGGTGAAATCTGAAGTTGGGATGCCTTAGTCCAATCACTGTTCTGGCACTTGTGGTCTCTGTGTGACCGTAAGCCAGCTTTCCTCATCAATGAGAGTAAATGCTTATCATACAGATGGTCTTGGACAGTAAAGGGGTTAATACACACCAAACATCTAACACAGTGCAAGGCAAAGGGCACAATGTAGTGCTTAATAAGTATCCACCATCACTGCTAATTAATCAACTCCTCTCCAAGCTAGGTCACCTCCACAGTTCAAAGTGTATCTTTTGCAGTGCTGGAAACTTGGCCTGGAATGTTAGGCTGTGTCTCATGAAATTGGAGAAGGAAACCTTAAGAATATGTATCATAAATATGTGTGATGGGTAAATGAGACCTAAACAGAAAGAAGACCTTCATATCAATTCATCAAGTTTCCTAACTCAGACACATCTAGACAAATGTTGCAGTCCTGAAACTAAGTTGTATAATAAATGTCTGTGTGTGTGTGTGTGTGTGTGTGTGTGTTTGAATATGTCGAATGAGAGGGATATAGCATTTGTTAGGGGAACATGAGAGGGGAAGGCAGCATTAGGGCAGGATGTAAGGCAGGGAAAGAAAGATTCTGATAATTTGAAAAGAATAGTGCAGCAAGATGCTTATAACCTATAGCAAAGAATGATTTAAAAACTGCTAATAATGCTCTGTTCTTATTAAAGATACAGCTGAACAAACACACAATAGTTAAAGCACACAAAAATGATTCAAAGGCTTTGGTCATAACTGTGTGTCAATTGAAAACCTATTACAATTGCCTCCTCTAAAGCTCACAACTTCTATTGACAATTGGCTAGGGACACACCTTCCCAACCGTTTAGCTTTCTCCGTAAACCCAATATTCATTTTCACAGCAGAGTAACGATCTGGTGCATAAAGCCCGGATTGTGTGGGAGACACAGGCCAATGTGAAAAAGCCCATGGCTTTGGGTCTAATATCCACATTCCAGCACGAGTCTCACAGCTGCCTGGAGACCTCCCACTCTGGGGGCTACAAGCTTCTCTTGCCACGAGATAACTAGAAGTACTGGCATAGACCCTAGAAAAGGAGAATTCTTCAGACCAGACACTTGCTGGGTAGGCTTTGGTGAACATGCATGGCGCTTTTTAGGACAGGAGGATATCTCTCTGGGAGATATTCTTTATCCCAGAGAAGGACTGTTTTCAGACACCTCTGAAGTCAGACGGTGTCCTTGTCTCACCTTGGCCCCTTCCTAAGTTACTTATGTCACCTCTCAGGGTCTTGGATTTGTCATTTGTATGACAAGGAAAATGATACTGACCTATCAAGATTGTTGTGAGAGTTACAAATAACACATAAGGTTTCAGGCACAATTAGAGGTTTCCAGGACATAGTAACTAATGTTGTTGACTAAAAGGTAGGCTTCAATTCAGTCAGCGTACAAGCATTTTAACCTGAACTGGATCATGATGTAAACATAATTTTAAAAACAAATCAAAATAATGGAATGTTAGGCATGATTAAATTGCATTTCCTGGTAAAATCACATTTGAATAGGAGGTTGGAGGGGTTAGGGAGGAATAGAGAGGTTAAAATCAGAAATCTATGATCCAATGAGCGCTGGAATCTTTAGACTGCTGGGGCAGGTTGAGAAAGTCATTATATATCTTTCTTAGGGAGAGACAGAGAGAAAGGGGGAAAACAGCAATTCAGGTACATCCCTTCAGCTGTATTCTTTTTATTCCCACAAAAACAAACCAGTCATCAGAAGAACACCAAATTACGTGCCTCTGAATAAAGATTAAATAGCAGGTCCTGATGCTGTGTTCATGGTCTGGCTTCTACAAGACTTTGGACAAGTCACTGCACACTCAGTTTAGTTCTGGGAAATACTTCGCTTTCATTGGAACCTCAAATCCTCTCCATTATTTTTATTGACAAAATCTCTAGTCCTAAATATACAGGGAGAAAAGTGCCTTTCAGAGTTACTATCAGAGATGAGAAACATTTTTAAATGTGGCTTTAAAGTTTATGAAAGCCAACATTTTAATTATACTTTCTTATACTCAGTTGTCTGGGAGAGGTGAAATGGAACACTTGGAGAAACACATGCTATTCACTTATACAGTCTGAACAATAATATCTTCTCTGGGAATCAGAATCTTCCTCCACCTACCACAAACCCCTGGCCCTGAGTTTTGTGAAAACCAGATGGCAGAGCCGTGAATGCCACTGCCCACAGTTATAAGGAGTAGAGGTAAACTTGATTAGAACAGAGGCGGCGTTATTATTCTTGCTTGATGTGATTCAGTTAAATATCACATCTTGAATATTGCAGAGGAGATGGGAGAGAAAAGAGACTCTTTCACTTCGGATCTAACATCACGGGGGCATTTCATTACACAGCTTTTACAAAGAACAAGCCTTTGTCTTTTAAAAAAGAGCAAGTGTTTCAAAATATGATTTTCTCTATGTTCTACTGGTAGGCAGGGAAACAAACTTGTCTATCTTTTTTTGGGTCGCCTTTCAGTATTATCCCACTTTTTATTGTCAGCATCTACCTCTCCGGATCTTCCTGCCATCTTGTAATTTGCTATAGGCTGTGACACACCTGTTAAAATTATGCCTAAAATAAGAGTAAGGGCCTGAGACTCCTTTCTGTGACTAAGGCTTATAAACTTTACTACAGAGATGGGGCAAATATATAAATAACATTTTTAAGTTATTTTCAGATTCTTGGTTATATGTTGAACAAAGAAGCTTGCCCAATAAATGAACTCTAAACAGTGGATGGAAAGGGCTGGATTTCTCCCTACCTGCCTGATGGCTGACAGACAACAGGTGAGCAGTAAGTGCACAGACAGACACTCCATTACAGCCTGCAGCAGACCTCAACCCACTGTCAAACCTGAGATCATCACCTCAGGATTTTGTTGGGCCATGGTGTCCTCACCAGTCTTCTATGCCACTATGCCACTATGCCACTATCTAGCATCTCTGTCTCACCAGGATGAGGCGCTTCCCCTTTCTCTGAAGCACTGAATGTTCAGATACCCAGTGGGCCCCAAGGAAGGCCTTATTGGATCCACCAAGTCCTGAGACGCAGAGCGAGCAGTCTGTTTATGGGTAGTGGTAGTGACAGGAAAACCACAGCGTCCCCTTGTTCAGTCTAATGGGGTGAGTTGAAAGATTCGGCTGTCAGATCAGCGTGAGGCCTCATTTTTCTTTCCTGCCATGTAGGGTGCCCCTCGCTGCAGCCAACATTTGATTGTGATTAATTTGTCAGGGATGGCTGTACAATGGAAATGGAGAAATGGATTGCCAATTACCGCTAGTCTTCTCTCAGACTGCTTGGCAAACGAGGGCCTTTCTGCAGGTCTGACAGCTCCAGAGCACACTGGATTTAGCCTCAGAGGGAGAGAACCCATTCTTGAGTGTATTTCAAAGATGAAGAAAGGGTCAAAGGTGACTCCTTTTTTTTTTTTTTTTTTTTATTTACCACCCTTCAGGAGATTTGCTGATGTGTGTCTTGGATCCTTGGCAAGCACCATAGGCGGGAACGTTGCTCTGAAGTTTGCTTTTTTTTCTGTCAGTTTAAAACGCTTTGTACTTCTGATGGAAGTCTTAACAGTGCAAATGAAAGGTGTGAAAGAGTTCCTTCCATCCTTCACACTGAAAAAACCTGAAGGGAAGCATTCCTCTGGCTCCCACTGAGATGTTCAGAACACGCTAATCACGGGCAAATGGAAAATGCATCGAGGCATCCCATCTTTCTTCCTCTGACTTCCAAAAGACAATACAAAATTTCACATTGATAGCTATCGCAAAATAACTTGTGTTACTTATCCCCTCCTAGAAGATATGACCTTTTTAAAATTTTAACAATGTCCCAAAGGAATAGATTCATAAATGAGAAAAATGTCTGTAGCTGTCTTTAGCTTGTCAAGCCCAGTACGTCCCAGAATCAGACTTGCTTCCAAATGTGAGTGAGATGGACACAATTCCATTTTGTACTTGTAGAAAGTCATTGACAAACTGACATTGGTAGGTTTAATTCTGAGAGATGCCATTGCACATCAGAAACACCTGTGGTACAACTGTCACAGGGCTTCACTATTAATTTATTCTCATGTTATATGACTTGCTCATTTCTGGGGTGGGAATGGGTGGAACAGGTCTGGTTTTAGTCAGTGGGAGAAAACTCATTGTTGCTATTTTGTAAGAAATAGATGAAACAATGAACACAATTATTCCATAGAAAGAAGGTTAAAAAAGAAAGTCGTAAAGTCCTAAAATCTGCCTGGAGGCTATATTAAAACTGTTTGACATATAGAAACAGACACACCACATTCTCTCACACTCACACACACAAAAACACACACAAAATAGGTAACACTTTTTTTATTGTATATAATACATGTGTACATATAAACCTTTAAAACTATAATATATATCTCTATAAATAAAAGGTAATAAAAATTATAATTATTGAGTCCAAAGAAATTTATAAAAATAGGTATTTTTGGGAAATAAAGGGGCAGTGATTAATTATATATTTCTTTAAAGTTATGTATATTCCTAAAAGCTTTTTTAAGTATTTTATGTTTTTCTTCAAACCAGTATACATAGGTATGAGCATGTATTTATAATTTTTTATAATATATATAAAATTTCTCATTTAGTAGTTTAGGTATATACTTCACTGTATGTGTGTGTATACACACAGACAAGCAAATATACTATATATAATATACAATGTATATAATGTATAAGTATGCTTGAAAAGACATACAATATTATATATGTGATATCTATGTATACATGTATATGTGTTTATATATGCACATATCCATAAATAAATGGTTTAATATCTGTTGTATGTGTGTGCTTATTTTATTTTATTTTTATATGTTTATATATTTTTTGAGATGGAGTCTCACTATGTCACCCAGGCTGGAGTGCAGTGGTGCCATCTTTGTTCTCACTGAAACTTCTGCCTCCCAGGTTCAAGCGATTCTCCTGCCTCAGCCTCCTGAGTAGCTGAGACTATAGGCATATGCCACCATGACCAGATAATTTTTGTATTTTTAGTAGAGATGGGTTTTCACCATGTTGGCCAGGCTGGTCTCAAACTCCTGATCTCAGGTGATCCACCCACCTTGGACTCCCAAAGTGCTGGGATTACAGGTGTGAGCCACCATGCCCAGCCTCTGTTCATGTTTAAAATGTTACTAGATCACTAGAAGAAACCGGTGTTAATTTTAAAGAATAACCTTGAGGCCGGGCGCGGTGGCTCACGCCTGTAATCCCAGAACTTTGGGAGGCCGGGGAGAGCGGATCACGAGGTCAGGAGATCGAGACCATCCTAGCGAACACAGTGAAACCCTGTCTCTACTGAAAATACAAAAAAATTAGCCGGGCATGGTGGCGGGAACCTGTAGTCCCAGCTTCTAGGGAGGCTGAGGCAGGAGAATGGCGTGAACCCGGGAGGCGGTGGAGCTTGCAGTGAGTTGGAAAACATGAAAATAAAGACTGAAAATTTGATTATATTTACAGGCTTATATATGAAGTGGATTTTTTTTTTTGGAAAATGCATGAGAAGCTCAACAGTGGCTGCCTCTTAAGAGGGAGACTGACATTTTTAATTGGGAAGATATTTTTACCATTTGATCACTTTTTATACTGCTTTACTGTTTTTTAGCATGTGCATATCTTACTTTAATGATTAAAAGCACTCCGTTTAAAAAATGTCCCTCAAGCTCCTATTATCCTTGTTAATGTCAGTGCTACATAAGTGTTCAGATGTTCTAGTCACATGTTATTGTTGTTGTTGTTGTTTTTAATAGGAGCCTTCTCAAGGATGGCTGGTGATCATGAACTCTCTGATCAATTATTAGCCAAGGCTAAGCGAGGGATAGGTGTGATTCATTTCAATGCCATGGGTATTTATTCAGTATGTCCCATGGAACAGGCGCCATATTAGACAGTGAGGGGACAGGGATGCCACATGGTCCACAGTTTTCTGGTGACTAGACACTAATGAGCTGCCATTTTGGGGATGGGAATAAAAAAATCAATTAGTACCTCAAAGACTTTATTTTTTATTGATAAATCCTGATGTATAAATGACCTCAGTGATCATTACACAGTTCGATTATCTGCTCTGAGTCATTCAAAGTCTTAGGGATGGTCCCCTAAGAGAAAAGATGACCATTTGCAGAACTGTTAGCCTAGAATGACTGTAAGGATAACCAATGCAAACATCAAAATCCTGGCTCTTTATAGTAAGATAAAGCACTTATTTGGTTGTATGTCCTATAAGAAAAGAAGATAAATGTATCCCTAGAATTAAAAATAAGAACTCTAACTTACATGTTGTTCATGTTCAAAACTGTGTGTTCCCATTTCATTATTTGAAATTTGTAAGCCATATTCTCACAAGATAATACTGTGCATTATAATTTTGTTGTCAGGGCAAGCCCAAAAGTGATTTAATTTATAATGAAGATAGACCATAGTGCTTCTTTTTTTTTTTTTACAGGAACATGTATGCATTCATTGAACAAGATTTTACTGACTCTCTACCATTTGTCAAACACTGTGCTGGGAACAGGGGACATAAGGGTGAGGAAAACCAGAAACTGACATTGATAAAATAATCACCCCAATAAATATCAAGTTTTGATTGTAATGAGGGCTATGACGGAGAGCCATGTAACACCATGAAAGCTAGTAATAAGGAGGTTTGGTCTGCTCAGGGAGGCCAGGGAAAGCATCTCTCCAGGGGCCTTGCTTGTTAACTACCATTAACCAGCTGAAGATGGGCAGTAAGAGTTCTGCAGGCTGAGAATGCCAACAGCAGAGAAAATGCCTGGTAGCACAGACTGAAAGAGAGTCAGGCACAAGATAAGACCACTCTAGGGCTTGAAAGTCATGCTGGTAGTCTTCATCCTAAGAAAAATGTGCTCAGAATTTTGGATTGGGCTTCTAGAATCTCATCTCCACTCCTAGGGAACTCTCCTGCCTTCTACCTTCCAAGCAAAAGGAATGCAAATTCCGTCACTCGACATTACTAACGGTGAATTCCATAGCCTGTAACATTGTATTCCAAGAAAAGGGGAGGCAGAGATGGGATGGGGATTAGAAGAGTGTAGGTTCCAGGGTGGGGAACTGAAGGAAAAATGTCATGGCCTCTTACAAAGGTAAATACTTGGGCTTTATACAGGCCTGAACCAGTCTCTATTCACCTCTTCGGTATCTTCTAATAGCATGAGAAACAGGGCCACTATCTCTTACCATGAGTCACTCCCCGGTTAGATTTCTTTCCTGCTTCACCCAGCTGCAGAACACAAAACAGCTTCATTGATTTTACCCCATGTTTCCAGTGTCCTAAGCAAGCACAGCATTTCCTGGGGTTTCCTTAGGATGGCTACTGCTAGAGACAAGATAAGATAATACACTGGGATAGAAAAGGTCAAGGTCAGTTTGTCCAGCATGGCAGTTCGATTGGACACTGGACTTCACTCCTGGAAAGAAAGCTGGGTGGAGATTGTGGCAGGCCTAGGGTAGGAAGTGAGGCAGGGGCTGGAGAAGTGGCCATGGCAGCCCTGGGACTGGAGAGCCTGGCAGGAAAATAAGGGAACCCCATCTTCCCACTTACCTAGTTGCTTTTAGCAGCTCTAACAATGTGGCCCCTTTGAGATGGGCACTGCCTCACTTGAGATAGAACGTGTGAAGTGGAAGGAGTTGGTAGTGTGAAGAGGAGGCAAAGAGCACGAAGTCGAAACAGCAGGAAAGCAAAGGCACAGAGGAATCTGCAGGCCCCAGCTCCTCTGCTAGCCAGGCTCTGCCTGCCCAGGAATGGGTGCCCTGCCATAGCTTGCAGCCGGCTTGCTTTAGCTTCTTGGCATTTCTGTCTGTTGTTGCTCATCTCCTTCACCACCTTCCCATGGTCACCACAATTCCTATTTCTTACCCCTTCCTATGGCTGGACAGGTAGTTTGGAGTGAGGCCTGTTGGGATAAGAACTGCACTGGGATACTTCCTACACCACACACACACACACACACACACACACACACTCCACTCTTAGGTCCCAGTACTGCCACTGCCTTTAACATGTGCAGAAATATCTTTAAAAAACCTTTCAAGTCAAGTATTTTTACATTTCCTGGACCCTCGATGCATATCACTGTTTTATCCTGGCCATGAGGCACATTTTCATCGTTTTATGAAGGATGGAAAAAGCTGAGAAGACCTCCTTTCCTTCTATAAACAACATGGGAAAACAGCAACTGTGCACTTCTATCTTTTTCACTAAGGATGAGAAGATAAAATATTTGCAAAGTTGAAAAAAAAAATTGAAAGGCCATAATTTAGGATGCTAACCTTTCCCTACAGCAGTGCTGGCAGATCTTTCCGGCTTGCTAAGGGATTCAGAATTTGCGGAAGCTTGGAGCCCCTGAGCCGCTGGTGATCACTTTCACAGGTTCCTGTAATTACATGCAAGGGCTGGCATTTGCAAGGTTGGTCGAATGCCTGGCTTTTCAAACTGGGGTGTTGGCAGTGTGCCAGAGGCACCATAAACCATGGGATGTGCGCCTTCCTGAGGGTTCATGTACAAGATTTATTGGGGGAGGGCCATAAAATTACTTAATTAGTGAGTAATGTTAAGCATTTTGTTTTAAGAAGGAGGTTGCAAAATGCCTATGCTTTAGAATATAACGTTTTATTTCAACAACAACGAAAATCCTCCCTTGCACAGGCTATCTATGCCTTGGTACCCTGAGGATACAGATGCATCACATTTAACTATAAAGGAGCTTTCATGATAAAGAGGAAGAATGATATGATGTATAGAAGGATGGATGTGCAGGTATTTTCTATATTAACTCAGTCTTCAGAAGTCACTGATGATGAACCCAATCGCTGAAGGTGGGGTAGTTCATATAAACAGGATTTGGCTAGAAGAAGCAGCTTGGGTGGAAGAAGACAGAGAGGAGAGATGGGGACCTAGAGAAAGTATGGCCATCATGACATTTATTGACACAAATCTTTGGGACTCTACTCAGTTCTGGAAGAGCCTCAATTCAAATCCTTTCTTTCTTTTAAAAGCAGAAGGTATATATTAATGCTGTTCCCATCTAACATATGAGGAAGCTTGGAACTACAGTTAAAAGAAGAGGTCAGCAAGGGGACCATCCTGGGTTTCATGTTTATCTGATTCCCAGACCTCTTCCCTTGCTATTTCACCCTATTAGCCGGACAGGGCATTGGTCTCGGCTCTGACATGAACTAGTTGGATGTTGCTAGGCAAGTCACTCAGCAACTCTGGGTCTCATTTTTCCCAGCCAGGAAAATAAGGATCTAGGACAAGTAGGATTTCCAAAATGCCTTTCAGCTCCAAGAGCCTATGATCTTAGAAATGAAAAACTGTGCAAGCTTTCTGGGTATTTTGGGAAACAAAACACAAGCATCGGACTTTTCCCCTCTGTAAGCTAAGTGGCAGGGTAACTGTTATCTACTCTCCTGGGTGCCCTGGGTTAGAAGGAAGCATTTAAAATCTATGTACAGAGAAACATGATTTGTGTTTGCCCGTAAGAATCCGCTGTCTTACAACACATAACTTCACATTTCAGACCACAGATAACTATAGTCACTCTCTCTCTCTCATGGAAAGCTTGTATTTATTTACAGTCAAAACAAAATGTTTCCTTTTTATTCTTAGGACTTAGATAAATTTTAGGGAGCTTGGAAGTGCTTAAGCAAGTTGACTATTTTTTAAACAATTGGCTACAGTGGTTATGTAGAAAGCGTGGTGTGATAATGTTACAAACAGGCTTCATTTCCAGACAGCTGAACTCACAGGCTATACCACAGGACCCAGAGGTGACTGAGATGAGGCACCTGGATTTCATAAAAGCAGCAAATTCAAGCAAACAGAAAGCAAGGTGGCTCTCATCATAAGGGACCACTGGCTGGTATCATTCAGTACAAAAGTAAAGCCTTCTTCAAATAGTGAAGTATTTGTTCAATAGTGTAGACAGAGTCCTAGAATCTAAGTGATAGCAGTGAACAAAATAATCAAAGTCCCTGCCCTAAAAGAACTCAGGATCTACTAGCAGGGCAATAATGACAGCAGCAGTTACAAGAATAATGTTGTTATTAAAAATAATAGGAATAATAATTGTTAAATGTTTATATTTATACATCTGACACTATGATAAGCATTTTAATGCATTATTCATTTAATCTTTGCAACAACTCCATGGTATAGGCATTATTACCTATACTATCCTCATTATTAACCTCATTTTACAATTATTAACCTCATATTACAAAACCTCAATAATTATACCAGTATTAAACCTCATTTTAGAATTGAAGTTATTAAGGCCTAGGAAGATTAAGCAATTTGCATGAGGCCACACAGCCAATAAGAGACTCAGAAACCTAGATCTATGGGAGCCTGAAGTCCATGCCCAAAGCCACTTTGATACATGCTTTCCTTCCACGACGTTCTTTGGTACTCTAAGAGAACTCTGAGGTGATGTGTACAGACTGACTATACACAGAGATACAGACCATGTTTCAGGAAACCTACATCACTGCATAGGCCAGCAGGACACCAGAGCCATCGAGCAAAAGTAGCGTTGGAGAGGCCTGAGAGGAACTGGGGGAGCAAAAAATGGAAACAGCAAGGAAGACTAAAAATTAACTACAGAACACCACTGTTTTACATTTATATTGTGTATATTTAGCTATGTAATTATGCTTGAATTAACTGCATCTAAACATCATTCATAACAGCCAAAAAGTAGAAAGAGTCCAAATATCCTGAATGAATAGACAAAATGTGGAACATCGATACAAAGGAACACTAAATAACAAGAAATTAATTATGGATGCATGCTACAACATGGATGAACTTTGAAAATATTATGCTACATGAAGGAAGCTAGTCACAAAAGATCACATAGTTTATGATTCCATTTACATGAAATACCCAAAATAGGCAAATCTATAGAGACCAAGTGTAGATTAGCAGTCGCTTAAGGCTGAGGGAGAGGGGACAGAGTGACAGCTAATGTGGGATTTCTTTTGGGCATGATGAACATAGATTATGATGATGGTTGTGTACCTCTGTGAAACCGCTTTAAAAATTAACCATATATAAAAGATTAGGCTCTATTTTTATTAACTGACTCTCCTGTTACCCTCTTAAAATCTAAATGAAATAATTCATTAAAGTAAGTAAAAAAATGGAAACCAGGGTGTCATAGACTCAGTAATTATTGAATCCAGAGTGTGGTTTCCAGAGTAGACAGAACAGGCTAGTAGCCTCCTTACATTGGGGAGCTATTTATGTATGTTTTAGCCGCGAAACAGATATTTATTAAGATTTATTCTGCATCCTGCTCTGAGCTAGGTGCTGGAATATAACAGTGACAGAACTTAGAGCCCAGTTTCATAGGCTAAGTCACAATGATCAGAATGGAAATCTCAAGTAAAGGGAAAGTGCATTTTACCAAAAATGCAATTGCTTAAGAAGATCTAGGAATGTTTTGGTAAAACTGGATTCATTTAGAACATTTAGAAATGAAGTCAGGTCAATAAAGTACAAAGTGAGGTAATTTCATGTTGATTTTGTTAATTTCAGTTCAATTTGCAGTCACTTGTAGGAAACTCTCCCTGTTGTTCGTGGCTGAAATGGGAAACAGGTATGAACTATTATCTTCAGCTCTAAAGATTCTAAGGAGACTTCCTTTGACTATCCAGGAGATTTAGATTCATACTCATATTATCATTTTCTCTCTCTTTCTCTGTAATGTTTCCACTCAACTCTGATCAGACTCTGCCCTAAACTCACATTTCCCCAGAGTTCCTAGGTACACAGGATGTTAATCCATATCTGTTCAGGACTCCTGGTATGTTTATGGATGACTGTGGCCTCAGAGCCTCAGGGTGTTGCAGAAACAAATTGCAATTGATCCCTCCAAGGATTTCTATGGAAATGGGCCAGAATTAGAATGTAACAAATGATGCAATTATGTATTCACTCTCAATGTATTGATTTTAGTTTCCACTGATGTATCTGAAAATTTTGCAAGGAGTTTTGGTTCCGAAAACTGTAAACAATTGAGGTAAGGTCTAAATATCTAAATATAGTGTCTGACAACTAATGATAGATCACTGTCCTTATGCCTTAAAAATTTCATACTTTCAAATTTGTAAGCACTCGGTATTATAAAGACATTTTAATAAAGTATATGCCATCAAAATTACCAACTATTCTTGCAAGGCAAGCACCCATTATGGGTAGCCGACACTGCCCCTAAACTAAATTATCTGCAAGCGACCTGTGTGATTTAATTTGTTTTTCTTTTCTCCTTGGGTGGTAAATATCTAGAAGTCCATCAAAATGTGATATTCCCTTCTTTCCATGTAATAGAATTGCAGTCAGATGTGTAGATCCCAAGATGGACTAAATTTTCCAACATCCTTTGTAGACGCTGCTCACAAGAGCAATTTCTCTTAAATGGAAGGTGAGTGGAAGTGATGAATGCTACTTTGGGTAGACGGACCATTAGATAGAAGGTATGCTTGCCATATACATATCTTTTGCCAGCGCCAGGGTGAGTAAGTAAATGAGAGCAATACCTTCGGGAAGGCATTGACACCTCGGTAGATTCCTGGCTCCTTGAATGACAGAGTGGAACAAATCCTCCACAAGCAGAATGCTTCCTGTTAGCAGAGTGGTAAATAAACATTTATATTCAATAAGCCAGTCTATTTTGGAGTCTTTTTGTTACAACAGTTTAACCTTACCCTAACTAATACAGTCTTGTTCACATACGTTTCACAATACATTTCTAAAATAGTATCATTGACCAAAAAGGATTTGACATAAAAGTCATTGTCCTAAGGAGCGAAACACACTTGACTTCTCTAAGAACTGTCAAATTATTTTTGAAGTCCTTTTTGAAGAGAGTTATGTTTATTTACGCTCACCCTTTAGATACAAGTATGTATAAGGAGCAAGAAAAAGGAATGTCATACAAGACTAGATGAGAAAAACAAGCAAGGACATAGAAATTATTTCAGTGATCAAAGTAAAAGTGTGGCCGGTTCTTCAACACTCCAAAACAGTTCTTTAGAAAGGGCTTCTTAACAGTGCTCCTATTGTACAAGGTACCTGATAGATATTCCCAGAGTTACCGCTCAATGGATTGGCTTTGCAATTTCCTAGCATAGTTTTTCTATTTCCTTAAAAGGCTTAATGTTTTAATGTTTTATCTATTCAGAAAATCATTTTTAAAAAATAATAGCATAACAATAAGCGATACATCTGAGGAAAGGGTGGGTGGGAATTCACTGGTGCCTTCCAGGCTTCAATCACATTTTTACCTTGAAACAACTACAAGGGAGTGCACATCCAAACCCCAGAAACAGTCAGACCGTTGTGATCTTTATTACTTTTTGAATCACTTAATTCTTCTTAATTTTTGCTTTCTTTTATAATTATTTATTTTTATATAGTTAGAGGGCCCACATACAAGTTTCTTCCATGCACATATTGCACAGTGAAACACTTAACCTTTTCATTAAGTTCCCAAATTGTTCATCTGGAACAGAACATCAGGAAGACTGACACTGGTTTCTCACTGCAGCTGCATTCCAAAAAAACTAAGTTTCCAGGATTTTCATCTCTTTTGTCAGGTCCCCTAGGGGAATCCTGACTATGGGTTTCACTGCCATTTTTATGTACACTGACCTAGCATATTTTGTAGTTGGTCACTTGAGATTATTTTCCAGAGTGAAGTTAGTCCTTTGGGTTCTTAGTTTGATGTCATTTTAATATTAAGACCTGGGTAGGGTATGGAAAGCATGAGAGGACTCTGTACCATATATTCTGGGATGTATGTATCAGTGTTTATGTGCATGAGAATGTTAGCTAAACTTGCCTATCCAAATGATAAGCACTCAGGGTTAGAAACCATCGAATAGCCAGAATTTTGCTGTCTGTCAAGTTGTCTCTCCACTGTCTCATAAGTGTTAGCTCATAAAGTGATATACAAATGGGCTATGATGGAGAAGGGCTTGGCCCCACCACTGCATTTTCCCAAGGGAAGTAAGTTACACTGATTTTAATGTTACTTTGCTTTGCCAAGAATGATAACATTTCTTATAGTGGGAATACTTTGGCAAGACAAAAAACTTAGGTTGCCAGAGCAGAGATTTTATGACAGTGAAAAGAGACATCGTTAGACCATTCGAGAGGAAGTTTTTAAAGCAAATGGAAATATCAAAGGGAAGAGAAAAAAGCCAAAGGAAGGAGGAGAACCCTTGGGGGATAATAGGAAGGGGTGCATATTTTTGTCAGTTTTGCTCTAGTTCCCAATGCATTACATAAGAGAACTCTTCCTTCCTCTGTAAATATGCACAGCAATGATTGTCACACCTTCTCAAATCTGTCAGCATTTAACGCTGATGAAGAGCATGCCCTTGGCATTGCCATTGGAGAATGTCCTAATTTTTTTGCAAGTCATGTCTGTGAATATAGACAGATGTACTGATAAATATATTTGCCAAGTAGATATAAGGTTAACAAAACATTGCGCTGGGCTCCTTTTTACCAGTTAGAAGCAGAGCAAACTTGAATGCAAATGAGGGATTCAATTAGAAAGTTGCAGCCTGCCAGCATTTGGAGGATAGCAGAGAGAGATCAGGTGATCTGATAGAAACAAGCACTCCACGTTGATAACAAAACTATTTTGGATAAACACGAGAGCTGCTTCAGCTAAGCTATGCTGCACTTCAATTTTTCCTCAGATTTACAGCCAGTAACTCAATGTCTGAAATTCCTTCCTCTCTACATATGCCACGTCGTACCTGGAAAGCAAACTTCAAAGTTTTTCTTGTTCTCCAGGGAAAATATTTTTCAAATTTTTAAGTACTCACAGAATACTTTTCAGCCAGGACTTGATTTCTGTGAACTATATTGACTCTCATAAAATTGACTAAAATCATTTTTGCCATTCACTTCTCAGTAAAAATTCCATTGCTATGTATCATGTCTAGCCTCTTTTGTTAAACTTATTAGCATTGGAGTGTCCAAATCGGGCTCAAAGGGCAGAAAGCACGCATGAGATCTGAAATGTCCATCAGGGAGGTTCAGATCTGTTTAGAGACTGCTTTAGAGGCCAATTCAAAATTTTAACAGGAATCTAGGGATTTCAGCCCTGAAAGTCTCATCTGGATCTATTTTTCCAAAAGTAGCATAGGGCTTTCTTTGGTATTTGACCAAACGAGGCTTTTCATCCTGAGTGTAAGCAGGTGGTCTGGTGCCCTGTGGAACCATCCTGGCAACATCACGTTGGAGCAGCAACAGTGCTCACTGAATGTCAGAGTGGAAAAGTCTGGTTCCTCTTCCAGGGGAACTTCAAAGGAGGCAGCGCCTCCTCTCATCCTGTCTCCTCCTTAAATCAGGTTAATCACATTGAGGATATTCCTCAGGCTGTGTCTTGCAAAAGGCTCAATTGACGGTTTGTGGCTATAGGGCTGCGGAATGGGAGAAGGCTAGGAGAGCTTCTGCCAGGGTCCTGAGCACCCCCAAAGTACTGGCTCCTGGCCAGGTCCCCCAGACACACTGTGAGTGTGATGCTGAGGTCCGAGTTTGCAGGAAATGGGTATGCCCACTCTTGAAATTATCCTGTTATAAAATCATCTCAGTGATTAAATAACCAAATCCATTTGAAAGGTAGATCTGCCATCCTCAAAATTTTGTTATAGCAGAACTAGGATTATAGTGAATTTATGGGGCATAAATTTAAAAGTGAAGGTAACTCCAAAGCAAACAGGTGTCTGAGCAATTACAGCTACTGGAGAGAGGGGCTGGGTCTGGTGTACATTGGGAGAAGTCAGAACAGGGCCTCCTGGATGGCCAGCTGACCTGTATGTTCCTGAGTGACCATTGTTCCATGGGCTGTAATAAACCACAAAGGGGTTCAGCTGTAATAAACCACAAAGGGGTTCTATTTTAACTGAAGTAAAATGCTGTATTTAGTGTGGCTCTCTAACTGAATAAGTTCTTGAGTTTCCATTTTACCTTGACAGGGTAGACACTGCCATACTTACAAATAGCATTTCCAGTTTGAGAATGCCTTTTAAAAACGCATGGGTTTTTCCTAGAATAGAGATGTTTGTCCATTAAGAAAATACCAACCGGGTAGCTTTCTTTACCTGTTATTTTGCCAATCAAGAATTCTGTTTTCTACATCTTCAGTTAGGCAACAATTTGGGTTACAATCATTACTGCTGTCGTGAACCAAAGATTTGCTGAGCTTCTCCTATAGACACAGTGCTTTGCTAGGCAATGGGTGTGCAAAGAATATGCAGAAGTGAATTCCTGCTCTTTAAATTCCAAACCGGCTGTGAGCCCAGAATATATAAACAGAAATCTATGGAGCAATATGAGGAAGCAATTGATAATCATCCTGACACAAATGCTAAAGAATTTCAGAAAGTATAATGACCACCAAGGGTTGGCATACTCAAGGAAGACTTCCTGCAGATCAAGTTTCAGCCTGTTAAACAAATTTACATGAGAAAAACAACCCCATTAAAACGTGGGCAAAGGACATGAACAGACCCTTCTCAAAAGAAGACATACATGTGGCCAACAAGCTGATGTAAAAAAACTCAATGCATTTATCATTAGACAAATGAAAATCAAAACCACAGTGAGACACCATCTCATATCAGTAGGAATGGCTATTCTTAAAAAGTCAAAAAATAACAGATGCTGGCAAGGTTGCCAAGAAAAGGCAACACTTATACACCATTGGTGGGAGTGTGAATTATTAGTTCAATCACTATGGAAAGCAGTACGGCAATTCCTTAAAGAGCTGAAAGCAGAACTATCATGTGACCCAGCAATTCTATTTAGTGGGTATATATCCAGGGGAATATACATCTTTTTTTTTTAAGATGGAGTTTAATTTTTCTTTCCCAGGCTGGAGTGCAATGGTATGATCTTGGCTCACTGCAACCTCTGCCTCCCAGGTTCAAGCAATCCTCCTGCCTTGGCCTTCTGAGTAGCTGGGATTATAGGCGCCCACTACTGTGGCTAATTTTTGTCGGAATATAAAACATTCTACTATACAGACACATGCATGTGACTATTCATTGCAGCACTATTCACAAAAGCAAAGACATGGAATCAACGTAAATGCCCATCAGTGACAGAGTGGATAAAGGAAATGTGGTACGTATACACCATGGAATACCATGCAGCCATAAAAAAATGAATGAGATCATGTCTTTTGCAGGAATATGGATGGAGCTGAAAGCTATTATCCTTAGCAAACTAACATAGGAACAGAAAACCAAATACCGCATGTTCTCACTTATAAGTGGAAGCTACATAATGAGAAGTCATGAACACAAAGAAGGGAACAACAGATTCTGAGGTACACTTGAGGGTGGAGGGTGAGAGGAAGGAGGGGAGCAGAAAAAGGTAATGGGCACTGGGCTTAATACCTGGGTGATTAAATAATGTGTACAACAAACCCTTGTGTCACAGGTTTACCTATGTAACAAACCTTCACATGTACCCCTGAACCTAAAATAAAACTTTTAAAAAATGTTTCTGTCTACTTAAATGTGCTTGGCATGTTTCTGTTTGGGGCGTGAGATAAACAACACTGGTGGTGATGGTATGTGTGAATTTGGTGTGTGTGCCTTGGGGAAGAGGTGTTAAGGAGTAAGTTTCAGGAAGGGACCCAAGATTGGACCTCATTGTGCAATGGCAAGTTCTTACATTTATCAGATCATGTACATGTGGGTCACAGAACATATCACCATGATGGATGGGCACCAAGAAATTTTTCAAACTATATTCTGAAGAAAACACTAGTCCAGAGAAAGGTTGAGGATATAATAGTTTCTATCATCAAGTAACTTTAAGAACTGCTGCAAATTAAATCCTCCTTTTAAAGATGCAAAGGCAAAGGTATATATAAATTTCTTAGCACACTAATTTACATCCTTAGCACACCAATTTCCCTCCCTCTCACACATTTTGAAAGCACTAGTTTATGGAGATATAGAAAGTGCCCATTGTTCAGGCTAGGAAGAGTGAATATCAATCTGCAAGCCATAGAATATGATCAAAGGCTCCTGGGAATATGGGAAACATGCACCAAGTGATATTTTAGAAAAAAAAAAATCTAGTGAGATTTGGAATATGGAACAAGAAAGAAAAAGAGTGTAACCAGGAAATGATTCTAAAAACCTTATCTACCTCATTCTAGTGTGACTTACAAAAATGTTGGGAGTTGTGTTTGCTTTGTAAAATTTTTCTTTTCAGCTATGGACCACTTTCTTTAAATAAAATATTATCTCAAACCCTAAAAAAAAAAGAGATGAAATAAAACTTATCTGGTTAATGGAGAAGGAGGAGGAGGGCTCCAAATAACATAAAGAAAACTCATCTGTAATATACAGATCCTGGGAAAGAAGCAAGGACTAAGAAAGCTTTAACTTCACCAGCGACATATGAAATAATTTTGAAGTTGCATAATGCTGAATGGTCTATAAACCATAAACGATACGGTTTGGCTCTGTGTCCCCACCCAAATCTCCTCTTGTAGCTCCCATAATTCCCGCATATTGTGGGAGGGACTAAGTGGGAGATGATCGAATCATGTGGGTAGGTCTTTCCTGTGCTACTGTGGTGATAGTGAATGTGTTTCATGAGATCTGATGGTTTTGAAAACGGGAGTTTCTCTGCACAAGCTCTCTTTTTGCTTGTTGCCATCCATGTAAGACATGACTTGCTCTTCCTTGCCTTCCACCATGATTGTGAGGCCTCCCCAGGGTTGCGGAACTGTGAGTCCAATTAAACTCTTTCTTTTGTGAATTGCCCAGTCTCGGGTATTTCTTTATCAGCAGCATGACAGTGGACTAATGCAGGACATATGAAGTAATTTTCAAGTTGCATAATGCTGAATGGTCTATAAACCACAGAGATGTAGCCATCTAAAGTTACTGAAACAGGATGTTATGAAGCTAAAAGGAAAGCTAGGT
>NW_012102055.1:95221-95965 GCF_000951045.1 Mandrillus leucophaeus | reverse complement strand
ACCATGATGGATGGGCACCAAGAAATTTTTCAAACTATATTCTGAAGAAAACACTAGTCCAGAGAAAGGTTGAGGATATAATAGTTTCTATCATCAAGTAACTTTAAGAACTGCTGCAAATTAAATCCTCCTTTTAAAGATGCAAAGGCAAAGGTATATATAAATTTCTTAGCACACTAATTTACATCCTTAGCACACCAATTTCCCTCCCTCTCACACATTTTGAAAGCACTAGTTTATGGAGATATAGAAAGTGCCCATTGTTCAGGCTAGGAAGAGTGAATATCAATCTGCAAGCCATAGAATATGATCAAAGGCTCCTGGGAATATGGGAAACATGCACCAAGTGATATTTTAGAAAAAAAAAAATCTAGTGAGATTTGGAATATGGAACAAGAAAGAAAAAGAGTGTAACCAGGAAATGATTCTAAAAACCTTATCTACCTCATTCTAGTGTGACTTACAAAAATGTTGGGAGTTGTGTTTGCTTTGTAAAATTTTTCTTTTCAGCTATGGACCACTTTCTTTAAATAAAATATTATCTCAAACCCTAAAAAAAAAAGAGATGAAATAAAACTTATCTGGTTAATGGAGAAGGAGGAGGAGGGCTCCAAATAACATAAAGAAAACTCATCTGTAATATACAGATCCTGGGAAAGAAGCAAGGACTAAGAAAGCTTTAACTTCACCAGCGACATATGAAATAATTTTGAAGTTGCATAATGCTGAATGGTCTATAAACCA
>NW_012102055.1:37127-94791 GCF_000951045.1 Mandrillus leucophaeus | reverse complement strand
AAGTTGCATAATGCTGAATGGTCTATAAACCACAGAGATGTAGCCATCTAAAGTTACTGAAACAGGATGTTATGAAGCTAAAAGGAAAGCTAGGTTTCAACCCCAGTGGGACTAACCAAAACCAATATGGCACGCGACCTTTATGTATATCAGTTTCATTTTTAAATTTACCAAAACACAGAGGGGAAAGAGTCAACTAGCCAGGACTTAAGAAGTGTTTTCTATGACCTAGCATTGTGAAAATGACTAAACTTGCCTGGGGACAGCCCTCCAAGCCAGCTAACGTGACTCACTCTACTAATGCCATGCCCAGCAATCTTTGCTATTTCCCTCCCATTTGCCACAATGGTGTAATGAACCAGTTATTATATTTTGAACCACATTACTCTCTCTAGGGTGAAATCCCTATTCTTCACAGATTAAAATGGAACATGATCCACTCTAGATTTTAGTTAGTTCTTACTGTCCACTCTGGAGACTCTTTTTTTGATATTTAAAAAGTTCATTTTATTAATAATCAAGAAAACACAAATTTAAACCACAATGGGATAAAATTTCACACTCAATAAATTGGCAACAATTTTAGAGACTGGCAATATCAGACACTGGGGAGGACAGGGAACATGGTGATCTTCAAACGGAGTGGGTAGAGTGGGTAGGAGTATAAACTGATTCAATCACTTTAGAAAACAGTTTGGTGTTTCACAATACAGTTAACCATATCTATATAATATGACCTAGAAATTCTTTTGTGTGTGTGTTTAAATTATTACATTGTGCATTGAACAAATTTTAAGTGAATTGTTAATGAAGTATAGGTAGATAAATATCATATCATAGATCTCATGAGATTCTTGACTGTTTTTAAGTTATGGCTACTGTATTGGAAAATGTGTTTTCTTCTGCTTTTTTTGTATTATGGTGATTAAATAAAATGCCTTTTTAAACTTTTTTTAAATTTTATTTTTATTTCAATATTTTTGGGGGTACATGTGGTTTTTGGTTACATGCATAAATTCTTTAGTGGTAATGTCTGAGATATTGGTATACCCGTCACCTAAGCAGTGTACACTGCACCCAATAGACAGTTTTACATCCCTCACACCCCTCCAACCCTTCACCCTCAAGTCCCCAAAGTCCATGATATCATTCTTATCCCTTTGCATCCTCATAGCTTAGTTCTAACATATAAGTGAGAACATGGAATACTTGGCTTCCCATTCCTAAGTTACTTCACTTAGAATAATGGCCTCCAGCTCCATCCAAATTGCTGCAAAAGACATTATTTCATTCCTTTTCATGGCTGAGTAGTATTCCATGGGGTATATCCATACCACATTTTCTTTATCTACTCATTGGTTGATGGGTATTTAGGTTGGTTCCACATCTTTGCAATTGTGAATTGTGCTGCTATAAACATGCATGTGAAAGTGTCTTTTTCATACAATGACTTTTGTCCCTCTGGGTAAATACTCAGTAGTGGGATTGCTGGATCGAATGGTAGTTCTATTTTGAGCTCTTTAAGAAATCTCCATACTGTTTTTCATAATGGTTGCACTAATTTACATTCCCATCAGCAGTGTAAATGTGTTCCCTTTTCACCACATCCACCCCAACATCTATTGTTTTTTGACTTTTTAATTATGGCCATTCTTGCAGGAGTAAGGTGGTATCTTATTGTGGTTTTAACTTGCATTTCCCTGATAATTAGTGATGCTGAGCATTTTTTCATATGTTTGTTGGCTATTTCTATATCTTCTTTTGAGAATTTTCTATTTATGTCCTTTGCCCACTTTCTGATAGGATTTTTTTTTTTTCTTGCTGATATGTTTGAGTTCTGTAGAGATTCTGGGTATTAGTCCTTGGTCAGATGCATAGTTTGCAAATATTTTCTCTCACTCTGGGGACTGTCTGCTTGCTGATTATTTCTTTTGCTGTTCAGAAGCTTTTTAGTTAATTTAGGTACCAATTATTTATTTTTGTTTTTGTTGCATCTGCTTTTGAGGTCTTAGTCATTAATTCTTTGCCTAAGCCAATGTCTAAAAGAGTTTTTTTGATGTTATCTTCCAGAATTTTTATGGTTTCAGGTCTTACATTTAAGTGTTTGATCCATCTTGCGTTGATTTTTGTGTGAAATGAGAAATGAGGGTCCAGTTTCATTCTACTTGTGGCTTGCTGGGTTTCCCAGCACCATTCATTGAATAGGATATCCTTTCCCCAATTTATGTTTTTGTATGCTTTGATGAAGATCAGTTTGCTGTAAATATTTGGCTTTATATCTGGGTTCTTTATTCTGTTCCATTGGTCTATGTGCCTACTTTATAGGAGTACCATGCTGTTTTGTTAATTATAGACCTGTAGTATAATTTGAAGTTGAGTAATGTCATGCCTTGAGATTTTTTTTTTTTTTTTTGGCTTAATTTTACTTTGACTATGCAGGCTCTTTTTTTGTTCCATATGAATTTTAGGCTTTTTTTCCTAGTTCTGTGAAGAATGATGATGGTATTTTGGTGGGATGGTCATTTTCACAATACTGATTCTACCCATCCATGAGCATGGGATATATTTCCATTTGTTTGTGTCATCTGTGAGTTCTTTCAGCGGTGTTTCATAGTTTTCTTTGTAGAGATCTTTCACCTCCTTGGTTAAGTATAATTCTAAATATTTTATCTTTTTTTTTTTGGCAGCTCTTGTGAAAGGGATTGTGTTCTTGATTTGATTCTCAACTTGGTTATTGTTGTTTATACCAGTGCTACTGATTTCTGTACATTGATTTGGTATCCTGAGACTTTACTGAATTAGTTTATCAGGTTGAGGAACTTTTTGTGTGAGTTTTAGGTTTTCTAAGTAAATAGTCATATTATAGAGAACAGCAACAGTCTAACTTCCTGCTTTTCTCACTTGGATGCCTTTTATTTCTTTCTCTCATCTGATTGCTCTGACTAAAATTTCCAGTGCTATGTTGAATATAAGTGGTGAAAATGGGCATCCTTGTCTTGTTCCATTTCTCAAGGGGAATGCTTTTAACTTTTCCCCATTCAGGATGATGTTGGTTGTCAGTTTGTCATATATGGCTTTTATTACTTTAATGTAAGTCCTTTCTATGCCTATTTTGTTGAGGGTTTTTATTATAAAGGATGCTGGATTTTATCAACTGCTTTTTCTGCGTCTATTGACATGATCATATTGGAGCCTCTATTTTATGGTCCTTTCCTATCTTCCTTTACTTTTCTGTTTTCCTTTCCCACCACTCCCCTATTTATAGTATACCATATATATTACATCAATTCCCTTTTTGAGGCTCTTTACACATTACCATAAGATTCTCAGAAGCAAAACATACTTCAACTCTCTGACAAGGTAATAAACATAGAAAATGATGTACATAGTATTGGTGTAGGCAGTTGGGTTTTTGTTTGTTTTTTTGGCAAGGAAAATCAAGACTGCAATGAAAGAACATTCTTATAATAAAGACCATTTCTGCAATGAAGTTTGGTTTGACTAAGGCGAAATAAAGAGTTAGAGTATTTGCCAGGCATAACTTTGTACATAATACTTCCTTTAAGCAAATATTTAATGTTTGTTATTGGGCATCTGTAAGGCAGAAAGAATGGCCATGATGGGGATAATTGTGCAGATGGTCTAGTTTAGCCCCCTCCAGCCCAGTGCTCATCCTGTTCCCACAAAGACAGGCTGTAGGGGAATCTGGAGAGGAAGAAGGCACACCTTAAATTTTTAAATAGTGTGACAAAATTCTTTCTCACTTAATTTGGTTCAGGCCTACATTTCCCATTTTATTTTGCTCAAGATCTTCAAAAGAAATGCCAGATTCAGAAAAAAAAGTAAAGCTCCTACATTTGACATCAATCTAGGTAGTCCTTCCCTGTAATAATGAATTTAAAATATATACCTATATATTAGATTTATACATATTTTATGCTTCAGCTGACAGCTTCCATGTGAGAAGTTTGAGTTCAGAAAGAATGTAATCTATTTTACTTGGATCAGAAAATCCTTAACATTATAAAACAGACTTATTAATGGTCTGAAAAAAATTATAAAAAAACGTTCTTGCAGGTAGGTGGAAGAATATTTAGAGAGATTTAGGCTAGTGAAAACAAGTGATTAAAAAATATTTTGCTTCCCTCTGTAAGTGAAGCATTCACTACTTAAACCAATCCATCACTATGCAGAAAAAAATTGGCAGTTTATTAAAATTCTTCATATTTAGTAAAAGTCACTCTTTGGGCTTTTTAAAATTTGAAAACACAGATATATGCATATGTGTGCATTTTAATTTTTCTTTTATTTTGTAAATAGCAACAATTTAATGATGCTGCTAAACTCTATGTACATTATGCTTTCTACTGAGAAGAAATTTGATTTCATTAAAGAAATATTAGAGGTCAATCCTACTAGAACCAAATTTTTTGTTTAACAAAAAACGTCAAGCCACGATGTATCAAATAATTTCATGTGATACCCAATACAACAAAATTCAAGAACACAAAAGAATCTGAATAGCCTCATGACATTCTTTAATGGGATTTGACCAGCATTTTTTGTCTATTTAAATCCCAGCAAAATATATTCATCAGAGAACCTCTTATTTTTTCACTTAATCTCTGCATTTAACAGCAAAATAAAGAAACACAAACATCATCAAAAGCTGTATCACTTACCATAAATGCCTGTTGAGATGCAGGGAAATGCCTGTGAATAAACCACAAAAATAACAATAAATATTAAAGAAACAAATCTACTCAACATCATCTATCTCAACATCTATTTTGCTTGATAATGGGATGCCCTCTACTTACATATTCAGAGCTAGGAGTTGGAGTAGGGGGCACTGGAAATGGGGATATTTGATTAGCTGGTAACTGTTCCCTATCAGCAGTTATATCAGCTCACAAGAACCAACTGCTAAGTTTTCAGGAATCTTGTGAAGCAACTGTTAAACAGCTATTATTAAGAAATTAAATTATATAAACCTACAATGAAATAAATGATATCAAAACACAGATAACCAATAGTCAGAACTCATCCCTTTCTAATTACTTTGCATATCTGACTATTACCTATGCTCTTGAGATTACGTATGTCTGTCGTATGTGTACAGTGAAATACTACACAAGTCTCTCTTCCCACCTCCATGGTACATGATGTCACATCAGTTGCTTAAAATCTGAAAACATCAATTTACATTCATGACCCATATTGTGAGACAGTTAAAATCACAGACTGGCTATGGATAAACATTTTAGGTAAAATTCAACAAAAGCATTCTGTGAAAATCAATCAACTATTTAGAATGTATAATAAAGAGTGTTACATATATTATTATTATAATATGTAAATTGTGTGCTACATGTTCTTTATGTCAGTAAAATTTAAAAGAAGCTTATATAAAACATACCCCTTTTTTGACAGCCAGTCTTTAAACATTTTCCAGCACACTACTGCTTATGCCATATTTTGCTTTGCAGTGTTTAAAGAATTTGATTGAAAAAAATGAATTGACAAACGTAAATGTACATTTCACTCTAAATTAGGTTTTCTAGCTATAGAAAGTTGTCTGGGTGTGGCAACTTTCTCTGCCAATAGATTTCTGTGTAAATTCAACCAAATTGTTTTACTCTTTCTGGTCTGTATTTTTCAATTGTGAAATGGAGATAATGCCCACCATACAGAAATGTCTTCTGGACTGTCGGTGGGAACGTAAATTAGTACAACCTCTACAGAAAACAGTATGGAGATTTCTCAAAGAACTAAAGATAGAACTACCATTCCATCCAACAATCTCACTGCTCAGTATCTACTCAAAGGGAAAGAAATTATTATTTTTTAAAAAACCTCTATTCCTACATTTATCACAGTGCTATTCACAATAGTAACAATATGGAGGCAACCTAAGTGTCCATCAGTGGAGAACTGGATAAAGAAAAAGATGGTAGATGGACTACTACTCAGCCACAAAAAAGAATGAAATCATGTGTTTTGTAGCAATATAGATGGAACTAGAGACCATTACTTTAAGTGAAACAACTCAGTCACAGAAAGACAAATACCGCCATGTTCTCATTTTTAGTGGGAGCTAAGAAATGAATACATACGGACATAGAGAGTGGAATAATGCATTGAAGACTCAGAAAGGTGGAAGGGGGCAAGGGGTGAGAAACTACCTGAAGGGTACAGTGTATGTACACTGTTAGAGTGATGGTTACACTAAAAGCCTAGTTTTCACCATTACACGGTATATTCATGTAACAAAAGTGCACTTGTACCCCCTAAATCTATAAAACAAAAAGTGAAAAAAAGAAATGTGCTGTTGGAATTAATGACAGAATTTTTTTTTAAGTTACTGGCACTATGATAGAATCTAAAAACTGCAGCTGCTATGGACCATAATAACTAACATTACTATTGAGGTCAATAATAATAAAATATCTAAGTCCTTTTTGTTCATATCTTTTGGCTAAATGTATACTGCCTTTTATTTCTATTAATGCTATTACACAGCCTAAGTTTGTTTATTCCCAACTGCATGTCTGTAAAACGATATATGCTTTTTTCTGTTCCTGTGGAAGCCTTTACTATTAATAGTAAATTCTACTGTTTATAAAGAGAAAGTAGAACAGTTTCTGGAACATAGTAGCTGCTCTTTTTAAATTAAATTTATGAGTCAATGCTTTGATTCCGAGGGTTCTTGAGGTGCCAATAACATCTGAAGAATGTTCTTGACTGACTTAGTCATTCAGTGCTACAGATCATGAAGCAACAGTGTAACGCAAAGTCTCTTTACGGGCATTCACCAAGACTACCAATAGGCATTACTCTGAAAATCAACTGCAAGCTTACTGTATATTTGTTACGATTAGAAAGGACTCAGAGTTCAGGAATAGTCTACTTAAAAATTCAAATTAGAGAGGATTAAGAGTCATCCCTATATTTGTGCCACGCCAGCCATGTTCCATTGTACCTTTTAAGTGGGATAAAAGTGAGTTTACAGCTTGAACCCCGGGAATTCCATGGGAGCAAACTAAACATGTGAGCATCATATATCTCATGTCTGGAGAGAAGAAGAAATGTTTGAGAACTGCTGCATTGAGCCATCAAGGTGTAGGGAAGGTAAGATTTTACCTCTACCTTCTTAGAGTTTTTCAGTTGTGGCTGATAATTAAATTGACACAAGACAGATTAACAGGAAAAAAACCATACAAATTTATTTAATTCAAGTTTTATGTGGCATTGGAGGCTTCATAAGAAAATGATGACTCAAAGATGCAGTTAAACACTTACATACTAAATTGGGCAAAGAGTAGTAGATTATGAAGATGTGACAAGGTAAAGGGGCTTGGGCTACGGTAGTTAACTGGGTGAAGTAAGAAGAAAGACAAGAGTTAGTTTAACAAGGTGTGTTTGGACAGATTTCCAGTGGCCTCAACTTCCCATCCTTGATGATAAGAATGACACTTTTCTGCTCGTACAGGGAGGATATCTTTCACGTGGAAATTTTTATCTCCTCCTTTTAAAAAGGACTGCAAGAGTGTTCTTTGGCACCTGCCCTTTTTTTAAGTGCCTTTGACTCAAAATAGTCAATGTGCCAGAGGGGCATATTTTGGGTTGTATATTCTGAACTCTTTCAAAGGGAAAGTCAGAAGATAGCAAAATGCTTTCAACAAGATGACCCACTTTAACTCACATTTTGGTGTCCTTCCAGTTTATAATGTGGGGCAGTTTACTGAACTACTCTGAGTGCTGTTTTTTTCTTTAGTAAATGGAAACTCTGAGGCCTGCCTCAAAGGGTTTGTAGGAGTAAGAGAAATAAAGAACATGAGCATTGTGTCTGAGAAGCAGTAATACCTTGATTAGTGATGACTCCTGGCGTGGAAGCTGTGATGTCCACCAGGTTCTGTTGCTCCAGAGCAGGGCTTCCCAACCTCAGCTCTATTGATATTTTGGACCAGATAATTCTTTGTTATTGGAGGCTATGTGCATTATGGGAAGTTTAGCAGCACCCCTGGATGCTACCAGCTAGATATCAGTAGCATCTCTCCAGTTGTGCTCATCAGAAATATTTCTAGACATTGTCAAATGCCCCCAGGGGAAAAAAATCATCTCTGGTTGAGAATCACTGACCTGGAATCTAGGACCTAGAACCCAGCAGACAGCCTTCAACTATCAACCTTTTCAAGGACTGCCTCAGCTATAAAAAGCCACCTCACCCAGAATCATGTCCCTGCCCAGGACAGTTCACACCAACAACTGATCAACGAAGTGGTACAAGGCTTGGCCACCTTGGCTTATCAGTACAACACTGAAGGGTCCTTCCAGTTTCAGAGTTCCTTACTCAGTCAGTAGGGTCCATCACTGGACCTACATCCAGCTCACCTTCTCCCTCAGTCCACTGCTGCTTCCTCTCTCTCTTTCCCAGGTATTGATTTAAGGGCACTCCTTAATAAACATCTAGCATCCTAAACTCTCTCTTAGAGTCTGTTTCCTGGGAACTGATCTGGGCTAACTCCCTTTTGCTTCCCTCTTAGATCCAGCTATGTGTATCTTTCTTCCATCAGATCTAGCAGAAGAAAAACATACTGCACAGTTAGTGACAAGTTTCATTTGCCTTAGCTCTTAGTTCTATCTTGGAATCAATCATGCAACTTAGTAATTGAGTCTGAATGTATCAACTGCCTTGTCTGTTTTAACAAGGATAAATAGTTTCATCTGGAAATGACATCGTTGCCTTGAATGTGAAAGCAAATGGTACTGTAATGGAGGATGACTTTGGTAATATTATTGCATTAATTCAAACAAAAAGGCAATGGTATAGCAGAGATGGAAATAGAGTATTATGGAAAAAAATTCATTTGATGTAAAATAACTTCACACAGAATTCATCGAAACTAAGCCTACTCCATTAATCATTTTTTATTACTCAAGAGAGACAGACAGACAGACAGAGACAGGGAGAGAGAGATTGAGAAAGAGCAAGTGAACAAGCAAACTAATGACTTTTGCACACATAATTTGTGTTCTTTGCCATAATAAACTTCTGATGGGGCCATCAGAAGTGAGTAGCATGAGATTTCTTTATTTCAAAGCCGCATTTAATATAACCACCTTCCATGTAAATACTATCTCATGGAGGAATGATAAATTGTACCAAAACCCATGCCAGGTGTGCATATAACTCAGCAATCACCTCTAGAATTTGGAGAATGACATTAGCAACCCCATTTGTGAGGCTCCAGATTCTCCTTCCAGCAAACTTCAGGAGGAATATGTCTCCGTGCTAATCAGGCCTGAGCACCCAGCCATCAGAAATTCTAGGGAGACAAAAATAAAATCATCTGAGGCCGAGGCAGACAAATCGTTTTAGAGCAGGAGTTAGAGACCAGCCTGGGCAACATGTTGAAACCCTGCCTCTACTAAAAATATAAAAAATTAGCCAGGCATGGTGGCACATGCCTGTAGTCCAGGCTCCTCAGGAGGCTGAGGTGGCAGAATCACCTGAGCCCAGGATGCTGAGGCTGCAGTGAGCCATGATTGCACCACTACACTCTAGCCTGGGCCACAGAAGTGAGACCCTATCTTAAAAGAAAAATGACTTAGAGTGGAGAATTCTTTCTCATGTGAAATTATAGATTGGGTCACCAAGTGGGAAATACTTTTATAGCCCAACATGTTGGCATCAAGCAGAGTTGAACAAAACATTGAAATCCTTAAAGCTGTAGACTCTGTCCCATTCCCTTGAAAGTCTGTCTTCATTTCCTCTCTTTCTGTCTAAGTAATTTAAGGGTAAGGAAGGAAACGCTCCTCAGCCTTCTCTGTCTTGACCCTAACAGTGTCCCCAAACATAGACAACAAACCCTAAGCCATCATCCCTACCACTTGGTTTTCTCTGAGCCTTGATTCTCAATTTAAGCATTACTGCAAATGGGAATTTCTTTCTCTCTTACTTATCCATTGTCATCCCATCCACTCTTACACAGCAGTCTTGCAGTCTGGGTAGAAAGGACTCCACCTTCAGCTCCAAGGGAAGGGGCCGAAGGACCTAAATAAGCAGCACACCTTCCTCTCCATAGCCACAAGAATAGAAAGAGTTTATTGACCACCATTGACCTGTTGGTGTAAATTAACTGTAAAGTGCTCTTAACCTCTGGAATTTTTCAATTGCTTAGCCAACACATTCCTTACTGTTTAGTCAGTTTTAGTTAGATTTCCCATTATTTGCAAGCAAAATCATGCTACCAGATATACCTTCCATTTAAGTGTTTTTAATTATATATCACATTTCACTGACTCAGGCAAGCTGTCAATTGTAAGAAACACCATTATTTTGTGTTACTTTGTGGACCACTAAGAAGAGAAAGCGCCATCAGTTAAAACATAACACATGCTTTCTTACCATTTAGGATTTTCATTGCATACTTATTGAAGTTCCTATTGTTGATTTATATAGATAATTTTTAAGTACATCTTCCTCTAGAGCATGGATAAAAAGGAGATAAATTGGTTGTTTCCTAAAACTTCCTCACATTCAGGATCTGGTACTTATGAATCACTTTTCAACTCAGAGTCATAGATAGGAGTTTTCCACAGTTTTATCCTCATAGCCTCAAGAATGATGGTGTTGCTCCAGTCCTTAATGAGTGAGCCACTGTTGGCTCTGCACTTTTCTTCCAAAACAATAACACCTTCTCTGAAAGTTTTGTGGGTAGCTCTTTATTTTTTCATGCCAGAGCTGTCAACAAAGGGTTTCAGACAACAGCCAGGACACACACCTCCTTCTCAGGTACCCCCTAATTGGTTGGTTAGCTGAAAGTCAAGGGGTTGCAGTTGTCCAGCCAATCCTCCAGAAATGACAACCAAATGTGCATGTGTACAGGAAGAGAAACTTCATCACAACTATGTATGATTGTAAAACACCCCAAGTATAAGAGTTATCCTAGTTTCAAATAAATTAGAATATGAGGACATGTGCATCTTAGAAACAATGAAATTCAGAATATCATTCTTTTCCTTCTTTTTCTTTTCTCAGAGACAGGGTCTCACGCTGTTGCCCAGGCTGGAGTACAGTGGTGCAATCCTAGCATACTGCAGCCTCAAAGTCTTGCGCTCAAGCCATCCTGCCTCCTCAGCCTCCTAAGTAGCTGGGACTACAGGCATTCACCACCATATCTGGTTAATTTGTTTTTATTTTTTGTAGAGATGAGGTCTCACTATGTTTCCAAGGCTAGAGTCAAACTCCTGGGTTCAACGGATCCTCCTGCCTTGGCCTCCCAAAGTGCCAGGATTCCAGGCATGAGCCACTGTGCTTGGCCCTACTCTTTTCTTTACATGTTGGTTATCAGCATAGTGGGTTGTGCCATCATGCCCTTAATTGGGATGCGGTATACTTCAGTACTTTCAAACCATGGTATGCCTAACTCTAGGAGTATGAAAGATATTTTGAGGTGGTAAACAGATAGCCATTACCCATTTAAACGTGATATTTATATTTTTCCCAAGTCTTCGTCCCTCCTTCTATACATACCCTTTACCATATAATTTTGCACTTCCTCTGCAATAGGCTGAATGTTTGTGTCCCCTACAAGATTCATGCGATGAAGCTCTGGTCCCACTGTGATGGTGCTTGGAGGTGGGGACTTTGGGAGGTGATTAGGTCATGAGGGTCGAGACCTCATGAGTGGGATTAGTGCCACTAGAGGACATTAGAGGCCAGAGAGCTACCTAGCTCTTCTTTCCACCATGTCAGAATATAAGGATAAGTTGGCTGTCTGCAACTTGAGCCCTGAAAGAGGGCCCTCACCATAACCTGACTATGCTGGCACCCTGATCTTAGATTCCCAGCCTCCAGAACTGTAAGAAATAACTGTTTGTTGTTCAATCACAGTCTATAGTAATTTGTTACGCATCCTGAACCAAGTAAGACACTCCACGAGGGGAGCTGTATGAATGCAATGTTGTGTCCATCCCCTAAATCCATACACTGAAACCTAATTCACAATATGATGGCATTAGGAGGTGGAGCCTTGGGAGGTAATTAAGGGATGAGTGAATGGATCAGTGCCCTTAGAAGAAGAAATATGAGGGCGAGGATCTCTTTCTCCACCATCTGAGGCCACAGAAAGAGGACAGCAGTCTACACACCAAGAAAAGAGCTATTGGCAGACACCAAACCTGCTAGCACCTTGATCTTAGACTTCCCAGCCTCCAGAACTGTGAGAAATATAAGTTGTTGAAGCCACTCAGACTATGGTATTTGTTATAGCAGCCTGAGCTGACTAAGACAGAGGGGATACATTTTTCTTCATCCCACTGATGATAGACTTGAGCATGTGACTTGATTTGGCCAATGGGATAATAATGGACATGACATTTAGGTTTAAATTTTTACATTCCTGTCTTTGGAGGAGAACACTGAGAAGACTATACCACGAGAACATGCCTCATGTAGCTACTGGTCCAGGGAGGCTGAGAGACAAGTGGAGTAGATGTAGTAAACCCAGCCTTCGATCAGCTGTGCGCCAGCCAACCCATAGCCATGTAAGCAAGAAATGCTTACTATTGCACATTACTGAGTTTTTGAGTGGCTGGTTATATAGCATTACTGTAGCAATGACAATGATATAAATGTGCTAAAACTATAAGTTATTAAAATCTATTATAATAAGTGATACTTGTTTTCCACCTATGATAATGATACAAAGTTTCCTTTGAAAATAAAATTGCTTAAAGAGTCAATTAGAATATTAGGTAAACCAGAAGATGGAATGTAAATGACCAAAGTTTGGAAAATAGTGATGCAGGAATTACAGATGTGACATGGAAAGCACGAGCACATGGAGTTGGAAGCTAGCCTAGAGAGCATAGTAAGACCCCCATCTCTGCAAAAACTTTAAAAAATTAACCAGGCTTAGTGGTGCATCCCTATAGTCCCAGATACTTGAAAGGCTGAGGTGGGAAAACTTTAATAGTTTCAGTTTGAGGCTGAAGTGAGCAGTGCCACTGCATTTCAGCCTGGGCAACAGAGTGCCATCCCATCTCTTAAAAAAACACAAGGGTGCGGTGGCTCATGCCTGTAATCCCAGCACTTTGGGAGGCTGAGGCAGGTGGATTGCTTTAACCCAGAAGTTAGAGACCAGCCTGACCAGCATAGTGAGACCTTGTTTCTACAAAACATACACAAATTAAGCAGGTGTGTTGGCATGCACCTGTAGTCCCAGCTATTCCGGAGACTGAGGTGAGAGGATCACCTGAGCCCAGGGAGATTGAGGCTGCAGTGAGCCATAATCCTGCCACTGCACCCCAACGTGGGTGACAGAGTGAGACCCTGTCTCAAAACCAAACCAAAACAAAAAGAATGTGGGTTGCCAGGTTGCATGTTACAGCATGGAAAAGCATGGGAAAAGTGGGGCCAAGCATGACATGGAAAGCACTCACAGCTGGGAGCTGTGTTTTATCCCCTCTGGGAGCCAATGTTATATCCCCTCAGCACCTCTGTATCCCCATCTGTAAAAGGAGCAGAGCTGGCTACATGGCTTATTTGGCTATTAAATTCTGGGATGCTATGAAACAGCCTCTTATCCTTCTCTATAGCTCAAGATAAAGGTGATAGAGAGACAGGCAATTTTATAGTATCCTGAATGCCTCACAGTGTTTGGACATGGGAGGCAGCAGCATTGCAGCAATAATAGTTGTCATTTCTTGAATTACTGAAATGTGCTGAGTACTGGGCTCAGAGCTCTATGTGCATTATCTGATTCATTCCCATGAACAAGCCTGTGATCAAAACCAGATTGCCCGCTTTTTATAAACATGGAGAGGAGAGAAGCTAAGAAAGAAAACTCGTCCAAGGGCACAGAAAGGAATACTACAGGATTTCTTTATCTCGTAGAAAGAGTAATTGATTCTATTTTTTAATTACACAAATAATACACGAATACAAGGCTCAAAACAAGACATTCTCTTACAGCCACGTGTTTCCTCTCCTCTAATTCACTGAGAACACCCTCCTTGAGGCCTTCACTGCCAAGAGTAGAGTGAGAATCCTTCTGCTGCATTCATTTACATTTTTTAAGACTAAATAGTGTCATGTTCTCTTCCTCATCTCAACCCTGTAATCACCTCCCATCGTACTTTAATAAAATTCAAAGTCACAACCATGACCTCCAATCCTTGCTTCCTTAGCCCCTCCCTTCCACTTTTCCCCTGCTCTTGAGTTCCAGCCACATTGGTCTCCTTTTGTTCTTCAAATGCACAAAGCATGATTCTGCTCTGGGGCCGTTGGCCTTGCTGTCACCTCTGTCTTGCACACTCCATTTCCCAAATACTCCCTGGTTTTCTCCCTTGTTCCTTTTAGATCTTTGATCAAATGTCACCCATCAAAGAGGTCTTCCTAGCCTCCAGCTAAATTACTCTCTATTGCTTAGCCTGCTTTGTATCTCTTTACAACTGCCATCACCACCTGACACACAGTTGTTTGCTTGTTCACTGTCTCCCCAACTTCAATTCCTTCCTTCCTGAGATGCAAACTCCCAGGAAGACCTTTGCTTTGTTTGTTGCTGTATCACCAGCACCTAGAATGGTGACTGGAACTCAATAAATATCTGTTGAGTGGATAAATGAATAAAAGATTAAGCTATCATATCTATACAAGCATAGCCGTATTTTTCTTCTACACAAATTGGAGCTTACATTGGTTTTTATGTTCTAGAACTCGCCTTTTTTCATGTAGAAGGTTTTAGGAGATCATTCAATGTCAGTGTATATTGATCTATCTCATATGTTTCTAATAGCACATTCTAGTCTATGGCATGATTATACTATGTTTATTTAACTACTGCCACATTGATGAATATGTAGGCTGTGTGTAAATTTTGCTGTAACATGCAACCTGGCAACCCACATTCTTTTTGTTTTGGTTTGGTTTTGAGACAGGGTCTCACTCTGTCACCCACGTTGGGGTGCAGTGGTAGGATTATGGCTCACTGCAGCCTCAATCTCCCTGGGCTCAGGTGATCCTCTCACCTCAGCCTCTGGAATAGTTGGGACTACAGGTGCATGCCAACACACCTGGTTAATTTGTGTATGTTTTGTAGAAACAAGGTCTCACTATGCTGGCCAGGCTGGTCTCTAACTTCTGGGTTAAAGCAATCCACCTGCCTCAGCCTCCCAAAGTGCTGGGATTACAGGCATGAGCCACCGCACCCTTGTATTTTTTTAAGAGATGGGATGGCACTCTATTGCTTAGGCTGAAATGCAGTGGCACTATCACAGCTCACTTCAGCCTCAAACTGAAACTATTAAACGTTTCCCACCTCAGCCTTTCAAGTATCTGGGACTATAGGGATGCACCACTAAGCCTGGTTAATTTTTTAAAGTTTTTGCAGAGATGAGGGTCTCATTATCTATCTAGGCTAGCTTCCAACTCCCAGCCTCAAGTAATCCTCCTGCCTTGGCCTGCCAAAGTGCTAGGATTCCAGGCATGAACCACCATATCTAGCCTTACAACCAACATTCTAGATGTTTCTACCTAATGTATTCTGGTAGGATCTATTCCCAGAAATAAAATTAACCCACTTAACCATTAGGTTAAAGAAAAAGCACATTTAAAATTTAAAAAATACTACCAAATTGCTCCTCTTAAAGTTTTCTTTCAATATAAAATCTTTTTAATTGTGGAGAATAGTCAATAATTCAGTGTGGTAAAAGGATGCCATCTCCTTCAAAAACTGCATTCAAAAGTGCAAACACTATTACAGTGCCCATCTCACCCACAAGGCTAACTGACCCAAAGGCCAAGGTTATTTGTAGGAGACTGTGAATGAGATCACATAGAAACGGCCAGTGAAGTGTTTGGAGTGCACTGTGTGAGCTCACCGAGGCACTATAATTATAAGTAATAACTTGGTTTCTTCTCGTTTTCTTCATTATACCTTTGAAAGAGCTGTCATAAAGTCATTTATTGCCAGCTGCTTTCATGTTTATAACCATTCGACTCCATGCAGTATAAAACAAACTATTACATGGCCTTGAATAGTAGCAGCCCTCTTTCAAACTTTTTATTTTCTGAGAAGACAGCTGGATTAGTTTCACCATGAATTTATTAGGATGCAAAATGTTGGCACTAGCAAATGGAGGAACTTGATTTTTGCCTGAGCTTGCTTGTGTGACTTGTAGGAATGTTTTACTGTAAATTATACATATGTGAAAAGGAGAACAGGTCTCCATAAACCTGCTGAACCCAAGAGAATGTGCATTCTGTTCTAAAACGTTTACATCTATAAACTCCCTTTATATAGAAGCAAAGGGAAGAAACAAAGATTAAAAACAAAATAAAACAAAATCCCTGCTCATATTAACAGCAAATCAGTTGTGCAATATGAAAGCTTCTACCGGAACAAAATGTTCCCCAAATGGTGACCCTTCAATGACCTTAATCACCTCTAATTTTGTAAGTATCCCCTCTCCATCTTCCTTGTAATTAAGGAACACGTATCAGGCACATTCTGCATACCTGGCACTAAGAGGCAGGAAGTGCAGGGGGATGCCCTTAGGTGACTTTGCTGGTGCAGAGCCCGAGGAAAATTGACATAAGAGGCAATCTTTTCAAATCCCCTGAGAAGTAAATTACCCACTCAAGACTGAAAAGCCCACAGATCATGGCTATTGCCAGGCCTAACTGACCCTGATAGGGGGGCCTCCTGGGCTGAAGAAGGGGTTTAAATGACAAGGAGAAGCCTCTTGCGCACAGGAATTGGGGATACGAGCACAGGGCTGATTGCAGGAGCTCTGGAGGACAGATGCACCTGGGAGCATTCCTCGGCATAGCTCTAAGGGACACAGTTGGTGCCTCATCCTTCTCCAAGCTCATGCACCCCTGTCCATGATCTGCCCCCCTCACAGTGACTGCCAGAGGACTGCCCCCTGGAAACTGGAGCTGACTTTTATAGTGCACACAGAGCTTGGGAATCAAATGCTCCCCAGGGGCAGCCCTTTACCAATGACTGATGGGCAAGGAATGGGAGGGTGCAAATTCCTTGCCCTTGCCTTGGTGGGGACAATGTTGAAGGGTGACCTTCACCGTCTGCAGAGCAACCCCGTGGCCTTGGGCAATCACCTGGGATTTGTCCCAATACCCACTCTTCCTTTCACTCTTGCTTCTTCACATCTCACCTGTTGTGTTTCCTGGACCACTTCATCATAAATCTCTTTCCCCCAAATCCTTATCTCAGAGTCTGCTTCTGAGGAAACCAACCTAAGACATTTGATATTGTTATTTCCCTCGGTGTGGCTGGCAGCAGAGCTTTTAAAGTGAAATAAACCTATAGGGTTATTTTGGCAGAACCTCAGAGGAAACAGAGCACTTGGTCGTAACCAGATAGTTTTAGTAAGAAGGAGAAGGAAAAGCAGGTAAATCTTTGTAAACCCACAAGAAGGAAGAAAGGCTCCCCTGAGACCTGGCTTAAAACCCAGGAGGGGCTGCCAAGGACAAACAGCAGGGAAAAGATTCAGCGAGCGGCCCCTTAAGAAGGCAGTGTTCCTTGGGACTCTGTCTCTCATGTGTCCAGTGCCTCTGAAGGGTTTTTAAACAAATCCAAGTAGTGGTTATTATGGATTCTTGGTTTTGAGTCAATCCCTGGTTTTCTTAATAAGTTGTACCTTCCAATATCTCTTAATTAGAAAGTTGAAGGTCTGACTTCCAGGAGAAGCATTTAAGAAAATGCATTCACAACAACCAACCAATCACAAAGCAACAAACACAGACAGTCTCAGAGAGAAGTAGTTCCCAACCCTTAACAGGCTCAGGTGGTGAGGTTCTAAAGAACCTAGGGGCCAGGTGCTGTGGATAGAGCAATCAGCCATTTCTCACCTAACTTGGCCTCAAGTCTTCCTCCAGGACTCACTGACAGGCTGCTAATAAACTGAACAGTTGTTAGAGGGGAGAGAGAATACACATTCAACAATATTTACTGGAAGATCATAGAAATGGACAGAATACCCAGGAGCTCCAGCAATCAGGCTCTTCCCCTCTTAAAGCTTAACAAGTAGGAAGAAAGATACCACCTTGTAAATTCTACAGCTTCCAGGATGATTTCACACGGGCTTCACTGTCTCTCATAATAACTAAGTAAGACTGACAGAAAGCATTATTATTATTCTTATCCCCAGACTGGGTGAGTAACCTCCCCAGAGTCATACAGTGGTTAAGGAGAAAAGCTCAGACAGAAGCCCCGATCCTGTGACTCAGAATTCTAAGCACTTTCCACTGCAGAACAGAGTCAGTGAGGTCAAGGGAAGAAGGGAAAGAGAATCCATCTTGAGCATCCTCGGTCCTTGAGAAAGAACTGGTTAGAGACAAGAATTCTTTTTCAGCATCCACACTGTGAAAACCCTTCTACGAGCCACCTACCAGATCTTAACGGCCTTAAACATGTCCTCGAACTGAAGATTTAGTGTGACTTTCTCCCAAAAAAGAGAAGAAAACTATCCTCCGCGTTATAGTGTTTCTCAAACTTTAGCTGCATCAGAATCACCTGGAGGGCCCAACGACCAGTCTCCCATCCAGTAGGTCTGCAGTAGAGACCAATAATTTGCATTTTAACAACCTCCCAGTTGATATTGCTGTTGCTGGCTCCCAGGACCACACTTTTATTTTCTTTTTTTCTTTTTCTTTTCTTCAGACAGGGTTTCACTCTGTCACCCGGGCTAGAGGACAAGGGTGCGATCATGCACCACTGCAACTTTCACTGCTGGGGCTCAGGTGATTCTCCCACCTCAGCCTCTCCAGTAGTTGGGAACTATAGGCACAAGCCGGCTCACCCACCTAATATTTATTATTATTATTCATAGGGATGAGGTCTTGCTGTGTCGTCCAGGTTGGTCTCAAACTCCTGAGCTCAAGCAATCCTACTGCCTCGGCCTTCCAAAGTGCTGGGATAACAGGCATGAGCTCTCCATATTTGGCCCAGGACCATGCTTTGTGAACCATTACTCTATGAATTTCTAATCAAAGTTTTTTTTTCCCTTTATTTTTTTTTGTCCAGCTGCACCAGATAATTGTAGCCCAGACTGCATCCCTCTCATATCCAGCACAATCTCTCTTCCCTGGGATGAGCTAAGGTTCTTTTCTGTGTTTACTAATCTGTCGCAGAACCACATAATTGGAGAAGGAGCAGATTGCTAGTTTACCAACACATATGCAGATTTTATGCCTGCAGATTTTTGACACCTCCGTTTTATCCCTTAAAATGTCATCATGTTCTCTCTACACATTGGGCAATTCCATTTCATCCCCTGCATGATTTCATGGTGTGAACTTGAAAACATTACATAAATGAAGAGATGGGTTCCCATATGATTATGGCCACTTTTTCTTTCTTTCTTTTTTTTTTTTTTTGAGATGGAGTCTCGCTCTGTTGCCCAGGCTGGAGTGCAGTGGCACGCGATCTCAGCTCACTGCAACCTCCGCCTCCTGGGTGCACACCATTCTCCTGCCTCAGTCTCACGAGTAGCTAGGACTACAGGTGCCCGTCACCATGTCTGGCTAATTTTTTTTTTGTATTTTTAGTAGAGATGGGGTTTCACCGTGTTAGCCAGGATGGTCTCAACCTCCTGACCTCATGATCTGTCCGCCTCGGCCTCCCAAAGTGCTAGGATTACAGGCGTGAGCCACCTGGCCCAGCCAATACAGCCCCTTTTTAAACTAATTACATGTGTAAACACCTGACTCCATATCGTATTTATGAAAGTCAGGTGAGACCCTCTTGGCAGCTGCTGGGGGCCTAAACTCTAGAATGGTTTATGAAGAATGAGGGCTTTAAACAAATGAACTGTGATTATGCAGCTTGATTCAATATGTAAAGGTAATAAATGCTTCTTAGTCACAAAGGAAGACATTAGTCAAGGCTAATGCACACTTTATATTTAACAAGGGAATTAATTAGGGGATAATAACCAAGAATGGGGTGTCTAAAGGACACACCCTGTAGAAATGACTAAAATAAAAGAATGCAAGAAAAGAAAAAGAGAAAGAAATTGATTGTAGTCACATTTCCCAAGTTAAAAATTGCTACTCGTGGCCTGAAAATGGCTGTGCTTTGTGGGCCATCAATCACTGTGAAGAGTTTTATCAACTGGAGTCTATTATGGAAATGAGCAAAAAGAACAAGATGGGGAGCAGCCAGTCTGCAAGGAGATATGACAGCTCAGGCCCCAGGAGGTAAGTTATTTCTCCACACTTCTCAGTGTTCACTGCATTAATCCAACCAGCAACCACAATGAGGGGAGCAAGCAGCTGGCCATTCACTAAATGCTCTGCGGGCCAGTGTTGGCTCCCACACTGGGAGATGAGCAACCATAAAGATGAACAGATTCGGTTTTGCAAAATGTGACAAACCTAAAATTCACTACGGCAGAGTAGAGAGTGAATTTCTTCCTACTCCTAGGGATTTAACTCAGTCCATACACTAGATTGTTATTCTTATTAGAAAGGTCATAAGGTCACTTATTGCATGGATAAATTGATGATGGATGGAAGAAAAGATGGATGGAGGAATGGATGGCTGAATGGATGGAGCAAGTCTTGACTTGAATAATTTTAGCGGCTACTAGTTCTGCTAGACTTTGACTTCATCAAAAGTTTAATTTCACAAAGTGAATAATTTAATTTTTCATCACAATCTTATGATTGCATCTTGATTAAGGACAAACAAAATAAACATTATCCATAGCAGATTGTAACTATATCTCAGATAAAACTTACTGCAGCCAAGTGTTATATTCCTTTAAAGTATGTGGAAGGATTGCTGCCCATCACTTTTCCTCTGCCTCCACTGTTTTTAAATTTTTGGGATTCTCTAAAAGTGGGACACATCCTTCAACATGCAAAATGACAGTTTCATTAGAAGCAAACATCGCTTAATGTAATTGAGGAACCTATTTGAGGACAAGAAGAAGCCAGTGATTAGACAAGACTGGAGATTTATTTCCCACGAGATCCAAAGAACTGCCCAAAGTTTCCCCACCCGACAAAATGTGTTCCTCTTGGAACTAACGTATCTTCATGAGATCTCTAGCTCACACTCAGCTGTAAAACCTATAAATTATTCCTTTGGCCACCCCAGATCACTTTAAACTTTGTTTCAGTGTTTTTCTAGAAGAACAAATATCTAACTCAGAATTGCAACTGCCCCTGTAGTTATTTGTTCTAACTCCCGTATGTGCCATGTATGGCTCCCCTCTCCACCATTTTTGAAGGGGCTCACCCAAGCATCATCTAAACTTCCCCAGGGATAGGGAGTTCCCTGATTCACAAAGAGCCATGGACCAGTACTTGTCAAAAGTCAATGTGTATCCAATCATATGGTCATATTGCTAAAATGCAAATTCTGATTCCGTTTCTCTGGGGCAGGCTGAAATTATGTTTCTAACAGGGTCCCAAGTGATGCTAATGTTACTGATCTGTGGACATATATAGAAGCAAGTAAACAGAAAATAATTCTACTTCAGGATCTACTTTCATGATATCATTGCCCTAATTCCAACCTGGGGAAGGCAGGGAGTAGGGGATTATTATTTTCACGTACATGGATACCTGAAGTGGCAGATCTTGAAAAGCTACACAGAGGTTGAAGATAACCAGGAGGAGACTGGATGACGAAGCCTGTGCTCTACACTTGTATGTTCTAACAATACTGCCCTTTTTAAACACCGAACTCCTCTTATCCTGATAAGTACACGTGTCCTTCTGTTCACATCATCACAGACTCAATTGTTTCCTAGTGGGGCATTGTTCACATCATCACAGACTCAGTTGTTAATTTTTTTTTTTTTTTTTTTTTGAGATGAAGTCTTGCTCTGTCGTCCAGACTGGAGTGCAGTGGCATGATCTCGGCTCACTGCAAGCTCCACCTCCCAGGTTCACGCCATTCTCCTGCCTCAGCCTCCCGAGTAGCTGGGACTACAGGCACCCGTCACCATGCCCGGCTAATTTTTTTTGTATTTTTAGTAGATACAGGATTTCACTGTGTTAGCCAGGATGGTCTCAATCTCCTGACCTCGTGATCTGCCCACCTCGGCCTCCCAAAGTGCTGGGATTACAGGCTTGAGCCACTGCGCCCGGCCCTAGTGGGGCATTTTTATCTGTTTCTACCTGTCCATGGCACTTCTACAGCTTAGATCCACAGTCAATATATTCCAAAAATTGGGGCCAGAATAATTATCGAACATAAATGTGCAGACAAGCCACAAGAGGATCTTGTTAAAATGAAAATTCTAATTCAGTGAGTCTGGGTTGGGGTCTGAGATTCTGTATTATTAACATGCTCCCAGATGATACCAATACTGACAGTCTTGGGATTACACTCTGAGTAGCAAGAGTTTTAGACTACTGATTCTTCAAACTTTTGCAATTCTGATCCCTCTACTGATGTTGACCCTTATATCAGTAAAGTGTCCTACGCTGCAAATTACAGGAAACTTAACTCCAAGTGGCAGTCAAAGTGAAAGAAATGCATAGTCTTTTATACTTAAAAAAATCCAATGATATATATGACCTCAGGTTAGGCTTGACTCAGCTGCTCAGTGGTGCCTTCAATTCTCTATTAAATGACCATTTGACTTCAGTTACTTGGATGATATAAACCACACGTATGTTAACATATATACATATATAATAGCATGGGCATGCTACCTGGTGAGGAGGTCAATTAGTGAGGTGCTTTTCTTTGTGAGCTAAGACAAAAGCTGAGGTATCGTTTCTTGTCAGAATTGCAAGTGGCTCTTCTTAGGTTGAGAGCCATATAGAGTGATTTCTGAGAACTACCTCTAAAGACTATGATTCAGTGATCTGAGAGGCTTCCAAGAATTTAGTCATTATTAGAAGGCATAGATTATTATGAACTTGAAAAAATCCCACAAACATATGAATCTTGTCTCCTTTCTTCAGGTTGAACCATAAATCACCAGATAACTTACACGTTTTTTAAAATCCCACTAAAGATTCTTGGAACACTCAGTAAACATTAAATAACGCTACCCAATCACATATAACTTTCCTCCCTTGTGTAGTTTTTAACTGAGGGGAACTCTTCCTTCCTTCATCCTCCTCTACTATCTCTATCTCCAGTCCTTCCTTGTTATGATTTGGTAAGATGAAGTCATCCTTAATGAGACACATTGAACCATTTTCATAAGATTAGAGCTACTAATCAATAACTTCGGAAGTTACTAAGGGGGAATAAAATACCGGAGTTAATGTTTCCTTTATGTATGGTGTATTTCCTTTAGTCTGGTCGCTCCAGTCTTCCATTCAGAATTCTGAAGTGCCTGCAATTTCAACCTTGATTCTCATTTACTTTTGATGAGAAGCAAAACTTGCCCCATCAAAAAAAAGTTTTATATTTTTATAAAGAAATGCCATGACATTTTGCATTTTGCAGTGAATGCACAAGCTTGCAAGATTATGTTGATGTGATGGTGGCTCTGCTATCACATCCAGGAATTGAAAGGGCAGAAGAAAAATGCAAATATTTTTGCTAAATTAAAGCAAAGAAAGATACTTTTTTAATACTAATGGGTCTTTATTCTATTTTTCTTCTCTTGAATGATAATATGCAGTATTTTCTAGTTACTTATAGGAAGACATATTTTTAGAAAATTATTAGCAATGCAGATATGACCATCTTTGGGTACATTTTATTAGAGAGATTTTTAAGTATGTAATGACTCCCTATGATATTTTATGAGCTTTCATAAATGGGTCATTTGTCCAGATAAGAAATTTAGTTATAGAATGAACATAGAGATATATTTAGATCTTAATTACACAGGCCAGACCCACTGGCAAAGTCATTAGACATAGTAATTCCTGAGCTTCCCAGAAGAATGAACTGATCATGAGAGAGCTCACCGGGGCTATTTTTCTGGCTTTAAGCAGCCTGAAATTTTGCCCTACAGTCTCAATAATTTAAATGGTGCCATATTCTCTGCTACAGTTTCAGAGAGCTGTCAGTTTCCAGGTAGAAAACAAAGTCTGGACCTACGGAGTCTCCAACTTTGGAAAATGGATGGTTTATCTGGATAAATTAATCAAAATGGAAATCACTTTAGACAAGGGTTTTCTTTAGCCTGCAACGTGCTGATGCTTTGTTTAGTTAACCTCTATGCTTTACTGTTTTAGTTACAAGTATTTATAATTGCTTGACAAGAGATGGCATAGTCAAAAGGCAACACATAAGGGTATTCAATATCTCTATTAAATGAGCTGGAAATTCTTCCCTTCTTGATCTTTTTTCTCCCTAATTTTAGCTTTTCTTTTTTTTTAATAGTGCACATGCAAAATTACATCCCACCGAACTTGCTTACCCTCTGCTCCACAGATCCTCACGTGTCTCATTAACAGAAATAAAATTACAAGGTGTTATAAGGTTCCAACTGCCAGCAACAACTAATATTGTTTACAGCTCTTTTTCCAACAGCACTTGCACCTTTTGGAGAACTAGAGAGAAACTAATTTTGATCAATTTAGCAACTGAACTTTTCAGACATTCTTTGTCACCCACTAGATAGCAAGAATTCTAAACAATGGAGAAGGCAGGGAGGAGAGTAGTGGGTGGTGCTGACAACCTCCAGGCAGCTACAGGTGTGTCAAGAGGTGCAAGACACCCACAGCAAGAGCTAGATCAGAGGCACTTCCATCCAACACCCATTCCCGTGATTCCAAGCAGCACCAAGGATTAAATCATCTGTGCCCGACCTCCTGCAGGCCTTTGGGCACCGATGGATTAATCCTGGGCTTCGGCTTCCTTGAGTAGCAGAGGGGGATTATGGGTTGGAAAATGAAGAATAAGCTTGCAAGAAAACACTGATGTTTCCCAGTAGGTCATATTTTTTTCCCCAGCTCCACGCAGACTCTAAAACTCAGTTGTAGCCAAAGCATAAAATTATCACAATGTATAGGTATAGCATTATGTACTAGCTAAATAATGTGGGGATAATTCCAATACCAATCTTATTAGGCTAAACATTATATGTAAGGGATTCTATAAGACTTGTTCAAATCCATGCAATCATAGTTTTATCTATAGGATAAAGTATAGCTTTCAAGGACAGATGAGAAAATTCAATAAAATCTCTCTTGCAGGATGCAGCCTTTCAAAATTTACCTGAAAAGAGGAATTTGATGAGGGGATAACAAACAGGACTTCCAACATCTAATTTTTTTTTTTTCCATTGGCAGACACAATCTGTTCTGGCAAATTCCTAAAGCAAGCCATTTCAGTAAAAGCAGAAATACTGTATGTGAAGAATAATAAAGTTCTCTTTACCAAAACTTCAGATTAACAATAGGAAATTTCAAATTATTGCAAATTATTCAAATTATTTTGACAGGAAAGGTAAATCATGATTTCTAAAGAATTTCTGTCTTGGTAGCTTAAAAATCTCTCTCTCTCTCTCTCTCTCTCTCTGTGTGTGTGTGTGTGTGTGTCTGTCTGTCTGTCTCCGTGTGTAAATATATATCCTGGTGGCAATTAGTTAACATGTAATACTCTAATCAGGTACTCACCTTCCAAAGATGACTACATCATCCACTATTATTATTGAATAGCATAAGGTTAGCTAATAAGCAAATGAGATATTAGAAATATGTCTCAATTGGTGAAATGATTGGTGTTTAAGATATGTGGTTGCCTAAAAAGATTGTATGGCACCACTGCTCTTGCACGACAAATAAATCAGAATCTAGAGTCTCTAGCAATAAGATCTTGGGAGCCAGCTTGAGGTCCAGAGCTCTGTCTGGTCTCATGATCATATGTTGAATGGGTGACTCCATGGCCTGGTTTGCCTAGAGGTTTGGCAACTCAGAATGAACTTTTCCTGCAAGGTGTTTGTTTTCCTGCAAGCATGCTTGCAGATGGAGGAGCATCACTAAGTTTATAGGATAAGACTGGATGACTATTTTGTGGCTGCTTGCTCATTGATGCTTTGTGTGTGTGTGTGTGACAGAATTCAGTCTGAGAATCGCTTGTATTGTAACATAGAGTTTAATATGACAGTGGTGTATCAGTAGAATATTTTCACCTCTATGTATTGTCACCACTACCAGAGGCTAACAATATTTGCCCAATGGACTTGATGACTGTTGATGGAGCTGAAAGTTGTGAGCAGAAACAAAGTAACAAAGGAGGAATAGGTTGCTGAAGAGACTGACTCAAGAGCAGTCATGAGAGATGATATTCATCAAATATACCGAAGGAAGGTAACCCATTAACAACAAAAGACATGATTGGCTTTTTAAATCTAATTACAAAATATACTATCTGCTCAAAAATGAATGCTACGCTATGGTGTATTTCTCTTTGTCAAGATCCATTAGATAGCAGTAAGTACTAGAAAGCTAACTATATAACATTTCTGGGGTTTGGAGAGTGGTGAAGTAAGGCTCTTATTCAGCTGAAATTGTTTCTCCTATTACATTTATCCATGTCAGTTTGGTAAGAATCATCTATTGCTGTAAAGTGTCTTTATTATTCCCCAATCATGTGTACCTATGCATTCTCAAAAAATCTTGCAGAGAAACTAGAAGGAAAAAGGAATTTTTTTTTTAAAGAAAAAGAAACAAAAGGAAACAAGAGGAATAAATCCAGGCCAAGACAGAAAACAGGTAGGCCCAGTGTTGGCAGCCAGTTTAATATCCCAGGTTCCAAGGTTGCACTTGGATTTGTTTACTTAGTTCAACCAGCCAGTTATTATTCTAGCTTAACATATGCTGTTCATGTTTCACCCATGGCCCCTCAAAGCTCACTATTCCTATGTACATCAGTGCCTTCTCATTGCAAGCCAGTATGACTCTCTGGCTATGTATGGGTGATGGAAGAAAGGTGATGGATATCAAGAGAGACAATTCTAGATGTGCTCGTGCAGTCCATCAGAAGAATCCCAAGGGGATGGAGCCCTCCTCTAGGAACTTGTTTAATAATGCACCGGTATCGGATCCTGCCATTCTCATGATCACTTCCTCATTTTCCTATCAGTGCCTCCTAGCATCCTCCAAAATCAACTCCATGCATTCATTTGCTCTCACTGTGTGCTTCTGGGGAAACCTCACCTCAGATGAGGTAACTATACTCCTATCAGTGCCATATGAAGCAAAAGTTCAAACCATCTTTATCCTCTCACAGATGCAAACAAATAATCTTTTCTCTTATTGCGTCTTTCTGCATTCAATTGCTACACTCTGATTCTCCTGCTTCAAAGAATTATACACTGCAGCATTGTGATGCTTAGAACTTCATATAATCACTATTCAAGAGGAAAAATAAATCGCAAAGTAAAAACCTTCCCTGCAACTTAATATAGAGAAAATAAGGCAAAGAAGTAGAGTAGTAAAATCTTAGGTAAGTTTGATGCTCAATCATTGGAATTTAACCATAAAAATGATGAGGGAGAGGTTTAGGATGTGTATCATCCATCACTTGGTCTCAGGTAGTGGTTATATTATTGCACAAAGCCTCACGGTATGTCCATTTGTACACAGCTGACCTATATCCAACCAGAATTGGCTAGCATAGGAGCTTTCTAATAATAATAATAATAGTAATTTAATTTTCTTATAGCTTTAAGTATCAGTTGCAGAAAAGGAGAAAATATAAAGAAAAAAATAATGCATTAATATCAGACTTTTTGGAATTGAAGCAAAAGAATAAATATTTCCTAACTTGATCTGGTGGCAACTAGTTACTGTGAAACCAAAGAGCTTACCTTGAAGCAGAATAGATAGAATGATCCCATTTTCACAAATCAACGTGCTTCACCTCTTAAAAGATTCCCTCCAGATGTCCTTTGCCAGACATACTCAAAGATAAATAGAAACATGACTCTCGGGCAAATATTGACAAGTCTCCATACCACAGAGCTCTTTCCTTTCTACAGCGCTTTGTGTATTTATATAGAGGCACATTTGCTGTCACTGAAAGATGCCCTCTCTGGAGGCTAAGGGCCAGGGGGATCATCTCTAACATGGTTTTATTCCACTGATCTCAGTGGCTGAATGGAAGACGAAGCTTTCATTGAGTGAGGACTTTGCTCCGATTCACTTCTTCTGGAATCTTCACACACTGTGCCCCTTCCTCGTTTAAGATCAAAAGGAAGAAGAGAAGATGTGACTTTGCACGGAACCGTAGATAAAAAAGACTTTAAAAGGCAAAGGACTGATATAGAAGCATGCATTTTAATTTTATTCTGTCTTGTGCAAACCTCCATAAGCAAGCGAATACTACCAAGGCTGTGAGCTGTAATCAGATAAATGCTGTCAAATACTCTAAGGACTTCCACTCTGCACAGCCAGAACCTGTCGTCCATTGATGCCAGGAGGTTAAGCAGAGGTTTGTAAAGGACTCTGCAGAAGACAATATTTGTGTCTAAATCTTAGATTCTCCAAGAGGACATTCTGCCTATGGCATTGCAGAGTCGATTTTTATTTTACTCCCCTTAAAAAACTTCTGGTTTTAAATTCATGAACTCCTCAAAATCTTACATAATGCCTGCACATTACTGCCTTGCAATGCCTAGGTTAATTAAGAAAAAAAATAGCCCAGCAAATTGACATGAGCACACCGAGTTCTGTTTGTTAATAGAATATTTGGAAGTAGGACTGTCCTGAAGCTGACTGCACAGCATGGAGGACACTGGGCTGAGAGATTTTGGGGTGTTGCTGTCAGTGATGAGCTGTGTGACCCTGAAGAAATTACTCCATGTCTCCCTGGTCCTCAGTTGCCTCACATGGAAAATGAAGGGGTTGCATTAGCTCATCTGTAAACTTCTTCCCCAGTCTGATGGTCTGTGATTCTAATAACCACACCTAACCTTTATTGAGCACTTATTATGTGATAGGCAGTATTTCAAAAGTATAAATTTAGTATTCATTTAATTCCCAAAACAAGCTCATCAAATAGGTACTCTTATTATCATTGACCCAATTTTGTGGATGAGGAAACTGAGGCACAGAGAGGCTGGGTGCCCAGTGAGTGGTAGTCAGGACGTGGCCAGTGGGTCCACCTCTAGAGCATGTCCTCTGAAGTACCGTGCTAGGCTGCCTTTCTACCCACCTCTAGCCTCCTTAATACTGTCCTAGGAATAAATGGAACAGTTATAGAGCTTCTCGAGTTGGGATCCCCAAAACCAGACACTGAGGCTAGAATTTTGGAAAAAGTATCTTATTTGGGAGACAATTACAGAAAGCACTGTAAAGAAGGAAAGTGAGAGTGTACACTAGCGAATGGGTTACCACTGTGGCTGCTGATGCTCCATCCTGTTGGGGGTGCTCTGAGGAACGGTGCAGAACACAACTTTTTAATTGAGGGGTGATTTAGCAAGGGTGTTTACCCACCAAGTCTCATCCCTAGCTGGCTAACTCTGCATTTCTGGCTCACCTGTAATTGAACTAAGCACAACCTCTCAGCAAGAGAACACCTCCAGGCCTGAGTTGCGCGAAGTCTCCAGCAAGTGAAACAACTGGGTAGTAACACCCTGAGTAGGCTGAAGGGCAAGGGTAAGGTACTGACAGCAGGTGCTGCGCATGGCAAGGGAGTGCAGGAGCCAGGACTTGGAACCAGTCACTTGGTTCCAATTCTCGGTCTCCGAACAGACAAATCACCTATGTTGATCACTGCGTAGGCTCAGAAGTTACTAAGGGAAACCCTTGCTCAATCTTTCTCCAAGGGTCTTTGTGGCAACCAGGCTTCTGCCTGGTACAAGGGAAGAATTCTGAACCATTCTCTTGTTTGGTTTAATTCAAGACTTGACACATCACATGATTTATAAGAGGGCCAGGGTACTTAATGAGCTTGATCTGTGCCTTGAGCTAATGACACCTCCCCGTGCTCAGCTGCTATCAATTAGAAATAAACACAAGCTTTGTTTATTCTGGACAATTTATCTGTCTTCTCCACAAATGTTCTATTAGCTGTCAGCCTCATTTTGGAGTTCAACTGCCAGCCTAGTAGAGTTTATATAAATGCAAAATGATACATGTCTGCCATTTATGCTCAAGATGAAGGCATTTTAAATGTATTTTAAGCAAAACTTTTCATCTTCTTTTAATTAAAAAATAAACCCCATTTGGTCTTATTACTCTGTAAGATAACATTTCATCGGTAAAAGACATTCCCCAAGGACTCTAATAAAAAGAACAAATACATGATTATAATATGATTAATCCATATTAAAGATTCTCATATTAAAGAAGGTCACTGAGGCTCATCTGGTAGTGTGCTTAGCTTTGAGCCAGGAGGTCAAGGGTTGTTGCTATTTGACATTTATAGACCTGGCAGCAGAATATGATGAAGTATTCGAGTGAGCAAACTGGACATGACCTAACAGCCCAATAAAACAATGCTGGACACTTTCCCTGAGCACGGCAATCATTTAGTCATCCTAGCCTCCCTTTGTATTGCAGGTGATTCGAATGTAAATGACAACTGCATCAAACTACCTCACTGGGTTCCTGTGAGGATAAGATGATCAAATGATGGCAACTTAGAGGAGGAAGGATGTGGCAGTGAAAGGACCTGTCAAGGCCAGAGGGGACAAACCTCTCCTCTCGGAAGTCCCTAACTGCGTATTCCTTTGGGTAGCTGGGTAGACAGTAGTAGTCGCGCACTCAGCTGATCATCGTGTCCTCACTGAGTTCTTATTGCATGACAAACACTGAGAAGTGCTGAAGTTATGTTCGTGAGCAAAAGTGGGCTGAGTACTACTTTTGTCTGCTTTTTTGAAGGGAACCTACCCTCAACAACTTCAAAATCTGGCAGGAAAAGACAACTGAGTGAAAGAATTACAGCTGTGGGAAGCTGGTAAGGGCTGTCACAAAGGAGAATTTCAAGGGAGTAAGAGAACGGACAGTTGGTGATTGAACCTGACCATGAAGGTCGGGGTAGGAAGATTTCTCTGGGACAATGACACATGAGCTAAAATCTGCAAGATGGGAGGAATTAATGAGACAAGAGGAGTAAAGAAACAGGATTCCCACGTGAGGAATAGAAGTGCAAAGTCCCCGTGGTGGGGAAGGCGACAAGACTGGGACAAAGCTAGAGCTCAGACTCCAAGACAGGCGTGCACAAGTGTGTGACACAAACAGACTTCAGTAGGGATTTCTGCCTTGATCCTACACAGATCCTCATCTGAGAGGAAATCCTGTCGCTCCTGGAGGCTGGGCCACACCTCTGTGCTGGGCCCATTCTAAGTCCCCTCTGTGCCGTATGAGTTCTTTGAGGGTAAAGAGAAGACCTTATTTCCTTTGACCTCCTCCAAACTTAGCAACACAACTGGCTCAATCTCCTTTTTCATTGAGATAAAATTCACATAAGATAACATAATATTAATCATTTAAAAGTGTAAAACTCAGTGTGTGTGTGTGTTTTTTTTTTTTTTTTTGTATCTTCACAAAGTTGTGCAACCATCACCACCACTATTAATTCCATAACAGTTTTGTGACTCCAAAAAGAAACCCCATACTCCATTAGCAGTCACTCCTCGTTCCCCACTGCCCTTATCCTCTGACAACCACTAATACACATTCTGTGTGTATGGATTTGCCTGTTTTGGACATTTTATATAAATGTAATCACACACTATGTGGTCTTTTGTATCTGGCTTCTTTCTCCTATCATAACATTTTCAAGGTTCACCCATTTTGTAGCACACAACAGTACTTCATTTTTATGACTGAATAATATTCCACTGTATAAATATACTACATTTTGTTGATAGATATTTAGACTGTTGCTACTTTTTGGCTATTTCTTTGTAGAGTTTCTATCTTTTGGAAGTGGATTCTGAACTCTTTATGGATGAAATCATATGATATCTCACAAATGAGAGTCAGTGCTACTGAATGGGTTGCACACATGAAGACAGAAATAACCCAGGAGGACAGCAAGTCCTGGAATAGAGAGGAAGGAAGACTGTGGGTTTAAGTGAAAGTCTTTGGTCAGTGAAAGCTAGTGTGCAGAAGTGGGTAGATAACAGGGGAGGTAGTTCAACGGCAAAAACCTCAAAGAGACAGAATTTTATAAGCAGGTGGAGTAGTAACTCTCTGAAACAGCCAGAGACTGTTTTTTAACTTCACCTCTTGGCCCAGAGGTTGGAGTGGGTAAAAATATAAATTGGCATCCACATGTGTGGTCCTACTGTAATTGTCAGTACTACTGTAATTGTGCTATGTCCTGTTCCCTGGTATAGTTTCTTAAACATTTAACATCGGTTGGTTTACTAATTACAATTTGTTTTTTAAATGTGTTCTTTTTTTATACACAGTAGCATTAAAAACAACTTTGTCAATAAGATTCCCTTAAAATATAACATAAAATACTAAATACACAAGATCTTGAGAAACGAGCAAATAAAAAAATAAGTTAAATGCATTTTACATAAAATCAAAATCTTGTTAACAAATTTCTATCAAGATGTCCCTACTCAGTAAAAAGCAGAAAAACTTGAATTATTCTAAAAGTGAATACAGTGTTTGTAGACATACTAGTCGTATACAGCTCCTCTATATACTCTCAAGCACTATAAAAATGGAAATATTGTATTGTAGCATGGGTTGGATCTCTGTAAATTTCAAAATGGCTATGTACACCAAAATAGGCATCAAATATGAGACATGCCTGTTTGAGTCCCGGAAGTAGATCTTTAATGGATGAAAATTGCTCTTACTCTTCTTGCTCTATTGCTTTATACATTCCTTTGTAGGCACCATTATAGTTAACATGAATGGCTTAAACAAATATGAATTTATTTTTTCCCATAATGGTTGAAGACATAGTTCTACAAATTCATTAATGCCCTGGACTTGCTCTTATTTCTGTCTGCCATCCTTAAGATGGGCCTTTCATTGTAATAGTCTCCATCTGCAATCTCATGGGCTAAGTTCCAAACAAGAAGACAAATGAAGGGACAAGAAATTAGGGGAACTGCTCATATTAACAGACAAAAGTTTTTATAAAATCTCCAGAAAACTTCCACTTAGACTGCACTGCCCAGAACCATGACACACAATCACATCTAGCAGCAAAGGAGTCTGGAAAATGTGTTTTTTCACACCTGGGTATATTTCCATCCCAAATAAAATTGAAATTCCATTGTTAACCAAGAAGTAAAAGTAGGTATTACACAGAAAACTAAGCCTATCTGCTGTAATTGTATAATACAACCTCTCTCTTTCTCCTCCTCCTCCTTCTTCTTCTTCTTTTTTCTTCTTCTTCTTCCTCCTCCTACTACTCTTCTTCTTCTTCTTCTTCTTCTTCTTCTTCTTCTTCTTCTTCTTCTTCTTCTTCTTCTTCTTCTCCTCCTCCTCTTTCTTTCTTTCTCTCTCTCTCACAAACACACACACACACACCCCTACACACACACTTGGATATGCCAATATATTAAAACTGAATTACAGAAAATAATAGAACAAATACTATTTCTCCTTTTGAATTTATGTACGAGTATTAAAAACCTGTTAAGGTTGGATGTGGTGGCTCATGGCTGTAATCCCAGCACTTTGGGAGGCTGAGGCGGGTGGATCACCTGAGGTCAGGAGTTTGAGACCAGCCTGGCCAACATAGTAAAACCCCATCTCTACTCAAAATACAAAAAATTAGCTGGGGGTGGTGGCGGGTGCCTGTAATCCCAGCTACTTGGGAGGCTGAGGCAGGAGAATCACTTGAACCTAGGAGGTGGAGGCTGCAGTGAGCTGAGATTGCACCATTGCACTCTAGCCTATGCAACAAGAGCAAAACTCCATCTCAAAAAATAAAAATTAAAAAAAAAACCTGTTAAGAGGAACTCCCTTCAGATTATTAGTTTGCTATTGCTCTTGTATTTCTCTCAACATAGTTAAATATCCCCTGCCTTCCATACACAGAAAATTAATCAGAATTTTCAAGGACTGAGATACCTAATTAAAGCAGAAGGCCTTATTTAATCACATCAAATTATGCCCTTTGGAAACAAAAAAGGATGTACAGCAACAGAGAAGGACATATATGCAGTGTCAAATTAGTTCTATTTTTGCACTTCTTTATTCTTTGTTCTTGCCCCATTTCCTAAATACATCTTCCCAGAAAAACTACCCTGTACTCACTCTTCGGAGCTTCCTTTCTCATGGCGGCTCACATATTCACTCTTTTCCATTTTGGAGCCTTTTGAAATAATCATGAAAAATATTTGATCTCAAAGAGATGAATGGAAACATTTCATATTCAGCCATCCCTATGAATCCCCTGGCCTTTACAGATTTAAGACATTCCCAGAGCATTAGTAGAGAAATTTTTCACAATTTTATTATTTAAAATATTTATAGTTCTCAATTATGCAAGTAATGGGCAATTTAATTGCATTTATTATAGTTCTAATTCTTGCCAGTCAGCATGCTTACTATTTAGGCAGTTATGAAGTAGGATATACACAGCCAGGTTTGTCTTTTAACTTCCCCTTGCTTCTGGAGAACCTTCAACGAGCCAGGTTCCAAGGATGAATATCTCTAATGCCGTTTGCACAAGACCACTGACCATTGAAGAGAACTCCAGGAAATGTAACTGATCTCCCTTGAACCATAGCAGCTGTGTGGCTTAGACTACTGCCGAGAACCTGAACTATATTTCTCTTTTCAAGGGAGGTTACCAAGACCTGGAAAATGCCACCAAGGAGTATGAGGTCATGAGCGGTGCAGAGGGGAAGCACAGCTTGGAAAATGTCACAGTAGAACACAGGCAAATCTTCTTGTTTCAAAAAGAATAAATGATATTTAGGAAATTTAAGGTTCTTGACATCCACAAACTTCATACAATCCTTGCTAGTTTCAGACTTGCAGAATGCCCAGCCTCAGTTGTTGATCTGCATCTCAACTATCCATCACTGGGATCATTCCCCCAAGGTCTCCATCTGACTGCCTGGTCACCTTAGTCCAGCTCTGAAATCTACCTGGTGGATCCTATAACTACAACTTCTCTATTGTTTTCTATAGTCAGGCTCAAAGCCCTTGGTTATTCAGGCTCGGTAATTTATTAACAAACATGTATACTATAACCCTATTACTATTCTAAGTAATTTACAATTATTTAATAATTTAATGCTCATAATAGCCTTATGACATAGATACCATTAGCATCCCAAATTTTTAAGATGAAAAATACAGAGAGGTTTGACAATTTTCCCAGCACCATCTAGCAGCAAAGTGTGGTTCTGTGATTGTACCCAGGCTTTTTGGCTCCAGGTTTTAACCACTAAGCCATCATAGCTCATATTATCGGAATAAGGGCCCTTGTCCTTGGAGGTCATGTTGCCAAACTGTACCGATGAAAAAGTTTCTGTGAAAGCCCCTGTGAAAGATAGTTGCTCTGCTTTGGCTTGTATTCCTTCTTTTCTTAAGGACAAGCTGCCCTTCAGATCTATTTGAGTTGCCGATGGTGAATCTAATCTCATGTGGCTAGCTTTATGTCTAACAAAGAGGACACAAGTGGATGCTGAGATCTCTAGTTGCGAGTCTTCTGTCATTTCTCTTTCCTCTCTCATGGGGCACAAATGAGAGACCTGCAACTATGCTTCTCCATTTTCTTAGTCGGTGCTTCCTGGTAAAACCTGGACACCAACCAGGAGAGTTTTAATACCAAAGCCCTCATGGTTTGATAGAGCATGCTCGAAAATGCCAAAAGCAAATGTGTTAATTTATTGGGAATGGAATAAGAGCAATTACCAAAGGTAGCATCTCAAAATAATGGAGAAAAGACCCAGGGCCAAGGCACCTTGGACTCTCCTTCCATTCAGCCATTAACTGTCCCCAGAAGTCCCTTTATTCCTGTTTTTATCCTAATCCTGCATACCGGGCTTCCCTTACAAAACCAATTTAAATTGAAAAGTATCTATTGACTTCGCATTGGGTAGGAGGCACGGAGGATGCCACAGTGAGCTAGGCAGCCTTCACAATAAAGTGCTCAAACCCAAATGATGACATGAGTTCTAAAAAGACAAAACAAAAATGAAGTGTGTCATGGTACTTCCAGGAGGGTCAGGCAGCTAAGCCATGGGGTCAGTGGATGCTTTCAGAAAGCAATAAGCATCTCTGCTGAGCCACACTAAGGGAGAGGGTGTCCTGGGGCTCAGCATTTTCAGCAGAGCCTTGTTTCCTATGAAGAAGCTAAACTGGGGCAGCTGCCACACTAACTCAGTCTGAGAAAGCTCACTGACTACACTAAGGAAAATCTATTTTTATTTTATAGGTTGCTTAAATAGGTTTGTTGTTTCAGTTTAGGAGACAAATACAGGATGATTCTAAGCCTTAAGCAGAAAAGCTAAGTGAAGGAAAACCCACTTTCTTCTCAACTTCCTGACTTCTTTTATAGTGACTTTTCTTGGAGGGCAGTAAGTGCGAGTCAGCCAGGGTTGTTCCTGGTCATTGCTGCTGGTCCCTCAACATGGGTGGGTTCCACAGCTGCTAGTCTACCACAGCAAAGGGGAAGTGAAACAATGACCCCTCTCATAGCACAGAGGCCTGCTTGATGCAGAACTGGATGTTGCTAAGCTCCAACTCAGATTTTCTTTTTTCTCCTGGGAAGAGTCCTTGGAGGCCTTTTCAACTTAAGAGGTGCATCTATGCCATAGTGGGATGGTCATTAAATATCCATTTCTCAGTGCAGGAAAAAGCCTATCACAACAAGGCCTAAATCTGGAATGGCATTATATAGTCAACCTTAGTTTTAGAAACAACCACTCAGACTACTAACACTCTTTCTTTCACTTAAAATTTCTTATTGTGCCAGAAAGAAAAGAAGAATGCCATCATTTGGGTGGCTCATATCTAGCTAAGCTAAAGACTGGATAACAGGCACAAATAAAAGGAGATGACTTCTGAAATTATATATGTTCTAGAGAAATAGTAAAATAACCAAGGAGGAATGCTCAGGAAATGCTCGAGGAAATAGGAGGGACAGTAGAATAGTATTGCATGCTAGATATACGCTCCACAAACTGAGACTTCTAAGGTCAGCTTCATTTTTCTTTTTGGAAAAACACCACAGAAGTGCAAGCAGCACATCTTGTAGTAAATCAGGGCCTGTCACCCTTTTTTGCAGAGCAGCTACCCTTTATTTCCCTGCAGCTTGACAAAGTCACCAGGGTAAAACCATGGTGAGTGTTGACAATGAAACCAAACCTCTGAATTGGGGTGTAGAAGGAGGGTGACTGTATTCTATTAGGAACTGTGTCAACAATATGTATTGCCCATCTAATATCCATTTCCTCCTTTTCAGCCTAACTGAACCCTGTCTGCTTGGGGAAGGCAATGGGCCCAGCGTCAAGGGAGATAACAACTCCCATGATACTAGGGTGACCATACGACACAGTGATAATTAATGAAATGAAAGCAGAAGAGATTGGTAGGGACTCTAGATAAACACTGGCTTTTCCTATCAGAAGCAACAGTATGAGGCTGGACACAGTGGCTCACACATGTAAGCACAATAATTTGGGAGGCTGAGGTGAGAAGGATCACTTGAGCCCACAGATTTGAGGCTTTGGTGAGGTATGATTACACCACTGCACAACCTGGGTCAAAGAGTGAGACCCTGTCTCTTAAAAACAAAAAACAAAACAAACAAACAAAGCAAAGACATGGATGTCTAGAACACAGTTGTGATCACTGGAACTGCAGCAGTCATCCTGTCCCCATGAAGCCACAACCAACACAATGAAGATGGCAAAGAGAGAAGATATTTAGATCTTTTTTAAACAATGTTGACCAGCCATACCAACCCTGAATAACTTAACTCTGGAACTGTGAGAAAACCATTGTTTACAGGTAAGCCTATTCTTAACTGACATAATAACCCTGTTATTTATGGCCTCATAAGCATGTATCAGGAGAGATGAGCAGTATCTTCTTCCTTCTGCATCACTACCACTAACACCACTACCACTGTACTGTTACACCTACCTGTGCCCATATACCTACCATAGAGAGTAGCCTAATGTAGTCAACAAAGTCTCTTGGTTGGAATGAGAAGACATGGATTCAAATCCCAGCTAAACTACTTAATAACAATGCAATACTGAGCACTTAACCTTTTTGTACCTCAATTTCGTCTACAAAAAATCAAGAGAATGATATGAGTTGACAGTATATTTGCTGAACAACCTCCCCGAAAATTCTATTCCCTTAAAATCTCAAAAAATCAAAAAGTAGATAGGAATAGAACTCTCAATAAATAAAAATGTTGGTGGGCAGGGAATAATTAGCAATTTGTTTATTGTTCTTCCTTGTGCAGTTTCAGAGTCACCTGATTTTTACTACTACGTTGTGGATTTCCAGAATATTCAGCCTTCTTATTGCTTTGATAATTGAGTAACACTCAGTTACCTGACTCTCTGTATGGGAAACTGACAAGAGCTATCTGTGTTCTGTGTAATACTTCTAGCAACAAGAAGCTATAGTTTTTCTTTGCTCTAAGTTTACTAAATTGACCCATAGAGAAGGGATTTCTCATATTGTTTACATAATATCTCTCTGCACATTTTTTTCAAAGAAAATAATGCCAACAGTGGAGTCGGTGAAGATACCCCTGCTATTTAACTCTATAACCGCCCCCCCCACATGAGAAACAGTGAAGGAGAAAAATTCCCAACATGATGTACACATTGAAGCTGTGAATTTCCATTGGATTTATGACAACTGAAACTATCAGATTCCCATATCTCAAGAATATATAAAATTCTTATATCTTCTTTCACTTCTAAGACCCACCTTGATTTTAAAAAGCTATTATGAAAATGCACCCATAGAAAATGCAAGAAGCTAGGCCAGGCACAGTGGCTCACACCTGTAATCCCAACTTTGAGAGGCCAAGGCAGGCAGATCACTTGAGTCCCGGAGATCAAGACCAGCCTGGGCAACTTGGTGAAACCCTGTCTCTCAAAACAAAACAAAACAAAACAAAACAAAAATCAGCCAGGTGTGGTGGCACATGCTTGTAGTCCCAGCTACTTGGGAGCTGAGGTGGGAGAATCACCTGAGCCCTGAAGGTTGAGGGTGCAGTGAGCCATGATCATGCCACTGCACTCCAGCCTAGGCAATAGAATGAGAATCTTATCAAAAAAAAAAAAAAAAAAAAGAAAAAGAAAAAGCAAGAAGCCAAAATAGTATCTACAGTATACATAAGATGTAAGGACATGCCATATGGTGGTATGTTTTGTATAATTGTGGCTATTTTTAATTGAACAATAGATACTGTCACAGTGTTTGCTCTAACCAACTGGAATTTGCTATGGAAAGTAGGACTGCTTGGGTAAAACCTTTCCTTGAGCCATCTGACTGAGAAATTCCTTACATTCTTTATAAAACAGACAGCTATCTTTTGTCTTAACTACGTTTTGTTAGAGCTTTCAACAACCCTATGGGAAATTCAGAGAAAGTATAGTCAGGCGCTGGTGTTTAGATGTGAAGTTTTAATGATGGAATGCACCATTCTGCTCTCCCATTCCATAGAACAACCCGTGTGGGTTTGCTTCATGAAGACTCAACCACCCAGTGAATGAGGGGCAATGAGGTGTTCCCAGTAGGCCCATGATTAAAGATGAGTGGGAGCATAAAAGAGCAAAGTCGCACATGTTATAGTCTTCCACAGACTAATGTCCCAGCGGGAAGGAATCATTTTCTAATGAATTCATGTTCCCTTTATTGCTATGCTGTCAAGAGGCCATGTGGTACTAAGACCAAAACAAACAAACAAAAACAAATAAAATAAACTAAAAACCTCATTAAGAACAGCATTTTACTTCCAGCAGTCTGAAGCTACTTTGTCAAATCCAAAACGCTCTCTGAGCCCTAGTGTCCTTGTTCTTAAAATAATATTATACAAAGCAATATTTAATTTTCCTTCCTCTTCTAAGATTCCATAATAGAGCTCAGCTATCTCTGATTTAGAGAAGACTTGCTTCTTTATAATTACAGTATTAAGGTTGCTCACCACTTAGGTTCAAATATCATCTCACATGAGAGTTGTGTGACTTGTACCAAGTTATGTAGCCCCTCTTAGCTATGGTTTTCTCATCTGTAAAATGGGGATATTAATAATGGCACCTTACTCACAGAGCTACTAGGGAGCTCAAAGTAAATCTTACCTGGAAGATTTAGGGCAATGACTGCTATGCTAGTGACTCAATTCATGTGGGTTATCTTCATTAGTCACAGGAGGAAATTTATGTTCACTTCTGTGAGATTTAGATGGCATCATGGACTTCCCTGCTCAGAAAGATTTCCTTCAGTCCTCTGCCGGGAATTTTACAAGTAGAGGTAGATGTCTGTGAATTTAAAATATCCTCTTTTAATATGTAAGAACTCCTGAAGGATGAACAAATTAAGCTACTGCCAGTGATTCACTCCTTGATGTACGTTACTTTATTATGTCTTTTGGCTAGTTGAAGATAATGTGATGAGAGCCAGCAAGTTGTGATAGAAGAGAAATGGGAGAGAATTTATGTAATACCAAGGCACTCTGGATGGCATATCAGAGTGGGCAGCACTGGGTCTGAAACAGTGGCAGGAAAAGGAGCAGCAGAGAGATAGAAGGACACCAAAAGTGACTCTGCCGAAGGTCAGCCTTGTTTCCTGAAGCATTAACCTATTGGCATCTTAAGGCAGGAACAAAGTTCTATTCATCTCTGTCCCCTGAAGCTAGCATGGTAATGAAAGCACAGGAGCTAGACAAATATGTTAATTTGGGGGTCAGGAAACAACAGTTCATTTCCTGCTTTTTGTAAATAAAGTTTTATTGGAACACAGCCAGGCTCATTCATTTATGTACTATTATCTGTGGCAGCATTCATGCTCAGCAGTAGATATGAGTAGTCGTGACAGAGCCTGTATGGTCTTCAAAGCCTAAAATATTTAATTTTTTTCTATCTGATCCTTTACAGATAAAGTCTGTCAACCCTTATGCTAATTAAATGTTAAATAAGCAAATGAATGAATTAATATAATTACAGAATTTAAAAAAATTTTTCAAAAAAGGAAAGTAACTAATTTTTGTTTTAAGACAAACAAATGACAAGAATAGATAACAGAAAGACAAATAAGGTTCGAAACTCACTGTTCCTAAATAATGGACCATATTCAAATGCATTCTCTTTGGCACATACTTCCAATGTTCTGCTTATGTTTGAAACCTATGTTCAAAGCACTCTGAGATTGGTGGATGTGGTAGGGCGTAGACTGTGGCATGGATAATGGTCAGTGGTGAATATTAACAACATCTTTTCCAGTATTTTATTGTGACATCAAATTACAGAGCAAAGAGAATATCTTTCATTTACCCTCTCTCCTTTCTTCATTGCCCATCCAAAGTAGGGAAGGAAGGAAGAATGGTAATTAGTAGCTTCGACGCACCTGGAGGGACAGGCAGCATTTTGTAGACTAAGTGCACCTTTGTGGGGCATTAATAAAGCCTACTCTACTTGAGCCCTATGTCCTTGGAGAGACATGGGTCTGGCATCTGTGTTACAAAATGCTCATTCAGTTTAACCAGACTGTCAAGTTTCTCTCACTGAGCCAGAGAAAACAAGCCAGGGATAACAAAGAAGCCATGTTGCCTGCAGGTGCACTGCTGACCCTGTAATTGAGGTGAGTTTAAGCAGTGTTTTGGGATTCAACAGAAACCCAACAAAGTACCAGGGCGGAATACACATGTGCAATGCTCTGTGAATGAGAGTTTGGACTGACTATTAAGACCTGAGCTATTTGTCTCTAAAACAACCTTAAAGTAAGAAAAGATATTCCTTCAGAACCAATTACACTGGAAAATGGTAGGTGACCTCAAGTGATGGCTGGTTTTTTTGTGCCTTTTCGTCTGCTTTTCATATTGTCAAGCTTTAATCAGACTGTGCAAGAGGAATAATTTAAGATGTGAAACAGGATCCATTGGGCCCTTTTGTTGACTAATACTGTAAGTATCACAACTCCTGGGGAAAAGATAGAGGCTGGAAGACCACAAAAAGCTGGGAGGTCTACCAGCACTTGGGCAACCAAACAAACAATGGGAGAAAGATGCTATCTTATGGGAGGACTAAGCCACTGTCCTTGCCTCCAAGTTGATGTGAAAAGACCCAAAATTGTAGGCATTTGGTTTCCTTTCTTGTCCTAATAGATGCTTCTAGCTCAAAGAGAGAAAACATTTATTTCAGAAATAATTTCACATTTTTTGGTACCAATGCTATATCACAATTCTATATTACTTTGTTCCACTGTTAGAAGAGTTGATATGATTTGACATTGTCCATCTTGCATTTATTTATTAAATCTTCCGTGAATGGCAAAAGGATAGGTATGACACTTCCAACCATAAGCCTCTGGCCAAAAAGCCATCCCAGAAGTTTCCCCTTTGAATCTGTTCTATTCTTTCTCTTCATCAGCATCAGTATCAAGACATTTGTCAGGAACTTGTAATTCAGAGAGTAATATGAAGGGAAGGTCAGAGGCAAGTGTGCATGCATACATGCATGGGGGGGGACACGCATACACAAGAGGGAGCAGCTGTGAAAATATGACTTGCAGAGAGAATCCTAATAGCAAATGCTCAGAGAGAGAGAGCAATGAAGAAGGCAGGTTTACCTTGTTAGAAGGTGGATGGTTCCAAAGGACTTGTGAGTAATGAATGGTTATGGAAAACCTTATATTCTGAGCTAATAAATTTTTACTTTATGATGTATCTAATAGAAAAGCACAGAAGGATTTGGATTGAAAGCTTATTTGGCCAAGATAGTACATTAAACTAACAGGGGACATTGAAATGAAACTGAACAAGAAAAATCTAGAGACAGGGCCAAAGAAAGAAAAAAGCCTCAACAGTTGGTATGGGGTGAAGGGAGGGCAGAAGCACATAGAGGTGCAAAAATTGAGTGGAAGAGATGGATTGCACAAACAGAATAAAGGAAAAATTTATGCAACTGGGATGGAAAGACAGAAGACTCAAAGATAACTCTGACACTTTCAGCACACGTGACCAAAAGGAAGAATGCTGAAATGTAGCAGAAACAGAAACATCTGGAGAAAGGCACAGGTTTGAGAAAAAGATGTTGAGTTCGATTTTAGAGATGTAGAGTTTACTCTTTGTCCACATCTGTTCCCTTCCAATCACACACTCACTCCAATCAACTTCATGAAATAATGGAAGATGATTAAGCTTATCTTAGTGCTGTAGCACCCAAGATGCTGTGTTGTTAATCTACTGGCTAGAGACCATGCCTCTCTTTCGCTTGATGTCAACGTCAGGGGTCATGGGACTCACCTGTTGCCAGAGAATCAGAAAGGAGAGTTATAGGCCACTCTTAGACTGGGGTCCTGAGTCCAGACGAGAAACGAGAGTGGAGGCGTGAGGACATGGATTGCTAACCTGGCGTTGTTGCAGCCACATTGCCACCACCCTTATCCCATGCTTCTCAAACTCTCTTAGCAGCACCGAGAACTGAGGTGAGATAAGGCATGTCCTAGGTAGCATTTTCTTTGAATATAAATGATCAATTTACACTGTATAATTTCTTCTTTGAAAATAGCAGAAACTAATTTTTCTAATAGCATATACTCTAGACGGAAAAAATAAAGAGGGAGGAAAGAAAAGGAAGAGAGAGAGGGAGGGAGGAAAGAAGAAAAAACAGGGAGGAAAATAAAAGTATAGGAGGAAGAGAGGAAGAGAGCAAGGGAAAGAGAGAGAGCAAAAAGAAGGGAGAAACAGAAGGAAGGGAGAAGGAAAGCACCAATCCTCAAAACAGAAGTTAGGAACTTACAAAAAATTAGGTAAATCACTTTAATATCTCTGAATCTTCCTGTTGGTAAAGAGGCATGATGGAGCATTATTTCTCATCTAAGAGAGATGCTATGAGGTAAAATGACACCGATTATGCAAAAACAGAAGTAATTGGGAAAAAAAAAGTTGAACAACCTTGAAATGTGAATATTAAGAATATGGAATGATCAAGAGCCAACATAAAAATTAAAATAAATCATATTAAATATGATATTAGTGTCACATTATTGGCTTTTCCTCATGCTAATAGGGAACATATTCAAACACTGAATATTAATATCACCTATTAGAAAACCAATCATAATAAAAGGCAATGATGGTGGATAATTAGGTATTAGTGAACCCAAGCCATACTGGCAAGAATAATGATCTCCTTTTTCAAAGTATGAGAAGATGTTTTCCTGTAGTTCCTCTATCAGAATCTTCTTGCAATGGTATCTTTAATACCAGCTTTCAAGTTTATAGTTGGCCCTGTGTGTATCATCTGAATTTACCAAATAGTAAAATTAATTAAATAGACCATTAGGAGTATCTCTTTGCTTCACATTTCCATAGTTTTCCCCACTTAAGGAAAAGGAACAAGCAAACAAACAAAACAACAAAGCACCCTTGACCTAGCATACTGAAGTGATGATGTAAATCAATGTGTGGGAGCTGACTTACGTTAAATAATAGTCTGATAGCCTCTGGGCTTTGTCTTGCTTTGTTCATCACAATAAATTAATATGAAAACTCAATTCTTTTTTCTTACTGATAGGTAAGTTTTACAAATAAAGTGAAGCCCTTCAATGGTGGCCTAAATCAAAACTCTGGAAGTGATGAAAGTCCTTTCACTTTTAATGAACGCGACCCAGACAATTCTACATAGTTTCCAAGAAGAACTTGTACAGGCGAAAAAGAAGCAAAGGAATCAAAGAAAATACAGAAGAAATGGACATTTGGGGGTTAATGGGAGATCTTAGTGACTTCCCAGAAATCCCAATAAATTCCCTTCTTGTAACTGCTATCCAACCCCATGGCTGGCCGAAATGAGTCCTTACAAACTTCCATAAGACATGGACTGCTTGAGACTTACAGCTGTGGCCAGGAGACCTGCTCTCCTTTGGCAAAGTCAGATTCACCATTAGAGACCTCGTCTATGCTCTACAGCGCTCCGAGCACCTGTTCAAGGGCTTAACAAGGCTAACTAAAAATACTAACTTGGCTGTGACATAACAAAATCATGAAATCCCAGAATACAACTTTGTATCTCCAGGATGATTTCTTACACATTTGTTACTGCCATTAAATATTTGGCTTTGTAAAGGGCAGCACACAAAAGCAATTGCACCGATCGAGCAGATGTTTGTGCCAAACTGTCTAGGAGGATTCCTCAGACCCACTTTTAAAGGTTAGAAGGATCATCCAAACCTCAGAAGCAGGCAGGAGTCTTTGAGCTGCTCCAGCCCAGTATTTGTTGGCTGCATTCTATTTGTTATCATAGCGTTTACCCGACATTAACTCATCTAGCTACCTCTAGCTGTCGTCTTAGGTGCCTCATCCAGCTCTCTCGTTGTTTCTCTGTTTTGATGAAGTGGGGTGCTGTGGGACCCCCTGGGATATCTGGATCCACACACAGACACTGGAGACACTGGTGTCTTCTCCGTCTTCCAAATGAACAATACATCAATGAAATATCATGGATTAGGAAGTGTGCTGATAGAGAGCTCTCACTGCGAGCTTCAATTTTTTTCAGTTCTCTGACTTAAACAAATCTGCTTTGCAAAAAAAAACTGAATTTATGTGACCAATCAAATTAGGAGCAGTTACCTTTCTAAATGTCTGCTTATTCAAATAGTTCTTTTCTGGTTGTTTTTTTGTAAGATGTAAAAATTTCCAAATGTATAAATGAGTTGTATTCCTACAGATTTTTTTTTAATGCTTAGTAAAAGTTGGCACTTTTATCTCCCCCCCAAAATAAAAGCTAAGTTCTTCAGCTTTCTGTAACAGATAGGAATCAAGAGCAGGCCATAGATACCCATTTAATGCATGGAGCGTTGGTGTGGTCTACTTCCACTCTGCGTCTGTGCTTTAATTAAATGGTTACTGAGCACCTACTATGTTCCAAGCACTACTCTAGATTCCGAGGGCTACAAAGTGTCAGTTCTCAAGAGATTTGGATTCTAGTGGTGAGAGAAAAATGAATCAAGGAAACAATAAATATGCAACATTATTTAGATAGTAATAATTGCCCAAGAAAAAAAAAAAGAAACTGGTGAATGTAACAGGGGATGAACTTGGATGGGTGGAGAGAGGGCACTGTATTTCACAGAGGGTTTGGAGAACATCTCATTGATAAGCTGAAATTGACCTGAGTCCTTAATGGCAGAAGGTTCAGGAGGAGGGGACTCTGCTGGAATAGTCATCCCTCCTAGCACGAGTGACAGGGACCATCGGTAAGCTCCTTCATCATTATCTTCCAGAGACGACTTGTATATCTGACTTAAGACCCTGAGGGAGTTTGTGGGCTGGGGCTGGAACATTGTTGACCTGATCCTCAGAAACTTCTCTTGAACCCAACCAGTGCTTGTCTCTCTCTCTTTTACCATGAGAACCATTCTTTTATCTTCCCATCAGTCTCTGTCCCATTTCCCACACAGAACCTCAAGGTACTCTGGTCTCTTTACTTTGTGTGTGTAAATATTGTTTATCCATTATTTACCCTGATTTTGCAAAACAAATTAGCACCAGGAACATCTAAGCCAACACTGAACTCCCTACAGTAGACTGGGGAGGAATAGTTATATTATTGACTGATATATATTTTAGAGACAATTAATGGTATTGCTTCATCTTGCCTCAGGGCCAAGGAGAGAACAGAGCACATTCTTAATACCTTAACATCAATTACAAAATTTAAAATGCTCTGAAAACCAAAATTGTTTGTCTTTTAATATAATTCATTGGTGGCAAAGCAAAATCTAAGCTGAAATGAGGCTATTTTACAGCCTTTATCTTAATTAGTAAAAACATTCACACTTTTCTATTAAAAATATTAACATATTTGATTACGGGGTTTCTACAGAACCCCCAGAGGAGTGCTAATGGAAAATATAAACCATATTACTTTTCCAAGGAAAATTCTGGCATCAGGCTTCAATGGTTTCAGATGAGAGACTGTGACCCTAGAGTTAAATTCTTCTTTCTGTAATTGCTCCTAGACCTTCAATTTCACTCTTCCTTCTGCTTCCTTTCTTCCTCTTTCTTCCTTCTTCACTCTTCCTTCTCCTCCTTCATATATAGGATCATCCTGGATCTTCTCATCTTTAAATGATGCCCCCATGGGCACTGCCCCTCTCTCTCTTCTTCAGCAACAGCTATAATTTGATTCACTGTTCATCTGAAATTCAAATTTAACTGGGTACCCTCTTATTTGCTAAATCTGGCAACCCTAGATTCTTGAAAGAGGCAACAGGGTGCCATGTCTCTACTCCCTCAACTTGGCCCACCCTTAACCTTTTAACTCACCGAAATCTGGCTAGTATCCACACCTCCCCTACTTGATAGAACCACCAGTGATACTTTCGTGGCTAAGATCCATGGACGTTTTTCACCCTCCTGACTTTCCTAGATTCTTTGACCCTGTTGGCCACTTCCCCCTTTCTGAAATGTACTCCTCTTGGTCTTCATGTCCTCACTTTCTCCAAGGTCTATTACTAATGAATGGATTTCTTCCTTGAATACCAGCTTTCCTCTGCCTTCTCCTTAAATCTTTTTGATCCTCAGGGACTCATCCTTAATTCTCTCTCACTTTACACAACATTCTTGGGTGATGCTGGCCTATGGTTTTAATAACCAGCAATAATTCCTAAATATTTGACTTTAACTTGACTAGCTGCCTACCAGATTCTCCTGACACCTTCTTATATACATCTTAGACAGACTTAGTGATTCATTTGCTAAACTTTTGTTAACTATCTGGTGCTTGGTAATTACGGTTGCTGATCTAGCAAATAAATGTACAGGATACCCAATTATATTGGAATTTCAGATAAATTATAGATCATGTTTTCAGTACAAATATACATGAAATATTGCATGAGACATACTTAAAAATGATGTGATTTTTATCTGAAACTCAAATTTAAATGGGCAGCTGGTATGTAATATGTCAAACATATCCACTACTGTGATAGGCACTTTCTATTAAGGGAGTAATAAATAATATGGTTTCCTTTCTAACGTACTCATTGTATTTAAGGGAGATAGATCAGACTAAGGACCTGAAATCCACGTTCCAGACCAAAACATCTTGGTGTCTTTGAATCTCAGTGTTTTTCTCTCTGTGTTGCTTTCTTTCCCCCTCTTCCTACCTCCCTTCCTCCATGCCTCATTTGCACATACTCTTTACCGTGGCAGGAACCTCCACTCTCCCTTTTTAGCCTCCCCTTTCCCTGTTTCATCCAGATTCCCATCTTTATTGGCTTACTCTTACTCTTTCTTAAGATACAACTCAGGTATTATTTCTTCTAAGAAGTCCTTTCAGATTACCCTAGGTTGGGGTAGTTTAGCAAAACCTCCCCTCCACTAACAGTTTAAAACATCCCTGCGCTTTGGGAAGCCATGGCAGGAAGATAACTTGAGCCTAGGAGTTCAATACCAGCCTAGGAAACGTAGGGAGACCCTGTCTCTAAAAAAAGAAAAAAAAAAGTTAGCTGGACATGGTGGCATGCACCTGTAGTCCCAGTTACTGAGGATGCTGAGGCTAGAGGATCCCAGGAGTTTGAGGCTGGAGTTCAAGGCTTCAGTGAGCTATGATTGCCCCACTCACTCCAACCTGGATGACAGAATGAGGCCTATCTCAAAAAAAAAAAAAGAAAAAAGAAAAAGAAAAAAAACTCTGAGTTTTAGTACTTAACACATGATTTTAGTACTGAAAACCTGTCAGTTGCCCCTGCCCATAAGGTCTGAGTGTGAGGTGTCTGGCTGCTGTGTTTTTGTAACTCCAGGACCTGGTGTAAAGGGTGGAACCAAAGAAGAGCTTCCTTTATGGAAGGAAGTGGGGGAAAAAAACAAGAGAAGAAAGATGTAATTGAGAGAGAAAAGAGAGGGAGAAATGAAGAGGGGGAAGAAGGGAAAAGGAATGGAGAAGCGGAGAAAGAGATATGGTGAAAGAGGAAAAGAAGGAAGAAAGAAGAGAGGAGTAAAAGGAGAAAGGATGGAGAATGGAAGGGAAGAGTGCAGACTGCAGAGAGGTAGGAAGAGAGGGAAGAAAGGGAGAGGAATAGAAGCAGAGAGAGAAGGAAGGGAGAAATGGAAGGCAAGGGGAAGGAAGTAGAATATATGATTCAACTTAAGTGACCTTTTCAGAAATAGCAGAAAATCAAGCGACGTTAGGTTCTGCTCTATGCTAGCATTAACTTCTCACCTCACAGCCATCAGATTTATTTCTAAATAACCTTTTTATGAGATATGCCTGCATTCTAAGTCTTTCCTAAGTCTGACTGTATTATTTCTGCCAGTTTGGCTTTGTTTTCCTCACACTTACTGTGAATTTTGATTAGTTAGGGAAACGGGCGTTTCTCTCATAATAGTTGAGTTGATTTGCTCCTATCTCACTGTGCTGAACACTTTTTTCTTTTCCTGTAATGATTTTCTCATTTGGAAGGATAGCAGGGGGACAGGGGGAAGAAAAGGATTTGAAAATGAGGTTTTTTGTCAGGGATCACAGAGGAGTCAGCCAGGGATCACAGATTACAGGAACTTTAAAAGAACAGATATTCCAAGGAATAAATTAAACACTTTTCAAACTATTTTGTTCAGCTCTAACTCAATAGTAATTGATTTTCTAATGATTTGGTCAATATGCCTGTGGCACCACTTTTATTGTACAAGGGGAAAAAAATGAATAGGGCGTTAGGCCCGCCCCTGGAAGGAACATATTCCGTTACTAACATTCTTATCATTTCAATGACCAAGACACAAAAATTGCAAGGGGTCTGATATTATAATGTAATTATTGGCTAAGCTATTACAGTTTCAGTGGAATTTTCATCAGCCCTGGACCCAGCAATTCAAGATTGCTCACTGACTCCAGGGTCCTGAAAATCTCAAGAGTACTTTTAGTGACTTCCATTGAAATCATAATGAAATTTCCCAAATGGTCTCTTAAAGTTTTACTGCTAGAAGTGCTTTGACCTTGGAAGGTAACTTACTTTCTCTGGGTCTCACTTTCTTTATCTTTAAAGTGAAGGAGTTATATAAAATTATTTTTAAACTCCCTCCCAAAGAAAGCCACATGGAGTAGAACGTATGAATACAGAAGAAAACGAGCTAATATATCACTGGTGTAAGTTGAACTATTGTTTAAGATCTTGTAGATATAATATAGCTCAGGGCAAAGGTGGTGAAGTCTATTGCCTTTGCTAATAGCCATGACATGTAATCTATTTTACTTAAAATCACCTCTACTAGGACATCACAGAAGAAAAACAGATGAATTATCACTTCATGACTGCTTTTCTGATTATACACTGACAGCTGTCATCTCCTTGTGTAAGGTCTTCGCTTCCGGAATTTCACCATCTTAATTGTTGTCATTGTGAGACTGAAACCGAGCAGCTTTTCAAACCCTCAAGTATCAGTTTTCAAAAACCACCAAAGATTCTGGCTCTCGTGACCCAGTAATCTTATAGAACAGACCGTCATTTATAAAACAAGTGTTAGAACTGTTATTTTATGCCTAATTAAGGAAAGTTTCTCTTTGGTATTTTCAGGAAAAGAGGCTCCTGAGGATACATGAAAGTTTACCTAAATAAATAATTTTAGGATTAAATAGATTCAGAACGAAGTTGGCTGAATTTACCTTTAGCGCAAGACATAAATTTAAGTAAGAGTGGATTTCTCTTTAATGGAAAGAGACCAAGAATAACTGATGGGAAACTAATAAAGCCATAATAATTCACAGAAAATTAATGGACCTATCTAGGGAGAAGTTAATAATTTATGTCAGTGTGTATATCCATTCTCAAGAGGACACTGAGACAGGTCTCAGGGTAATCCTTCGACACTAATGTCAAGAACACGTAGGGAAATAAACAGTTAAGTATGTCCCCATGGTTTGCTCAAATAATCCAGACCACACTGCATGCAATCATGCCACTCAGTATTCATACAGTTTAAATATGATTGTGCCTCAGGTCTTCTCTGGGACACCATTTTGAAATAAATTCACTTATTTCCTGCTAAAGACAAATGGCTATATTATATCTGCAGGAGAATGCTTTCTATGATTTGAGTCCAAAAAATAGTCATTTTGTTGCAGAACTCACTGACTTCCATTCTTTATGAGGTCAAAGTCCCATCTTGCTAAATTTAAAATTATTCAAGACAAATTCTCTGTCTTCAGGGTGCTTGCATGAACTTGAATCTGCCATGTGTAGATACCATGTTCTCTGCCCTCCTTCTCCATTTCAAATACCACTTCCCCACGCACTGTGTGCATTTGGAAAGACTCTACCTCAGATATGACTCTCAAGACACCATTGATTGCAGAACCTTCACAACAGTCTCTGTAGCTGTTGCATCAACATTTTGTCTCCTCTGTACTTGGATTTAGCAGTTTGATAATTTCCTGTGTGATATTATCACACCTTCATGATGACTTGTCAAGAAACAGAGCCAGATTAAGGAGGGAGGTCTTATTGTGTCTAATTAAAATCCAAAGTGTACGCCAGCAAAGTTTTGGAAGGGCCCTTGACTATTTGCCAAGCTGCAACTAAGAGTGAATGCTAGTTCTCTAAGGTTTATTTTACTGTTAGCATAATCTTTTCAAAGAAAGACACACATGCAGACCAAAATAATTTTATTTTATATTTTAGTTGTAAAATTGTACTGGTTATTATTTGGATGATACTATATAAATACACTATTTTCATAAGTATGTGCCCTGTCTCAGGCATTAATATAGCACCTGGCATATAGTAGGAGCTCAATAAATGTTTATTGGTTACATGAACGGGCAAAGTGAAGAATTAGTGCCTTAGGATATGTAAAGGTTTGCATGATACAACCTTTGTCCTCAAGAAGCCCTCAAACTTAAGAGGTTTCATGTAGTTGATTAGAAATATTTTTAATTCAGCCTCGGCAACATGGTGAGACCCCGACTCTACTAAAAATACAAAAATAATTAGCCAGGGATGGTGGTGCACACCTGTGGTCCCAACTACTCAGGAGGCTGAGGTGGGAGGATCGCTTGAACCTGGGGAGTTGGGGAGGTTGCAGTGAGCCAAGATTGCACCACTGCATTCCAGCTTGTGTGACAGAGTGAGACCCTGTCTCAAAAAAGGAGAAATATTTTTAATTCAAAGACATGGTTTTCTTAAAATAAAAGGAAATAATATTGGCTCTGCTTTGGACCTTTCCAGAAAAAAAATACAAATAACCAACTGTGTTACCTGAAGGCTATGCACTATGGGTTAATGTCCATTAAGAACCGAGTTGAAGCCACAGTGCTGAGGCCAAGCCAACATGTCATTAAGAAGGTCATAGAGTTCCCAAAGCCTCCATTCCAAATGTGACTAAAAGCATTAAATTTATGGAGTGTTATTAAATGTTCCCATACAGTTTGGAAAAATAAATGTTTTTGACAAAGTAGAAGTACAAACCATTTACCAGATTTCCCATTTCCTAGAAAAAAAAATAGCTGAATTGCTCCCTGAGTTAATTAATGGCCACATTTTTAGATCAGAATTTAAGTACAGAAGTATTAATTTAAAAAATACACTAAAGGGAATGGATTTGGATTATGGAAGCCAATATACTGTTGTAACTCCTCTTATGACAAACAGATAAATGACTTGGAAAATGAAATGTTTCTGTCAACATGAAACTTATCAATTGTTTTCAAAAGGGAACACACATCATATTTTGTTTCTGGGAAGTGCACCAGAAAACACAAGCTTTCCTGGAGATCAATGCTGCAAGGCTGCATACAAAGGACTAAAAATGATAGGGACAAGGAAATCCAATTGTTTGATGCTTATATGAAAACCAGCAAATTATGGTCAGCCTCATCCACTATGTCCCTTAATAACCTTAAATCGAAAAGGAACATCATGTTAAAATTAGAACTGCCACTGGGAGGTGAATGTGGTTGTAAACACTCTAAGGTTAGTTCAACCTGTGTTTGAAATTCTACTTCTTAACTCAGGGAACTTGGGCAAGCTTTGACCCACTTGAGTCATGCAACTTCAACTAGAACAGTATCTTCTTCTTTGTGCTGTAAGGATTGAAAATGCAGCATCTGGTTTACTGAAAGTACTCCATGCATCTTAGCCAACTCTGGCAAACTCTGACAGGGATTACAAATTTCTTACTTACCAATTATATCCTTAAACATGTTTGGGGATTTTTCTGGAAAATATATGGGCTAAATATTTCTGAACACAAATGGTTAAATTCTAGTTCTTTTCATATACCTGGTGTTCAAATATCAGCTTGTTAAAATTTATTTTATGAATGAGAAGCTTTTTCTTCATCTCATTGAAACTAAGCTCCTGCCTTCTAGAATTTTCCGACTCTTCATTTTAGATGAAGTATTCATATACTTTTAGCTTTGATCTGTTTTTCTGAAACTGAAGGAAAGGAGCACATGAAAATAAAAATCTAGAGGTCACCTGAAGTCTTCTTTGCTCTTACATATTTGCAGTATATATCTGAATTTATGTTTCTCCTTTCTTCTTTTCCCTCAGTCTGAGAGAATGTTTCAATCCCTTCATTTCTTGGCCAAATTTCTGTCTCCCTCCTCTAGAAGGGTCTATTCTAATTACTGACCACACATTTCATGTATGTGTAAGTGTCTAACAATTATTCCTTTATGCCACTGATGAGAAATCATATGAATTGGTTTCCCACATGAAAGTGGTTCTTTCTTCAGATCCACCCATTTCTGTCTTTCTTCTAATCATTCAGAATTGAATTTTCTCATTCTTTCTCCTTTTCCTACCAAAAGAATGTTTATATTAAAAGCAATTTATACATACAGCTTCTCTGAGTCTGCTTCATCAAATGCCAAAGGAAGAACCAATGAGCAATCATTCATTCCTTTCTACATTTATTCATACAACAAATATTTACTGGGTGTCTTCTATGCGCTGGAGCCCTGTTTTCTTAAATTTTTCAATTTTAAGGGGAAAATAAATACAATTCCTTCATTAAAGAAGCATGATGTGTAGAGTTTAATCATAAGGCAATCATGTTTTTGTCTTGTAGTATCTCCTTCAGTTTATTGGATGGGAGCTGGGTCTTCCTCTGCTCCTGGGATATCCAGTTTTATTTAATGGTCAAAATGTGAACGTTATGAAAAGTTGAGGAGCCTTTCATTGCCAGGCCTGTTGTAGGTGGAAAGTTGCTGCTAGGGTATGAGGGAGTGGCAAGAAGTCCTTTTTTTTAATCATTTTTTTCTCAATTTATACTTCTCCTCCTCCTCCTCAACTTGTGAATCTGCTAACAGACACGAAGAAATGGAGCAGCAAAGTCCTATTGTGACTAGTAGTACTGTCACAAGCTGGCAGTACACTTGCCTCTTTCAGCGGTTCAAAGCTGCCCCCTTCTCTTTTTAGCATATTAAAGCTTCTTCAGAGATTCCCCCTTCCCAGTTAGGGACTTGTCACCTGGAATTCCCTTTAGTAATGCCGATGTCACCTTCTTTGGCTCTAGAAATCCAGGAGTCATTTCTAGCTTCTTTATACACATCCATTTTACTCATCTGGGCAGCCTCCTTGTGGAGTATCTAAATTCACCCTGTGCCTAATCTGTCTCACGTGAGGCTCATCTCTGGTCCACAGGAAACACTAACACACACTTTGCCCCAACACCACTTCCCGCGCTGGCAAGTCACTAAAGTCTTTCTTCTTAGAACAGCCAGACAAGGCTATCTCTCACCTTTTAGATTTTTTTTTTTTTTCTTTTTTCGCTTTTTTGAGGCAGGGTCTCCTTCTGTCGCCCAGGCTGGAGTTCAGTGGCGCAATCATGGCTCACTGCAGCCTCAACATCCCTGGCTCAGTCAATCCTCTCACCTCAGCCTCCTGAGTAGATGGGACTACAGATGCTTGCCATCACAATCAGCTAATTTTTGTATTTTTTTTTTGTAGAGATGGGACTCAAGTGATCCACCCACCTCTGTCTCCCAAAGTGCTGGGATTACAAGCATGAGCCATCGTGCCTGGTGTAGATTTTTGAAGTGAAGTAAGACACCAATTCACAGTATCCCCTCCCCCAGTTGTGGGGGATATAGTCTGTGCTCTCTCACTGGCCTTAGGAAAGTGTCCCTTTCTTGATTAAAGGTGAAAAAAGAAGTAACCTGTGCTAGATAGTGGGTCTATCACAGTGCTGTATTGGTAAATATTTAACAAAGAGCTCTCTAAAAATAATGGATATACACATGTATGAAATTTATTATAAATTTTGCTAATAAAAAGAGGTATAGCACACAACTCATAGTCAATAATAAAATATATAACACTCTTTATTGAAAATCACACGGTTAATTCTTATAGAAGGAGATTTTTGCCTGTCAACCTTTTGTACCTGTAGACAATCTATAGTTGGAACTGATAAACATGTATAATTCCAATGTGGGTATTGGTCTGTATTTTCACTTACAGTAATGAGTAATATGAAACTGAAACAGTGAAAAAGTATATCAAAAGTGTACTTGCTCTCAATTATGTGACTGAGTTTTTATTATATTAGCTAGTTTTAGAATACTAGAAAAATTCTTTGATTTTTGTGCTATTCACAATGTTATAGCTACTGACACAACACTAAGCTTAGTCTGCATTATTAATATTTTCTCAATTACTTTTTTAAGTTGAAATTATTAACAAACAATAAATCAAACCTTAGTCTATAGCATTTGTTAATTTCTTTACGTAAACAGTTCTATCATGGCTAATTTCATGCACAATGTAATGTTACCGAAAACAGAGTTGGGAAGATATGCATGCAGTAAGTAATACATCACTATGTATGTAGTCTTCCTACCAGTTGACTTAGCTTACCTCAAGAGCATAGATAATAACAAAACATAACAAGATAATTAAGAAGTGATTAGTTTTGCATATTTATTATCTTTGTTTTAATATAACATTGATTATAACTTTATATCATTCAATTTGTTAAATAATGGAACTCCAATGGCTACCTGAAAAAAAATTTTCCCTAAGTTATCTCCTAATCTTCATTTTTCTGATTCTTTTATTTCCTCTTTGTGGATGAGGAACTTTTACAGTCAACCACATGACTCCCTAGTCCTACTTTGAAAGCTTCTTTCCTCTTGTTCACTTTGTAAAATAATATTTCCCAACTAAAACTTTCATTCTAACATCCTGCTACAAAAATAGATGAATAAGACATCTATCACTCAGATGGTGATAAGCGCTGTGCTGAGGGTTTTTTAAAATGATGGTATGATAAAGAATGACAGATGGGGGTGACTATTTAGAATATGTTGTCAGAGAAGATCTCTCTAAAGACATGTCATTCAAGCTGAGACCTGATTTACAGGAAGGAGCCAATTATGTGACGGTATAGAGGAGTTTTCAGGAAAAGGGAACAACAGAGGACCCAAGAGGACCCAAGAGGACCCAAGAGACCCAAGATCTCATTTCCAATGTACTTTGATTATGTTGAATCCTGGAGTAGAAGAAAACAGGAAGTTAAGACAGGTTCACAATATGCAGAGCCTTGTAACTACTATAGGTAGTTTGGACTTTATTCTATGTGTCATGGGATGCTCTTGGAATGTTTAAAGCATGGGAGTGACATAATCTAATTTACATTCTTAAATGTTCTTCATGTGCTTGTTTAGAGATTGAGTTAGAGGAAGGCAAGAGTGGAACGCAAAGTGACTAGCTAGGATTCTCTTACATAAATTCAATCAAAAGATAATGACAAACTAGGATGCTGATGGTGGAGACAGAGAGGAGTGGACAAATTAGACATATATTTTCCAGGCAAAGATGAAAGCAATTGCAAACGAATTGAATGTGAGTTTTAGGAGAAAAGAAATGAGAATGATGCCCAGGTTTGAAATGCGAGCCATCCAGTGAATGATAGTATCATATAATTTGCTGAAATGTGGACAGCTGTGGACCACCTGTGGTTGGAACAGGTTTCAGTGGAAAAAAAAAAAAACCCTGGATTTTCATATGCCCACATAATGCCAAGACTACGCCAAGTGGAAATGACAAGTTGAGAGTGGCAAATATTAGGTCAAACTATGTGAAACTGACATTTTTGTAGACCAAAAATGATAGAATACTGGTAATTTTATAGAATGTCCTTTAATATGCATTTGAAGCCCAGTGGAAAAGTCAGAGATACATAAAGATGCTATCCACCTCATGAGAAGATGCTATCTGCTTCTTGAAGATTATGTAATCCTTAGGTATTGTGTAATTTATAAACATTATAGCGACTATAGCTTATTTGTAACACATTCATATATAGTCATACCTCTTGATGTAACCAATAACAATAACTATTGTAACAATGTGTTACAATAACTATTTGTAATACATTCATATATAGTAATATCTCTTGATATAATCAATCAGAGAATTGGTTATATAACCAATATGAGAAATCAGCATGTATAAGGCGTTTCCTTTAATGCTTTCCCTTGACTTCCAGGCATTTCTTCACATTTATGAAGACCAATTTAGAATTCACATGCCTCAGTGACAGCTAAGCACCATGAAACGAGAGTCACCATGCAGTCATCTTTGCAGTTTTATAAAATCTGGCATGCGTTGCACTGAATTCTCTTCTCTGAG
>NW_012102055.1:0-36306 GCF_000951045.1 Mandrillus leucophaeus | reverse complement strand
CTCCTCCTCCTCTTATAGTTTAAGTTCTGGGATACATATGCAGAACGTGCAGGTTTGTTACATAGGTATACACGTGCCATGGTGGTTTGCTGCACCCATCAACCTGTCATCTAATTAGGTATTTCTCCTAATGCTAACCCTCCCCCAGGCCCCCACCCCCCAACAGGCCCCAGTGTGTGATGTTTCCCTCCCTGTGTCCATGTGTTCTCATTGTTCGACTCCCACTTGTAGGTGAGAACATGCGGTGTTTGGTTTTCTGTTCCTGTGTTAGTTTGCTGAGAATGATTATCCTGCCACTCCAATCTTCCTGTTCTCGTTGTCATCATCAGTGACTAATGACACCACATGCAGGCTCACTACAGACTTCTCTGTAGGTCAGGCATAGAAATAGCTGCTTTGCAAAGGCATTCATTCCCATGTATATGAATCAATTACGTGAAAAGCATTTCTTATTCTCTAAGTTTCAGACCAGTAATCAGAGAGCTTCTTTCTTTACCCAGGAGGACAAAGTACTGTATTAGTGAAAATATTCCCAAACTGGAAACATGTTAGACTTTGGGCGTTTCTTGTGAATTTTTAAAATGGAATGAACGTTCGAATTCACACAAGGAGTACTTGAGAGCTGAAAGATAAATGAAAAACACTAATTCCTCTGTAATAAAAGTAAGTCATGAGTTTAACGGTTTTCAGATTTCAGTTCTCAATTTTATCCGAGGTTAAATAGCTAAAAATGCAGCAAAGTAATCTTTTTTTCTTGTCCTTTTTATTCCTTCTCTTTCCTCTTTTTCTTTTTATCACAGTCTTCCTTTTTTCCCCCTGTGGAGACCAGTGAGTATCAAAATATAACTGTTTTCTAATAGAAATGAATTTTTCATTGTTCAAATGTAACACATTTAAAGAAATGAACATTAAAAATAAGAATAGAGGCCGGGCCCGGTGGCTCATGTCTGTAATCCCAGCACTTTGGGAGGCCGAAGTGGGCGGATCACGAGGTCAGGAGATTGAGACCATCCTGATTAACACGGTGAAACCCTCTCTACTAAAAATACAAAAAATTAGCCGGGCATGGTGGCGGGCACCTGTAGTCCCAGCTACTCCGGATGCTGAGGCAGGAGAATGGCGTGAACCCAGGAGGCGGAGCTTGCAGTGAGCCGAGATGGCACCACTGCACTCCAGCCTGGGCGACAGAGTGAGATTCCGTCTCAATAAATAAATAAATAAATAAGAATAGAACATTAAAATAAAAATAGAAGTTGGCATGATATTGTGGGTATATCACTGAGTTGGAAGTCAGATCATTTGAATTTTTGTCTTAGCCTTATGGGTAACTAGTTGTCTGAGTTGAACTAGTTAATTCATTTCTCTAGTTTATGAGTTTCTTCATCTGTAAAATAGGAGTGGTTTCAAAAATCTTATCTAGCATTAACATTTTCGAATCCCCTAATCTCTCACTTTCTGCTAGAAGTAATTTTGTAGTAGCAAATTAGACAATGCTAGTGGCTTAGTGTTTTCTCACAGACCCAGTGGTAGGAGGAAGGTAACAATATGGAATAAGACTGCCTTTACTGAAATTAGTGGCATTATCTATAATACTCACTTTTGGCAATAAGGCATACAAAAATCTGTTTTGATTACTATTTCTTCACTTTTATTTTCCAGCAATAAATACAATTTTAGGCAGCTCTGCACTGACCCAGTGAGTCAATGCAGAGATACTGATGTCTGTCCTTCTTCCCCATCTCAGGATATCCAACCATCTCCTGACCAATTGAAGGGTCCAGCTTCTCTCTGTATCCAACCTGCTTCCTTCTCCTTGCACTGCTGATATTTATATACTTTTCTAGGCTCTTACGCATCCAAAGAGTCATAAAATTATCTAATATTCTGTAACTCTGTCTTCTATTCATCACCTACCAATCCAAAATTGCCACAAATACAAAGTGGAGAATACTGAAGCAAGTATTAATAACAACTATTAACAATATTGCCTGTCTCTTAACCCGCTCCGACAAGTTCTCAAGGATGGCTAGATATGCCTGAATCATTCGGTAAACATGGACCTTATGGCCTCAAAAAAGTTTCCAGTTAAACTAGATAATGCTTAAGGAGCACTGAGATAGCCTTGAGATGAACATATGTCGATGCATTCATTACTGTTGTTGTAGAGGGAGGTAAACAGGCGTTGGAAAAAAGACAGACCTGGGTTTGAATAGTGATTAGCTGGATAACCTTGAGAAATTTGCTCACCTCTCTGAAACACAATTTTATTATCTGTAAAAAGGGCCTAAAACTAGCCTCATAGGGTTATGAGAATTAAATTAAATGAGCTAAAATGTATAAAATGCCCAGCACAGTACTCAACATGCAATAAGCACGCAAGTCAGATTTTTTTTTCTTTTAACAAAATAAAGAAACAAATGAAAAGATCCAGAAAGCTAACTCTGGTCAACTTCTGGTTAACTCAAAGTTCAGAAGAAGTTGAGAGGTATCTGATCCAAGTCTTTAATAGTCATTTTAGTAACCTCACAAATTACTGTTTGGCTCAGATTCTGCTTCTGCGATGGGTGAATCTTGGCATACTGAGATTTTTCCCAAGGTTGTTCTTATTCTTGCTTCATAATTAGAAGCTGCCATACCAAATTACTGCACAATTACAGCACCTGAGTCTTTCTTGGAGCGCTTTCAATTAAAATACTAGCTGGAATTGGGGAGGCTTAATTTTCTTCACCTTGTTGTTCCAAATCAATAGTGGATTATTTGACCCTATATAGGGATGATAGTTCCAAGTTCCAGGTATCTCACAGGTTTATCTATAATCCACATGACTTTATTATGTCAGTAAGTGTTATGCTATTGAGTAGACCAATAGACTTTAAAATAATGATAAGTTATGAAGCACTTGATAGATGGACTTTCTGAGTTAAATAATTTGGTTGCATCAAGAGGAATGATTTATATAGACAGTTGAAACATTTACTTGAATTATAGAAGCAAAGACTGGCAATACTTTGCAAAATGCAAGAGTACAAAAGTAGAGGCAGGAAATAATGAAAGCTCATCCAATGCCAGCCCATTTTCTGAACAAATAAGCCCCTCTTTTAAGTCGGGAGGCACTAATGCCAAAGCAATCCATCCTCATGATCAGCAAGTGTCTGGTCTTCATTGTGCACTAGTTTAGGGCAAAGCCATGAATTTTATGTGAGTAACACCCGCAAGGCAAACAACATAACTTTTAAGGATTTTCCCTTTATTATTACCAGCAAACATGATTAATGAACATCCTAGCCAGTTCTCTGACTCTTATCTCCGAGAGTTATAAATGCAATGATGTATGTACATATGTTTAAGTTTGTGTAACACGGGAGAGTGGGAAGGTTCCGGAAATGAAATTGAAAACATCCCTTTCTTGCTCAGGAATAGTGGTAGTCTATTCTTTCAGAATAGAGTTTCCAAAGATCGGTTATATCAACTGTCTGTAAAATCTTAAAACATAACTATATAACAGAAGAACACATAGACTCAGGGTAAGCTGGCACCAAGGAAAGCTGTGTTCTCTTCTTCAAATGAATCTTACGTGGAAGGTAAACATGTAAAGACATAAATAGCATTATTCTGGTTGAAAGTGGGCTTGGTGTAGTTGAAAAATAGAAAAGAGAATTAGGGGACCATGTAAGACTATATATACACATACACACATATAAGTGATTATACATACATATAAGTGATATATAATCATATAAGTGATAATAAATATATATAAGTATAATTATATATGTATATATGTGATTAGATATAAGGGATTGTATTATAATCACATAAGTGATTATATATACATATAAATGATATAATCACTTATATGTGTGTATGTGTGTGTGTATATATATAAATGTGTGCATATATATATAGAAATATACACATATTTCCCTCTGAATCTTTTGCAAGATTTTATGTATATCAAGAGTCTTCCATGAGTTTCAAAAATAATGAGAATAAAGAGAATGAGATAAAGGCAACAATGTGCATTTTCCAGAGCTGACAAAAGACATTAATTCTCATATTAGAGGGAAAACAAACAAAAAATAAACAAATAAACAAAAGAATAAACACCAAAATAAGATAAACAAATGAAAATTCAGACATGGCAAAATGAAGTTACAACACATGCGTGTAAAATATGAAAATGTTACAAGCTACAAGGAAAAGTACTGTAAATATTTACAAAAAATGTCAAAATACACATAAATATACAATGTTCATGGATTGGAGGGCTCAATTTCAAAAAGTATCAATTATCATCAAATTAATCTATAAATTCAATGGCCTTTCAATAAAAATCCAAAAAGTTTCTTCTTGAAATGTGCCATAAAAAAGCTGGGTGCAGTGGCTCATGTCTGTAATCCGAGTACTTTGAGAGGCCAAGGTAGGAGGATCACTTGAAGCCAGGAGTCAGAGACCATCCTGGGCAACAAAACGAGACCCCACTGCTACTAAAAATAAAAATACGAACTAAGTGCAATGACACATGCCTGCAGTCCAAGCTACTTGGGAGGCTGAGGCTGGCGGATTGCTGGAGCCCAGGAGTTTCAGAATGCAGTGAGCTATGATGGTGCCACTGCCTTTCAGCCTGGGTTACAGAACGGCACCCTGTCTCTAAAAAGAAAAAGAGAAAAGGAAAAAGGCAAATAATTCTATAATTCACCTAGAAGAGAAAATCTCAAGAATATTTAAATCAGTTTTGAAGATAATAAATAATATACATGGAATTTTGCTCTTCCAGACATCAAGTTTATAAAACTACAGTCACTGAAAGTTTCAATCTGGAGTAGAGTTAGTTCATTTTACCAAAAGGGGTTCGGGGAATTGGGTTTTTCTTTTTTTGGAACCTTGGCCCTTCAAGGATTTTTGGCCGGTTGGGTTTATTGGGTTAGTAGGTATAGAAACATTTTAACCTTTTTAGAAGAATCTATAGGACTGATAGGACAATTTTATAAAATTGTGATAGAAAAGGATTTTTTTTAGGGTCTTCCCCTGTGGCCCACGTTGGAGTGCAATGGTGTGATCACAGTTCACTGCAGCCTCAATCTCTGGGTCTCAAGCAATCCTCCTGCCTCATCCTCCCAAGCAACTGGGACTATAGGCATGCATCACCACATATGGCTAATTTTTTTTATTTTCTGTAGAGATGGGGTCATGCTTTGTTACCCAGGCTGTTCTCTAACTCCTGGCCTCAAGTGATTCTCCCACCTTCACCTTCCAAAGCACTGGGATTACAGACATGCATTACCACATCCAGCCTGAGAGGGATTTGTGAAGACATGAATGGCAGAAACCATAAAGAAGATCTGTACATTTTTTCCATAATAAAATTTAAAACATAATTTTAAAATCTGTCTCCATGGACGAAGTTAAAAGAGCAGCTCCAGACTGGGAATGAATGTATTTTGGCAACACACATAATTATTATACCAAATACGTAAGGAACTCTTATATTGCAGCTAGAAAAAAGACATTAACCTACTAGGGTAAAAAATGAACAATGAACATAAAGGCAGTTCACAGAAAGAAAACCAATGGACAGTAAGTGAGAAGGTATCTTACTAGAAATAAGGGAAATGCACTTGAAAGCTCCAGTGAGATGCTATTTTATACTCATTCAATTGTAAAAATTAAAGTCTGAATATACAGTACCACTGTTGGATGCCAAAAACCCTGAACCCTCACACAATGTTGAGAAGAATGTAAACAAGTACAGCTACTCGGATAATAACTTGGCTTTTATGAATACAATTGGAGATGCACATACTCTGTGAGCCTCAATATACTTTTAGTTACATGCCAGCCTAGTTCAACTCTTAAAAATGTGTGCAAAGATATTCCCTGTCCCGCTACTTGACCTAGTGAGCGAGTGGAAGGTACTTTAGTATTTATCCATAGAGATGAAATGAATTGATTAAACGTGACATATTCATAATATAGAACTGCATCAGGCAATTAAATGAACTAGAAACTATATGTATTAACACAAAAAAAATAAAATAAAATGTGATGAAACAAGATGGTTAATGACATTTGTGGTAAAGTATTTATGAAAATTTTCATAAACACTCAATTCAATATGTATTTTAATGGCAGGCTCTACATATGTAGTAAAAGCATAAAAACAGACAGGAATTATACATACCAAAAAGAATAGTTGTGTTTGAGAAGAGAACAAGAGAAATATGTCTGGGAGGGTTTTAAAAAAGGGATTTCAATGTTTCCTATTATGTTTTATTTCTTTTATTTACTATTCAATAAATTCATTCTAGGTGCTTTTTAAAAAATATTTATCCATTTCTAAAATTTAATGATAATACAAGAACCAAAGAAAACTCTTGGCTATCCCCCTAGATTGGCTGCATGTAAAATATGTAGCATTTTCTTACAATTTTAGAGGGTTGCTAACATTATAAAAACTATCCATCCATACTTAGGATTCCCTTGTTAGAGGTTTCACAAACCTCACCCCCGAGGGTCATCTATCAGTTCCTTTTACTATAGCACTGTTGGTGGTCTTTACTCACCAGCAGTTTAAGTGATTATTAAACTGTTTTCAGCAGAACTTTGTTTCAAAGCAAATCAAAATACAATCTAACACTGTAAAGTAGAGAAAAGTTAACTTATTCTGGATAAAGCAGTTATGAGTAAATTGTTCCAGGTAAATCGGCTTCCCACTTATTCTGGAAATTGTCTCTGAAACCTCTAAGATGATATTAGGGCTACAAGATTTGAAAACCACTATTTTAATATCTTATACTGAAAGGCAAGCCGTGATTAAGAGCCCAGTCAATCATCAAACTATCCTATTCTGCTCGGGTTTCCAACATTAACAAGTTCAACGGTGAAATAAAATGAAGAAAAACAAAGTGCCAGTGTTTTGTTTGTTTTGTTTTGAGTGACTTATGAATATTATAAAAGCACTGAGCAATTTTTAAAGATGACTTAGGCATTGACAATTGAACCAGGTAACCTGTGGATGGAAGGCATCAGCAAACATGTACTGAATGTGTGTCTGTATGCACACTATTAAGTCTAACAGAAACCTCACTATATTTACAGTTAAAACTTAAGACAATATGGACATACAGGTTTCATTTTCTTTTGCCCCCAGGAAGCTCAGAGCCTAACTATAAAAATCATAATAAATTACATTGAGTCTCTTGGTTAACACCCTACCTTATGCTTTTTTCCTTCTTTTTTGCCAGTGTTCTGATTTTTCATCTCTATTCATAGTTTTAAAAATCTATGTGGTCTTATTGTAAAAAGCTTCAAATTCCCTTTAGAAAGGGATGTGAGTATAAATAAAGAAGAAGACATCTTATTTTCATTAGATACAAAATTTTCATTCTAGTCCCAGTCTTATACAATAGCTGTTTTATGAGTATCTGTGAATTTGCCATTTACTTCTTCAACTGCATCAACTGTGTTTTTTTGGTGGTACACATTTTTAATGACATTCCAATTTTTATTTTCTGTTGGATAAACTGATGACAACATCGGTCAATAAAATGATATAGAAAATAAAATATAATTGGGCAGTAAGCCTCAGAAGGAGATTTAAAGGTCTTTTACCTCTCAACCAGCTCACCACCATAGACATATCGGTTCTTATTTAAATTAAACATCAGTGTGAAAATGTCAATTGGAGTATGTCTTCTTTTTTATAAATGCTAGTTAATGAAGCTCAGACTTATATTTTTCAGAACTAAAAAGTGGATTCCGGTTTTACTTCTCTTGCAAATTTAGAACTAAAGAGTATACAATAAGCACACATCCCATAAGAGCTCACTAGTGAAGGATGAACACAACTGTAAGCCAATGAATGACTTCAAATAATTATAGTGGCTTCATCCCCAATTTATACCAGGTATTCCATTCTTGGTTTCCGATCTTTCTTAATAATGGAAAGGTAAACTTACTTAGCCACAGAGTCAGTCATCTAACTTCATTATAAAATTCCAAGGTATATATACTATATAGTTTCATCTTGGCATGCATTTTCTCTTTTTCTAAAAACCAGATGAGTGATTTTAGGCTGCAATCAGCAAAACAGAGGTCAGAGATTTTTAGAATTAATTTGCATTTCATTATGAAATGATTCCAGGTGCAAGAATTAAAATGCCTCATTTTGCTTCACAATCTTTATTTAAAATTCTATTTCTATTTTCATTCCTGTAGAAATGACATCCTACACTCATTTATGTTTTGTTTGTTTGAGGAAAAAGAACTCAGTCTACTGGGACCTAATTATCGGAACCTAATTCTAATTACAGTCTTTTAAATCAACGCTGTAGGCTTTCCTCTTCTCCACTTCTTTTTGAAAAAGGCCCATTTATATTGTTCAGAACACTTTCCACGTTAGACACTTCTATTTATAGATACCATCTACCAAGGGTTTTGTAGCTATGTAATCTCAGTTTGCCAAACAACTTCATGCTCATTTGAACTAAGGAATTTCTTTGTAATTTAAACATGCAGGATAAGAGATGCAAATATAAAACATACACTAGACTTTTTTGTTGAGATAAAACATAACATTTTTCCCTGAAATCTTATTTTTGCCAAAAGATATAAAAAGAGCTACTAATAGAGCATGTTGACTATAGATGTTTAAGTAAAATGCACAAAGCTTGATCATTATTATTAAGCGGTCAGAAGTCTGCTGTCAAAACAGTATTTTCCCACTAACCTTTGAACTGGTAAAAAGAATAGGCAACAAATTCAACTAGCAACTTTACAGCACATGTAAAGATAATTACTTTCAATTTTCCATTTTATTATTTTTATATCTCATTTTATAACATAGCTATTTGCTGTTGTAAGATAATAAATATTTAGTCCAAAGGCTCTAATTTTTTTCTCACTTAGTATCCGTTCACTTATTAAATATTAATGCTTAATTGTTACTCATCTCTAGTGAGTAAATATGGTATCATCTCAAATACCGAGCAATGAAAACAGAATCTCTCCTATCAGGAACCATTATAATGGCACAATTCATACCAGACATATACCCTATTCACTTATACTAAGATATGCATGACAAACAAGTACTGCAGAATAACAAAGATTAATCATCTCATCAGGCAATGACGTATCCCGCTACTAAAAGGACAGCAGTCCTTCCCATGGTCTAGCCACAAGAAATATATCAAACACTAATGAACGCACGTAAAGGTATTAACAACTCAGTTTGAAACTAGCAACTGCAGTTTGAGCCTAGACACAAAGACTGTATCTCTATTTAAAAAAAAAAAAAAATTGTTTGTGATTGGGCTGGGTGTGGTGGTGGCTCACGCCTGTAATCCCAGCATTTTGGGAGGACAAGGAGGGTGGATCACTTGAGGTCAGGAGTTAGGGACCAGCCTGGCCAACAAGGGGAAACCCCTCTCTACTAAAAATACAAAAATTAGCCGGGCATGGTGGCGCGAGCCTGTAATCCCAGCTACTCCGGAGGCTGAGGCACGATAATCTCATGAACCTGGGAGGCGGAGGTTGCAGTGAGCCAAGATCATGCCACTGCACTCCAGCCTGGGCAACAGAGCGAGACCCCCCTCAAAAAAAAAAAAAAAGAAAGAAAGAAAGAAAGAAAAGAAAAAAAAAGTTCGTGATTGGTAGAAGAGAAAATAGATATTCTTTGGTCAACTTTTTGGGCAAACAAAGTTTAGAGGTTTTTGTTGAGTTGTAGTATGTGTTTCTTCTCTCCCTTAAGAAACTTCTTTAAGACAATGGCCTAACAAATTACTTAGAAAAAGCAGAACTACCTGAAGGGTCATTAAAGAACACCAATTGCTAGCTCTGCCTCCGCAGTGTTCTTACTCAGTAGGCGGGGGGCGGGCCTGCGAGTCTGCATTCCCAAGAAGTACCCAAGGGATGCGGATTCTGATAGTCCAGCAACCACATTTTCAGAACCAGTGAGTTTATGAATGCATTTTATAGTTTTATTGGATCTTTTTCTTTTCCATATGACAATTTCATCTCAAGATACTAGTGTTCCCTACAATATATTTTGATAAATGTGTTTTATGGTCCTCTGGCTGAAAGGAAACCTTACGTTGAAAAAATACTGTGGAAACAAATGAGGACAAAAGTGCTCCCTTCACTTCTAATAGCACATTTTAGAAAAACTGTGAGACCTCTAAAATGGAAAAAATATATAAAATATAGTTTAAAAAGGTATTTACCTTCTCATTGCAATTATGACAAAAAATACTGAAATTGCTTCTAACATTTACATGTAGTATTTTTAATGCAGAAGATTAAAAATAACAAATGATATAATTTCTTTGTGGACATAAGGAAATGTCAAATTCCTCAGGTCCACAATATATATTGTTTAAAAACAAAACAAAACAAACAAAAAAAATTGCTTTTATAATTTTATAATCAGGGCTTTCTTAGGAGAAGATAGAATTAGAAAAAAAAAATTAAAACCCTTCTATACTTAAAATATCCTGAATTTCTTTTTTCTTGGTAGAAATCTTTGAAGTGTACATTGGCTCCTCGGGCTTTGCTGTGAAGGTGTTTGAAAATCTGTTTATCTAAAGATACTTATGTTAATGAACACCTAGTAGTGCTGCAAATTGATACCACTGAAGAAAATAATATAGTAAAAATGAATAATATTCATAATGCTTTGATTCTCCCAAGAATATATTACAATTAAATAATTCAAAAGAAAAAAATGAGTAGAAACTGTTTCTGATAAAATCAGTAATTTTGGGGGCCGGGCATGGTGGATCACGCCTGTAATCCCAGCACTTTGGGAGGCCGAGGCAGTGGATCACGAGGTCAGGAGTTTGAGACCAACCTGGCCAAGATGGTGAAACCCCATCTCTACTAAAAATGCAAAAATTAGCCGGGAGTTGTGGCGCGTGCCTGTAGTCCCAGCTACTCAGGAGGCTGTAGCAGGAGAATCACTTGAACCCAAGAGAGGGAGGTTGTAGTGAGCCAAGATCACGCCACTGCACTCCCGCCTTGGCGATAGAGTGAGACTCTGTCTCAAAAAAAAAAAAAAAAAAATCAGTAATTAAAAAAAAACCTTACACAAGTTAAATGTCTCTAAACAAGGCAACAGTTAATAGATTATAGACATTAAATGGATGGATTAGTGTGTCAAGACAAAACAGGAAAGTTATAAAGGATGTGACAATATGGGAGGCATTTACATAATAATGCTACATTCAAAAATAAACCTCAGGCTGGGCACGGTGGCTCATGCCTGTAATCTCAGCACATTAGGAGGTGGAGGCTGGAGGATCGTTTGAGCCCAGGAGTTTGATGCCAGCCTGGGCAACATAGCAAGGCACCTTCTCTACAGAAACTAAAAAAAAAAAAAAAAAAAAAAATTAGCCAGGCATGGTGGCGTGTGCCTGAGTCCCAGCTACTTGGGAGGCTGAGGCAGGAGGATTGATTGAGACTAACAGTTAGAGACTGCAGCGAGCTATGATTGCACCACCGTACTCCCCAGCCTGAGCAACAGAGTAAGACCCTATCTATTAAAAAATAATAAGTAGACCTCACAATTACTTCTTTGTTCAGATAACACTACAACAAGAAGGGCTAGAAAGAAAGGACAACAGTTGAATTTTGATACTGAGAATATGGATGATTTTGATTTTTTTTTCTTTAAAAAGATGTGTCAATGTCATTTTAACAAACGTGAACATTTTTTAAATGTCTCTATCAAAATGTTAATTCCCCACACACACAAAAAAAGTGTCACCTTAATTTTCTGGCAGATGATATTAATAGCAGAAAGCCCAGAGCATGGTAGAGGCTTCTGGAAGGATACTAGTAGGGGGGAAAATCACTGAGAAAAAGGAGATTGGAAGCTTCCATAACTTAATATTCTTCTGAATGTCTTAAACAAGACCTCAATGGATACATACAGCTGGCCCAAGCTGGAAAATGTTCAAGAGTGGGAAGATGCATACTCTGTTCCAGAGACGGCTGAAATTTTAAAATTAATAAGAATCCCTCTCTGTTTTCTTCTGCCTCCACCTTTGACTGCATGTCAGTCATCATCCTACATTCCTATATCTCTATTACTTGAGCAGTTCCCTCTTGAGTTTAAAGCAAGTAAAGGTTTTTGTCCACTTGAACAATCACTCTGGAGCCTGACATTTCAATTACTTCTCCTTATTGTCCTTCATCTTAGAATAAGCTAAAGGTAAGAGAAATAGATTCGACTGTTTTTCTTAGACATAATGTTAGACCATTTTGTCTTCCTTTAACTGCAACCAGGTTAAATTTTTAATTATGTAATCAATTTTCTCTTTTTTAAAGAAAAGTAATTTATCAAATCAAAATTAAAAGCTCTTGATATAATTAAAAATCAGCATAAGATTAGTGATCTTGCTGATTACAAACAATATTTTTCTTCCAAATTTTTTTTTTTTTTTTTTTTGAGACAGAGTCTCACTCTGTCGTCCAGGCTGGAGTGCAGTGGCGCGATCTCGGCTCACTGCAACCTCTGCCTCTCGGGTTCAAGCGATTCTCCTGCCTCAGCCTCCCGAGTACCTGGGATTACAGGCGCCCACCACCATGTCCGGCTAATTTTCTGTATTTTTATTAGAGACTGTGTTTCATCGTGTTAGCCAGGATGATCTCAATCTCCACACCTCGTGATCCACCCGCCTCGGCCTCCCAAAGCGCTGGGATTACAGGCGTGAGCCACCGTGCCTGGCCTCTTTCAATATTTTTATTAAAAAGGCTTAGGATTTTGAAGTTTGGATAGAGCGGCTCCAAGTTTGTGGCTTACTAAATGAAGAACAAGCTTTTTTTCTTTCCTTATTACACCATCCTTACATAGATCTTTCAATATTCAGAAATACAACCATATTCACTATAAAACACTAACTTTAATTTAAAACATCTGCCTTAAACTTCTGAACCCCCCCAAAGAATAATTTAAAAGTACAGAACATTTTTCCAGTTATTTAAAAACTGGTGTGTGGTACAATTATAAAGCTGACCTAAAAAGCAAGTCTCAGCATATTCTTAATCAGAGTAAAATGTGGTTCTTTCCAACAAATGCACTGTTGAATTTCTTTCTGCCTTTGACAGTAAAACAGCTGTGAACAAATTAAACTTTGGGATTTTGAACTTTTCTCTCATGACTCACTGTAGACTTCTCTTTTTTCCTGTTCTGCAGCTACTAGAATGGGATCAAATGTATTTTTGAGGTCACACAATTATATGTCACATTGTCTACACTAGGTTTTAATCTTGAGGGCAATGCTTTCACAACCTCCACTTCGTGGAAGGATCCCAGTAGGGGCTTCCTTCATTGGTGAGCATAGAGTGATGGAGGGCCTACTATGTGCTGGCTCTAAGCTATCAATTATCTCATTGGAAAAGGAGGAGATAACGTGCATATATACATGCTTGTAAAGCTCTGATGAAAAGGTAGATTGGAGAGATAATTCACATTACTCACAAATCAGCCATCAATTTGGTATTAAATAAATCTCTAGAAAGTTCTGAATTCCACTTCTGTGAGGATTAAGACTTTGATCTGGTTTATGGAGAGATAATCAATAAGAACTAGAGTAATAGAACCATGGGAAACCATTTCTCCAACATTAGGTGCTTAATAAACTAGACAGTCTTTATACAGGGAAGGACAGAGGGGCATACCTGGTCTATACAAAAAGCCAAAGTACATGTGCTGACAAATACAGGTGAGTTCATAGGAACAATAGGGCAGGAAGCTTCAAAGTGGAGCTACTTTGTAGTAAACTGGACAGATGGCCAGTACACATAAGGCCGTTAAAATACACTGCTGCAGTGCATCCAGCACTTAACTAAGAAGGAAGGGGGATGGAGGAATGCAGCAATAGTAAGAAAGGCTGAAAATCTTTAAAGAATGAGAAGCACAATCATGAAGTTCATGTTGGTTGTTTTATGAAGAATACAAATATTCTTAGTTTAACCCAGTTCTCATGCTTGCATTCTATGCAGTCATATATTCACATAAAGTTAGGCTCACATCTGGAAATTTAAACCAAATACATATAAATGTATCTATTAAAATTATTTATTAATTACCCAAAGTTTCCAAAAATCACTATAAAGAAAGGAAGAGTGGTTAGCTCATGTAAACAAATCAGACAATAAAAACGTAAGCAAAACACAATGAATGGATGTGCTAACTGCTATTCCTTGTAGTCTGCAACATTTGCATCCACTAGCCCCCCACAGATTCATTATATGGAATTGTGAAGCCATTTGCAAAATATAAAGTGCTATAAAAATACTGGATAATAATGATAATTCATCTTGCTTTCCATTCCTATAGTATTTACTTCTATTACACTAAATTTGAGCTTTAGTTGCTCCCAAATGAGTCTGTGGGTCCATATTTCTTTCTCTACCTCTTGCGGCAATACAATCTGAACATGTCAGGCAGGTCAGTGCTGGAGGGAGACAACGTTTGCCTGCAGAAGAGTTTATATAGTGCAGGTCAAATGATGCACAGTGCAGCTGGCTTTCCTGATCAATCTCAATGGGCACGTCTTATTTCTTCCATTTGGTAAAAATGATGGAGTGAGAAAGCCCTCCCAGTTGGTCACTTCTGCCACCAATTCATAGCATCTTTCTATAAAAGCAATATATTGCCATGGTGCCTTTTGAAATGTTTTCTTACGGGCTTTAAATGTCTGTTTTCCACCATGCATAGGTTTACATGATGACATTATTTCACCTTCATTGTTCATCTTGCTTTTTTTTACTCTACTCTTGTCTATTTAACAGACTGCTGAATTGGAGACTCCTAGATTTTTTAACAGAATGGTTCTACCTGCACATCATACGATTTTATGTGTCACCACTAAATAAGCAGATGGTCACTTGTCTCCTGCATCTGATTTCTGTGGGAATTCTCAAGGGAGGAAACACCCAGCTTCACAGAGAAAAAGGAGTTGGGAGGTGGCAGCAGAAAACAAACAAACGAAGAAATAACAGGGAGACAGGTAGCTAAATAGAAACTAAATCAACTGTGTACTACCATGAATTCCTAAAGGGCTTCCTCCCTCCCTTCTTTCCTTTCCTGTTCCTCTCCTCCCCTCCCCCACCGTTCCTTTCCTTTCCTTTCTTCTCTCATATCAACACTGTATCAGATTCCTTAGCTTTAAATATCTTTTTAAAATTTTTTCTTACATATTCAACAGTTTATTTGATCACCAGATTAAATTGTTATTTATTATGCAAGAATGACTAATTTCTAATAATGAATTGAAGAATCATATCAACACTATATCAGATTCCATAGCTTTAAATATCTTTTTAAATTTTTTCCTATATATTCAACAATTTATTTGATCACCAGATTAAATGGTTGTTTATTATGCAAGAATGACTAATTTTAAATAATGAATTGAATAATCATATCAACACTACATCAGATTCAACAGCTTTAAATATCTTTTTAAATTTTTTTCCTATACATTCAACAATTTATTTGATCACCAGATTAAATGGTTGCTTATTATGCAAGAATGACTAATTTCTAATAATGAATTGAATATTAAAAATGTTCTTTTTAATATAACTGATTTACCAGTCAGTGTAATCACCATATTAATAGGCTAAAGAAAAAAAATTATATCAATTGATGCAGGAAAAGAATTTGACAAAATTCGACATCTATTCACAATATTTTTTAAAAACTCAAAAAATGAAATATAGAGGAGAACTTCTTCAACTTGATACAGTATACCTATAAAAAAACCCTACAGCTAACTAACATCATGCTTTATGGTGAAAGATTGAATAGTTTTCCCGAAGATTGAAATAAGGTAAGGATGTCAGCTCTCACCACTCATGGCATGTGCAATAAAAAGCATACAGATTAAAAAGAAAGAAATAGGCTGGGCACCGTGGCTCACGCCTGTAATTCCAGTACTTTGGGAGGCCAGGGTGGGTGGATCACCTGAGGTTAGGAGTCCTAGATCAGCCTGGCCAACATGGTGAAACCCCATCTCTACTAAAAATATAAAAATTTGCTGGGCATGGTGGTGTGTGCCTGTAATCCCAGCTACTTGAAAGGCTGAGGCATAAGAATTACTTGAACCCAGGAAGCAAAGGTTGCAATGAGCCAAGATCACACCACTGCTCTCCAGCCTGGGTAACAGAGCGAGACTCCATTTCAAAAAATTTTAAAAAAAAGAAAAAAAAGGAAGAAATAAGACTGTCCTTATTTGAGATGAGATGATGATGTATAGAAAATCCCAAGGAATCTCCAAAATTTCCCTAGGATAAGTGAGTTTAGCCACAAGTCACAAGATACAAGATTAGCAAAAAAAAAAATCAATTTTATTTTGCACGCTAAAAATGAACATGTGGACACCAAAAGTTAAAATATAATCTCATTGGGCTGGACGCAGTGGCTCAAGCCTGTAATCCCAGCACTTTGGGAGGCCGAGGCGGGTGGATCACAAGGTCAGGCTTTCGAGACCAGCCTGGCCCACATGGTGAAACCCTGTCTCTACTAAAAATACAAAAATTAGCCAGGCGTGGTGGTGCTCACCTTATATATATATATATATAATCTCATTTATGATCACCTCAAAAATGGCATCATTAAGTATAAACCTAATAAAATATATACAGGACTTTTGTGCTGAAAACTATAAAACACTAATGAAAAAATCAAAGAATATCTAAAAAAAAGAAGAAGCATACTGTGCTCATAGATTAAAAGAATCGACATAATGGATATCAATTTCCTCCTAAATGACATAGAAGTTTAATACAATTCCAATAAAAATTCTAGCAAGATTATTTGTAGCTACAGAAAACCTTATTCCAAAATTTCTGTGACGAAGGAACTAGAATAGACAATGATGAAAGAGTAGAATAAAGTGGGAGGAATCACTCTACTTGATTTTAAATCTTATTGTATAGCTACACCAATCAAGACTGTGTGGTATTGGCAGAGGGGCTGACACAAGAGCAATAAATCGGAATAGTGAACCCAAAAGTAGATCCATACATATATGGTACCGATTTCTTGACAGAAGTACAAAAGCAATTCAATAGAGTAAGGATAACCTTTTCAACAAATGTTGCTACAACAATTGGCTATCCATAGGTAAAGTAAATAAATAAATCATCTCAACCTCAACCTCAACTTCACATCCTATACAAAAATGAATTCAAATAGATTGTAGATTTAAGTATAAAATATAAAGCTATAAAATTTTTAGTAGGAAATATAGAAGAAATGTATCAGGATATAGAACTTGTGAAAAGTTCTTAGACATGACAGCAAAAGCACGATCTGTAAAATAAGAAAATCTATAAATTAAACTCTATCAAAATGTAAAATTTTTGCTCTGTGATGGACACTATTAAAAGATGAGGAGAAAACACACAGACTGGGAGAAAATATTTGCAAACCATACGTATGACAAAGGTCCGATATCTAGAATCCAAAAAGAACTCTCCAAACTCAACAGTAAAAATATGAACGATCCAATTAGAATATGGGCAAAGGACATAAAGAGGTATCTCACTGAAGAGGATATTTGGATAGTAAATTAAACACATGAAGAAAAAAACTGCAACATCACTAGTTATTAGGGAAACACAAATTATGACTACTGAGGAGATAGTACTACATACCTATTAGAACAGCTAGGGGGAAGAACGCTGGCAAGGATGTAGATAAACTAGACCTTTTATGCATTGGTGAAGGGAATGTAAAATTGTACATGCACTCTGGAAAACTGTTTGGCAGTTTCTTAGAAAATGCACCAGGAACCTATCATATGAACCAGCAATCAAAAGTTAAGACAATTAAAAGTTAAGATAAACTTTTAATTGTATTTATAACATATAGTCAAGCAAAGAGAAAAAAATAGAAATATTTGACACTTTAAGAATAGTATAATATAACATAATCTTTCTCATTTAGTGATTTATGTCAGCTCTTATTTCTAACTTGTTTCAGAAGCCATACATTGCATATGTTACAGCAATCACACGGTTGCTGGTTCATAAAGCATTTATCCCAGATAAATGAAAATTTACATCTTCACAAAAACCTGCACATAAATGTTCACAGTAACTTTTATTTGTAATAGTCAAAAAGTGGAAACAACAAAGCTGTCCTTCAGTAAGTGACTGGTTAAGGATACTACGATATGTCCATACTATGGACTACTACCCTGCAATAAAAGAAACAAACTACTGATACGTGGAATGGCTTGGATGGATCTCTCCGTCATTATACTGAGTGGAGAAAAGTCAAAATAAAAACAAATCACAAGCTTCATGATTCCATTTATATATAACATTCTCAAAATGGCCAAATTATAGAGAGGGTAAATTTGTGATTGTCAGGTGTTAGAGATGGTGTGGGTGGGAGTGAGTTTGACTATGAGTGGGTAGCATGAAGTAGGTATTGGTGGTAATGTAATGGTTCTGTGTCTGTGTAGTTAGTGGTTACGGGAATCTACCCATGTGATCGAAGGACATGGAACTGTGTAAAAACATTTTACCAATGTCAATTTCCTAGTTTTGGTAAAGTAATCTAGTTATGCAAAATGAATCAGTCAAGGAAACTGGGTGAAGAATACATAGAACCTCTCGCATTTTTGCAACTTCTTGTGAATTTAGTTATTTCAAAATAGAAAGTTTAAAACAATAAAATTCTCTCTTTTAATTAGTGACAGGGGATATAAGTTTTACATGTGCATATATAGAGAAAGAGATGATAGATATATACTGAAAGCATATATATGATTTATATGGTCTTTGGATAACTATAACTTGATCTAAAATCTTCAAAGTCTTGAGACCAGGAAATAAATTAATAAAGACATATATATACACAATAAGAAATATTTAGATTGCATTTATTTTAAATGATCCTTAAGCTGACTACTTTGGGAGCTACAGATAGTTCTATGGCTGCCAGAATATTATTTAATATAATTGGTTCTCCTTGATGGCCAAGGAAATAAAAATAAAAAATCTCCCAAATTATCTACCATTCTGAGTAAGCAGTTTCCTCAGTTGAAGATTCTGATTCATAAAATCAAGTCATCAATGCATGCACAGTGGAATGAATGAATCAGCAATAATAATAAGTAATGAATATAGAAGATGAACAGTTTCTTCTTTATGTAGGCTCGAAGATTGAATTAAATTAAATTCTAAATTTAATGTAATTTAATTAATTCTAAGACCAACTGTATAGTCTTTCTAAGTGAAAAATCAGGTTGGTGGTTGTTGCTAATAAAGCTCTCACCTCCATAGGTCACGAACATAAAATTATTTCATATCCACACCAAGAGAATAGCATTTAGAAGAGGAATAAATGATCCTTAACCTTTGCTATGGACTAAATGTTTGTGTCACCCCAAAATTCATATATTGAAGCCCTGATCCCCAATGGGAGAATATTGGAGGTGGAGTCTTTGGGAGGTAATTAGGATTAGATTAAATAATGAGGGTGGCACACTCATGTTGGAATTAATGCCCTTGTTAAAAAAAAAAAAGGAACAAGAACTCTTCTTCTTCACCATCTGGAGGACACAGGGAGAAGTCGACCGTCTGTAGGTCAGTACCAAGAACTAAATCTGCTGACATCTTGATCTTGGACTTCTCAGCCCTCAGAACTGTGAGAAATAAATGTTGTTTAAGTCACCCAGTCTGGAGTATTTTGTTTTAGAAGCCCAAGCTAAGATAACTTTTAAGTAATTAGTGTCTCTTGCAGAAGAATGTATGTAATTATATGAACAAAATGATAACTAACTGTTAAGCAATTTCTTTCCTTATTGGCCATTAAATTTGGAAAGATTAACAATATATTTATTGATTGATCAAGTATTAATATGTTATAAAATGTTAAAAACTTAAAAAATATTGATCAAACACTTGCCCAGGAACAGTCAGGATTATTCTAGAGTATCACTGGAAAACTCGTTTATCAGTCATTCAATAATCGAGATATCTTTACTGATCACTTAAGCTCCCTAAGTCTCCTTCATGTTCAAATTCCTACAACATTTTGTACTTACATCTTTTAATGCATTCTATCTTTGATTAGAGCCATGTAGATATCTACTTATCTCTCCTACCAAATGGTAATCTCTATGCTCAGTAACTTCTCACAGAACTAATATTCTGTTTTGTTCAAAATCATGAAGGTAGAGCACTCATGTTGAATTAGCTGAATGAATACAAGAAAGAATGAATGAACAGTAAGAATGTGTTCACCATTTTTACCTTGATAGGTCAACTTATCTCAACATCAGAAAAATATCATGTTTAGGATTATTAGAATTACTGATATGTTTATCCAAGTGTTGTATGTATTACATTCTAAGAAATGTAGATAAGAAGAAATAAAAGTACAAAGATAATGTATCTTATAAATATATGTACTGGATAAACATGTAATGTGTTTAGGAATTATTATTAATTATCTGGATATTGGTCATATTATATTAATGTTAATTATTTCTATATTATAAATATTATTAATATCTCATAGACACAAGTGAAGAAAAATGTAAAAATTGTGTATATGCCATAATAGGAACACTGGTTGTTCTAGGTCAAAATTTCAAAAAGCAAAAGGAATGCTTTAAATGAAACTTCTATTAAGCCTACCATATTCTTGTTCTCTTGGTTATTTATTAAAAAAATGAATTTTAAGACAAATTTTTAATTGTATTTATAGCATATAGTCAAGCAAACAGAAAAAAAGAAATAATTGAATTTTAAGGACAGCGTCATATAGTATAATCTTTCTCGCTTAGTCACAAGTCACATATTTTACGTTAGCTGTTATTTCTAACTTGTTTGTTACAGAAGTCAAAGTCTCACGGCTGAATAATGATAAAACTAGAACTGTTCTAAGACAAATCTACTTTTTCTAACGCTTTGATGAGATTGCTCCATTAAGTAGGTACACATGTGCATCTAGACTAATTGGATAGTCACTGGCTCAGATCTTCCATTCATATAAAGGTTCATATAAAGGATTTTCCAAGTTATCCTTTCCTGACCTATATACAAAAATAGGTTTGTTATATTCTGAATTCAGTTTGTAATTATTTCATGACAGCAAAAATGTCCATAACATATTCTTCTTCACAGCAACTTAGGTAACCTGTAATAACAGTATTTGGTTACAGGACAAATTATCATTATTTTCCTAGTGAAAATTTTGTATATATGTATTTACAAAAAAAAAAAATCATTTTTTTTGAGACAGTCTTGCTCTTTGGCCCAGGTTGGAGTGCAGTGGTGCAATCACAGCTCACTGCAATCTCTGCCTCCCAGGTTCAAGTGATTCTCATGCTTCAGTCTCCTGAGGAGCTGGGATTACAGGTGTACACCATCATGCCCAGCTAATTTTTGTAGTTTGGTAGAGACAGGGTTTAGCCATGTTGGCCAGGCTGGTCTCAAACTCCTGACCTCAAGTGATTCGCCCACCTCAGCCTTCAAAAGTGTTGGGATTACAGGCATGAGCCATCGCACCTGGCTATTTTTAAAATTATATGTCATTGTTAATATGCCTGATATTTTTATCAAGAATGAAGTGAAGTTCTATAGACCCTTGATGTATTCAACTTTTATACTGGAGAGATTTGACTTAAAATCCTATAAAATTTTGATACATTATAAATTACTTTTGAGAACATTTATTGAGTCCTTACTATACTTATGCCAGAATCAGTGGTAAAGTCTTTACCTGAATAATTACATCTTATTCTCTCAGCAATACTGTGAAGGAAGCACTACTATTCTCACATTTTTACAAATGAAAAAATTGAGGCACCAAGAGGTTAAGGCTCAAGATCACACAGGTTACAAATGATGAAGATAAGGTTTGAACCCAGTGACTCCTGACATCTGGGCTAAATTCAATTATAATGTAAGCCATGCTCAAAAAAGGAAAAGAAAAGAAAAAAAACAACAACAACAACAGAAAGTGACGGAAGATAGGAAGTTGAAGCAACACCTAATATCATTTAAGGAGTCATTACAGAAGAAAACTCTGAGCCCGGGAGGGTGAGATCACCAGTGCTTGTAAATTACTAGAACTAGAGCTTGGAAAGGTTTGGAACAATTAGAACCCAGTGTTTTTGTTTGTTTGTTTGTTCATTTGTTTATTAGATCATCATTATATTACAGGGGCCTAATGCTTGCACAAGAATAAAAAATAAATTTTCCTAGTTCTCGAAAGGGACTTGTGGTATAATAGAGAATATAAATGGTATTTGTCCCCAGTTCTTGGCTTGAAACTTTTGAAGCCCTTGGAATTTCCTAAGTAATAGGGTTGTCTTTGTTACTACTAATAATAAAGTCACTCACGCTGAGCTGCTAGATCATTTCAGGGGGCTGGTCACCAGGAAGGCCAACAACATGATTAAAGAGTTGAAACTTTGGACCAGCCTAATCTCCAAGAAGTGGCAGGGACTAGATATTGAGTTTAATCATGTGGCCAATTATTTAATCAATCTTGTCTATGTAATGAAACCTCAATAAAAATTCTGGACACTAAGGTTCATTGGAGCTTTCCAGGTGGTGTATGCATTGATGTGCTGGGAAGATGCACCTGGATTTTACAAGGAGAAGGCATGGAAGCACTTGGTCCCTCCACCCAAACTTATCCTGTATGTCTCTTCATTTGGCTGTTTCTCATCTGTATTTTTTATAATAAATGTAATTAAAAGTGTAGCAATTACCTGAGTTGTTCTACCAAATTATCATACATGAGGGGGTTGTGGGAACCTCGAAATTTATAGTCAGTTGGTTAGAAGGGCAAGTGGCCTTCCTAGGCTCAAGTACAGATAGCAAAGTACAAATAGCATCTGAATTAAAGAGAGTCTTGCGGAGGACTGAGCCTTTAACTTGTGGAGTCTGATGTCAACTCCAGTGGGTTAACATCAAAATTGTATTACAGTACCCCAGTTGGTATCAGATCAGTTGGGCTGAAACAGAACATCAGTCCCAACTATGAAACATCAGGTCACTTAAACTGTCTGTGTCTAAATTTCTCATTTGTAAAATGGAATAAGATTAGTGCTACCCGTTAGGGTGGTTGTGAAACTTGAGTAAATCATGCACCTAAAGTACAAAACTAGTGCACAATTGATAAATTATTACTAGTACGTATTATTCCTATGCAGTTCTATCATGGTACCGATACAACTTTATATTCTCCATTATTTTTCATTTTGTGTCATGAATATAAGCAATTTTTCTTGTTGCTCCTTAATCTTAATAATTCTCATGTAATGGCTGCATAACAATCCATCAATTTGAGCGAAAGTAACTTACTCCACTAGTCCCTTCTGAAAATAAAGTTGCTTCATATTTTTGTATTTAAATTGTATGTCTTTATGCCTAAGACTTTTTCTTTTTGACAGTTTACATTTAAGTTCCTAGGAGTGGGATTACTGGGCCAATAGATATAATTATAATTACAGCTTAAAACATATTGTCGAATTGTTTTCCAAAAGAATAATGTCATATTACAATCTCCAATACTGTATGAGGGTGTATGTTTTTACCACAACCTCTTTAACAAAGGATATTACCAGTATTTCAATGCAATGTATTATTTTAAAATACATAAAATGGCATATTCTTGCTGTATTAATATGCATTTCTTACATTCCTTTAAATATTTCTGAAGTTAAATTTTTCACTTAGGAAAAAAGAGTCCCCCATTCTAAATTATTTCTGATATTTTTGGTATATTGATATTTTGATATGTGTTTTAGCAATTTAAATATCGATATTAACACATTCTCTTTTGTAGCAATTTTTAAATAACATAAGCCTCATTCAGAATGTCTTCATTAGCACTCTCTTGGTTACAAGAAATGAGAAAACCCTCACACTTGTGCTCAGGTAGAGGGTGTTTGGAAGAGACAGAGGAAAATTATGATAAGGAAACACAGGGAGAAATACTGGGTCTTACAAGGCCTGTAAAGTGATCAATTCTGCACTGCTCTCATCCTGCCAAGCCTCGGCTCTGGTTCTGTTTCTCCCTTCAGATTGCTTTTATTCTTCACGTTCTGTTTCCACACTCTGCTGCACATGGACCATTATGGCTGCCTTAGTTTGAGCTTCAGCTTCAAGGCCAGATGATTTCCTAATTTAAGCAACCAACACCAACTAACAGAGTCTCTTTTTCTCTGTGCCTATATTCCAAATCACATTAGACCATTTTCACTGCACTGAAATGTCCTCCACCTGTTTGTACCAGATGTACTGGGGTTCTGAAGCCACATGTTATTTGGGATTAGTCCCTTCTAAGCCTTTGGCAAGTTTCTCCAAGAAAAATCTGTGGAAAAGTTTGACATGCCTAGTAAAGGGTACAATGAAGAACCCTGATTTTCATTTCTGCTAAAAGTTAGCCAAATAGCCCTGTGTGTGGGCACATTCTCCAAGAAGGTCCTCACTTCTAATACCAACTGTATGTTTGGGAAAAGGGGTCCCCAAAAACACCTTCAGGTTGATAATTTGCTAGTAGGATTCACGGAGCTCACTGAAAGCTACTATCCTTACAGCTATGGCTTTTTAGACAGAAAGGACACTGATCAAACTCAGCCCATTGAAGTGATGCAGAGGGAGGAGCCTGGGAGGATCTTAAACAGGAGGTTTCCACTGTCCTTTCCTGTGGAGTCAGGTTGTGTTACTCTCCCAGAACTGACATGTAACAACACACAGAGGTAGGTAACCGGAAATTCTCATTCATTTAATACTCACATCCATCTGGGAAAATATTTTTTCTATTATACAAATGAATAAAATAAAGGTTATAAAGGGTAACTAATTTTCACACAATCTAGCTTGCAAATGCCAAAATGGAATTCAAACTCCAGTTTATCTATCTCTAAAACTAGTTATTTTTCCTCTCTGCTCTCCAGCCTATGGCAACAACCAGCCTTAGAAATTTAGGGGTGTTGCTGTGCCCTCCTGTGTCATAGTGTAACTGTAAAAGCGTCACTTAACCCTAACTTACTACCATCTACCCCTGTACCACTGCCCCCACCCCCACCCTACAAGGTCAAAAAGTAGAAAAACAGTCCTTGCTTAGACATCAGAAATCACTTCTGTGAACATTTTCCATAATAATATTTACAAGAAGGCAAATACCTAAATCCTACAGGTAAAATTCCTTTCATTATTCTAGATGTTACTCATGTTACAGATGAGGTTTTTAAAATTTATTTTATTTTATTTTATTTTTTGCTGTTATTATAAATTTCTGGAATTCAATGCATGGAGAGGATAGGGGAAGAAAAATTAAGTTACCAATTAATTAGTTCAAGGGAGGAATGTAAATAATAATAATCTCAACTATTGTGCACATTAATTTTTCCATGATATCAAGAATCGGTAATAAGTCTAACTGGCTTCAATGAAAACCATTTAGAAATTTCTAAAATACCATTTTTTTATCATAATGTAAGAATATATTAACATGTCCATAGGTACCTACAGATTTAAAATGAAGGTTTCTGGAATAATATACAATTAAATATATTTAGTTCACAGTATTTTGATGAATACAAATTCAAATTACTCTGCATAATGCTCAAATCCTAATACGTGATCCCATATGACATCAAGAACTTTCGATTCCCTATCTAAGTAAACACCAATTTGCGTTTGTGATTAAAGGTTATTGGAACATTTAATATCAATTTGACTTTCCCGTTTCACTCACCACTTCCTCCCATTTACCTACACCCGGGTGAGAACTAAAAGTTGACTCTATTTGTGGAAGTGCATCTGCAATTAAAAAAGAAAATCACAATCGAAAGTAAAAGAAAAACACAGTTAATCATTATTACTTTTTACTTGAGCTTCTCCAGCCCTATTAGCCTATGTAAATGAGGTCTTACAGGGTGCCTGTGAACAACATTATCATTATGATCACTGCAGCCTTATTGAAGACTAGCATCCAAAGCTATAATGACGTAAAAACAAATGCCAAAAGCAAGGCGTACCAAGCCTCTGGCAGCCAAAGGTATTCACTCTGTCTTCTCTCAGGTAATTAAATCTCCAAGTTAACCACAGTCGGGTTCACTAGACTTTTCTTCACATGCACTTTTGAACCCAGACTGAAATCTCACACGTTTAGACTCACTTCAAGTTTATGGACAAGGCGGTCCCGGTTTTCTTTCATCTATCAGCAATGAGAACACTGCCTCAGGATGGCAGAGGGTCGGAGTGACTGTAGGAGAATGGACACTGCCTTATAACATCTCATTCCAGTCAAGATGAGGCCCCCTCAAAGAAACCTCCAGGGGAAGAAAACAGATTCTTAGAAAGTTTCTCTACTTTGATCCTTCCATTCTCCATTCTCCATTCTCCATAATTAAGATCCACTATTTCACCATAATTTTTCTTTTCTTTTTTTTTGAAATGTTGTCTCGCTCTGTTGCCCAGGCTGGAGTGCAATGGCACGACCTCGGCTCACTGCAACCTCTACCTCCCAGGTTCAAGCAATTCTCCTGCCTCAGCCTCCTGAGTAGCTAGGATTACAGGAGCGCCCCCATGCCCAGCTAACTTTTGTATTTTTAGTAGAGACGGGGTTTTACCATGTTGGTCAGGCTGGTCCCAAACTCCTGACCTCATGATCCATCCGCCTTGGCCTCCCAAAGTCCTGGGATTACAGGCATGAGCCACCGTGCCCGGCCCATAATTTTCCTTAATGTGTGTTCCAAGAAAGATATTGCTAGAACTACAAATTTCAAACTTAATGGGAGAGAAAAAACTGTAAAAGATTAGTGTTCCCACAAAAACACAGTGTGCCAGCTTACCTAGGTAGTAACACATGGCCCACAGATTACACTCCTTATATTAAAGAGAAACATAAAAAACTCCAGCAAATGAATTAAAAAGGATACACTTCTAGCAAATACACTGAAAAAAATATTATGATTTTTGGTTCTCTCTTGAGGACGCACTTAATTTGAAAGAGTTGACACAAACATTCCATGAGTTTAAAATATTCTTATAACACAACACACTGAGTGGTTTCTGAAAGCAGTATGAAGGCCAAGTAAAGAAAAAAATATCTGGGTGCATGCTAAAATTCTCCAGAGCCTAATGCTTCTGTCGTCTGAAGGAAATTAACCCATCAAAGAAATAAAAATGAAAGCATGTCAGTTAACCGATTAGAAAAAGCAGAATTTTTTTCTCTGTATTTTAAAGTTAATTTTTTTTTTCTTAAACTGACACATTGGGCTGTGACCAGGGCACTGAGATTACTTCACTAACACAGTGATATTGTTTGGCTGTGACTCCACCCAAAATTATCTTGAATTGTAGCTCCCATAATTCCCACATGTAGTGGGAATTCGATTACCTACTTGGTGGGAGGTAATTGAAACATGGGGGCAGATCTTTCCTGTGCTGTTCTCGTGATAGTGAATAAGTCTCATGAGATTTTACAGTTTTATAAAAGGGAGTTTCCCTGCACAAGCTCTCTCTTGCCTCCCACCATCTAAGATGTGATTTTGCTCCTCCTTTGCCTTCTGCCATGATTGTAAGGCCTCCCTAGCCATGTGGAACTGTAAGTCAATTAAACCTCTTTCCTTATAAATTACCTGGTTTTGAGTACATCTTTATTAGCACCATGAGAACAGAGTAATATACATACTCATATTCTTTAGCAGTGTTTTTTCTAAAACTGGATTTCTTCTTTTTTTTTTAATTTTTTTTTTTTGGATTTCTTCTTTTAATAAACATGAAAATTTCATGTCAGAGGTTAAGGAAACAATAATTGCTGCTATAAAAGTTCAAACCTCAAATTTCAGAGGCTTAATACAGTATAAGTTTACCTCTTGCATTATTACAACAATGCTAATGCTAAAATTCAATTGTGTGTGTCGAGGCAGGGGGCAGCACTCCCGGTTGGATGGTTCTTCCCAGGGTCTCAGAACCTTCCTTCTTGTGCACTTGGCCACTTTCAGCACAGAGGTGTAAGTATGCCCTGGGTCTCAGCTCCATTTAAGCCTAATAGGAGAGGAAAAGCATGGTGGACCATGAAGTCAGGTTCTCAAGGCCAGGCCAGGATGTGGCAACCATCACTTCCATACACATGTAATTGGACAGAACACTATCACATAGTGTCATCAAATGTAGAGGTAGATGGAAAGATTGTGTGGCTGGATGCCAAGAAGGAAGATGAAATGGGGTTGGTGAGCACTTTGTAGTCTTTGATGTACTTCCAAGGAAAATACTGAGAAGTTCTCATAAAGGGTGCCATCTACAAGGTTCACATCTTGGAATCTATATGTTTTATAGCCCTATCAGCCAAAAAATTCATTCACTTACTTACCCATTCTTTCATTCAACACTTACTTATTGTGTATCCATTATGTGTCAGAAGCAGTTTAAGTTAGAAGATATACTAGTGGAAAAAACAAAAATCCCTTTCTGCATGGAGATTGCATTTTAATAAAGAGTGATAAGACAATTATTTTTTAAAGAAGTACATTTTTTATTATATTATATTATAAGTGATTAAGATTGGGAGAAAACAGAGAAGAGAGGCAAGGAATGCCACTACTTGAGGGAATGGGTTACAATTTTAAGTGGAGTGATCATATCTGAAAAGGAAATGATGATGTGTACCATGGGAAAGTGTAGTCAAGCATTCAGTACAAGTGGTTTGATTTACATTTTCCCAATATAAATTTACATGATCCTGAATATGGCTCCTCAAAACATAACCACTTCTCTGGAGTTCTGACACTCACCCTCACACCTGCACCAACCTGGTGATTATCCTGTGGCCTATAAAATGAGTACAAAGAGCTTATATTTCCATTTCTAATAAGTAAAAACCAAGATAGATATTTTTCATCAGAAAAAAATACCTTGGAACTCATGTACTCCAATTGAATCCTTTGATATGTGAAGGTACTCAAGTCAAGGGTCATTAAAGATCTTGGGCAATAAGGTTATATAAATGGTAGACTGGTAACAAGAACTCACTTAGGTCCAAAGATTTTTGAGAAATAATTTGAAGTATGTAGAGAGTTGCAAGTTCCAAATTACCTGTAGCCTTGAAAGACCTTTACAATGACTCTGTACAGAGTCACCTGGCATAGAACTGGTCCAATAAAAAGTTGTGAAGGCAGCAAGAAAAGAGCTGGAATGAACTTCTCGGGGTTCTCCTAAACTGAATCTCTGCTTTTCTCTCTAGCACCTGATCATGCACTCAGCTACCCAAGCCAGCTTTGCCACTTGGCTTTGAATGTTAAATTTTCAGCCCCAGAGATTTCAGACTAAAATATACTCCCATTGGAATCTCCTGACTCAGCACACTACAGGATTCCATCTTTGCTGGACTTCACTGTGGTTGCTGTCATGGAACTAAAGCTTAGGGCAGTCATCATAAACGGAGAGAATTAACCTCTTAACCTCTGAAGATATAAGCTACCTTGGCAGGATTTATATATGTTTTATATTGCAGTGTTTTCAAAGAAATGATGTCCTTCTGCTAAATATCCTCAAGGAGAAACACCAAATCTCTAAAAAGGCAAAGACAACAAATTGTTACCCCCTCCTTCCTCCAGGCACATTAAATAACTCACTAACTGTTCCAATTCTTTTCCTATGGCACACACATTCCTTCCCTGGCAACATATGGAACAATCTGATTCCCAGGTCCCAGGCCAGCCAGCTCTATCAACGAAGAATGGAAAGAGCCTAGTTCAGCTCACTGGACTCAACAACATGTGAACTTTGCTGCTGTTCACTGTATACTTTTGAGAATAAGTTCCTTTGTCTGGAAATCTTCCTCTTTCCTGGTACCCCAATTCTAGTCGCTGGGAAGTTGCCTACATGGGTTTCCAGGGTTCAAAATCCACCCATCACAATTTCTCAAAGATGGTGGTATTGCCTCCTTCTTAACAGCCTTTTCAGGAACAGGAATTCTGTTCTCAAAACCCAACCTAGTGTTTAAAGATGTCTACCAAGTTATGATTGTGTCACAGCACTCCAGCCTGTTTAAAAAAAAAAAAAAAAAAAAGATTTCTACCTTAGGCCAGGCCTCGTGACCTTTGATTATATATGGTATCTTGTGAGACCTCCCAAACAGCTGAAATTCCCTGTTAGGAGTCCTTGAAGATCTAAGTAGTAAACATTTGTGTAAGTGGCCACCTGTTGACATCATCTCCAGGAATCTAAGTCTCCCTACTTGATTATGCAACTTCCTATTTGTTATAAGTGAGTGCTCCTACTCACTTGACATAGGAGGAGTCTGGTTTCTGGATGTCTAAACAACCAGAATGGTCCACTGCACTGTCTTCTGAGAAACAGCTTTTCAAAGGCAGCAGTCTCTAATCTCACAGAGACACGAGGGGGCTGTGGATCAGCCAGGACTGCACCTTCCAGTACAATGGCCACTAGCTCTGTGCAGCTACTTCAATTTACATTTCAATTAATTAAAGTTAAGTAAAATTTAAAATGTAATTCCTCAGTCGCGTTAGCCACATTTCAAGTTCTCAAAGCCACATATTTCCAGTGGCTACCATATTGGACAGCACAGAGACTATTTCCATTAGCACTGAATATTCTAATGAATAGCACTGATTTACAGCCTGGAAATGAAATGTCAAAGGGCACAGATTTGGCTAGTAGGAGCCAGCCTTGATTCATTCATAAAACTAAGAGAAGTGTGCCCAATATCCACTATGCTAGTCCTATCCCTAATGGAACTAATATTCCAATATTCTTACAGCATGGGCTACTGGATACAGACAATTAAAATCAGAGATCATTGTTTATTTTGTTCACTGATAAATACAAGAACCTAGGACAGTGATTGGCACATAAGTGAAGCATAGTAAACACATATTAAATGAATGAACACCCATGGTGCAGTTAATTATAAGGTGTTACAGCCTAAATATCTATGCCATCCCAAAATTCATATGTTGAAACCCTTCCCCTAATATGATGGCATTAGAAGGTGGGGACTTTGGGCGGTAATTAAGATTAGACAAGGTCCTAAGGACAGAGCTCTCATGAATTAACGTTCTTATAAAAGAGACCCCAGAGAAAGCTCTTCATCCCTCTGTTCTCCACTTTGTGATGATACAAGAAGGGAGCAGTCTGCAACTCAGAAAAGAGCTCTCACCAGAGTTCAACCACACCAGCACCCTAATCTCAGGCTTCCAGCCTCTGGAACTGTGATGAACACATTTCTGTTGTTCATAAGCCACTCAGTTCATGGTAGTTTGTTACAGCAGCCTGACCAACTGAGACATAAGGAGGTGATCATAGAGGAATAGGAATAATTTTCTAGGTTCCATTACAGGTCAGATTGAATAACTCACTAACTGTTCCAATTCTTTTTCTATGGCTACTTATTTTCTAGTCACTAATTCTACATCTTGGACCCATTAGCACCAAGAAAGTATGAACAGACAGGGCCATGGTGGATGCAAAACTAGATTAGTGGCATTACAGTTGAATAAAGTGGCACTCACATTCAGAAATCAGTCCTCTATGAGTCTGGTTAGCACAAACAGGTTTTCAAGGCTGATGTTCTCTGGGAGAACATAAAAAATAAATTGTTTCTATACGAAACAAACTGGGCCTCAGAGCTCAGATCAGATTGGTCCCGGTTGCAGCTACATTTAAGCAGTCAAACCCCTGATTGCTCTATTTAACATCTTCTAACAATCATAGTGTTTGTTTGTCCCTAAGCTTGTAGCACAGAAGAGCTTTTTCTGGCCCTACCAATCACTCAGAACTGTCAGTACAAAAATGAGTCAGGCCTTCTCCCTTCTCCATCCCACACTGTGCTTTCTCAGTTGGGATGGTCCAATCTAACAGAGTATATAGATTGGACAGTATCAAGGAGAAAAGAGCATGGACTAGTAAAACGATTAGAGAGAGGAGCCTCCAAAGAAGGAGGAAGAGGCTGGTCCTTGGGGAGAAAGATGTGAAATAAAAGGACTGGGAATTATATTTAGGTATTCATCACTGAGGCTAGATCTGCATTTGGAATCTAAAATAGGGAATTTGTACTATCATCTGAATAATTTAGTCTACAAGTGTCTCTTTTGAACTGTGCATACCTCTACAGCTGAAAATTCTGGGGTTTATTTAGATTCCTGCTCCTTTCCCACATTTTTCTATACATAGATAAATGAATAGGAGGAAAATGTAGTTAATCATGTATTCACCTCGATCTATAAAAGTCATATTTAAAGAAGATATGTAGACTAGAAGGGAAGAAGGCACTTTCCATCAAACCCAGTAGACCACAGAAATCAATCTTGGAGTGTAGTAACATGACAGATGTTACAGTTGATCTCTATCACACTCTAAATGCATGGACAGGCAGCTTTATGAATAACTGGTATTCTGGGATCTTTGAATAAAAATCTCAGGTCCTTTTAGGAAGGATGAATGTTTGATTAAAGCTACTTGGTATCTTCTTAGAAATGATCAAAGAATACTCAGATATATAGAAGTACTGAACTGGGAGACGAAATACCTAGTTTCTAGTCTTATCCCTAACACTAACTAGATGGATTATTTACTTCCATTGGTCTCTGTTTTCTTGTATCTGATATTGGAGGTTAAAGACAGGTCAGTGTTTGGTTTCATAAAGAGAGAGAGCAGAGGGAGAGAGAAGATATCACTGATTGTCAAAGTATTAGATAAATGGTGCATTCTAATGAAGACTTCTTCTGAATCACTGCCTTACTTATATCTGGACAAACAAGTAAGATAAACATGCCATTCCAACATTTTTACTCAGTAGATCAATTTTTTATCCTCAATCACAGTGACACCATCTTTGAAAAATGTTTGCAGTAGGCACTTTGGTTAGAAAAGGGTTTAAAGTCCTCCAACAAATGAACACAAAACATGTCAAAATCATGTAACAAGAGCATGTACAAGCCAAGCAGTATCAGATGTACTTTCAGATTCGTGGTCCTAATTCACCCTGATGTGAGCGGAAGGTCTGGCTGATCTGGAGCCCCGAAAGGAATTCTGACAATATGCCTTTTGCTTTGTACTGTTCATGCTGCAATTCCTAGGTGCATCTGGGTTATCACTGAAGCAATACTTTCTATTTCCAAAGCACTTTATAATCATTAATGATTTACGCCTTACAACATCCCTCCAAGGGAGGTCAGTAGCAAAACACAAGGAACACAAATGAAGAAATAACAGCTGGAAGATGTTAAGTGATATGGTGGAAATTGCACAGCAAAAAAGATAGTATCTAAGCAAAGTGCCCTCTGCTCTTCACACAGATAGTCAAGGTGGGTGTGTGATGGAGAATATTTCCATAATAAGGTTACATATATTCCCCTACCACCAATAAAGTTCTACCCCTCCAAAAACTCCCCTCCCCACCTTCACTCTTTTCTTGCTTTCTCCTTAATCCATTTAATGTTTTAAGTCACATTTTTACTATATTACAGTAATTTAATCCTCTGGTATTTGCAATTCAATCAAGTATCCTTGGTTGTAACCTAATAGAAGTTAATGAAAGACCTTCCCTAACCAGAAAAGATTAGAAATATTTAAACCATATTAATGGCTTGTCCCCATCCCATACATTTTTGTCCATGATTTTAAAGTTTTTATAGATCCACTGATGTCTATTCAAGGATTCCTTCAGACTCAAGTTCCTACTACAGGGATGCTGACCCTAGAGATTCCATTTCTACTGCCACCCAAGTCCTCCAACTAATGAACACAAAAAATGTCAAAATAATGTTGTAATAAGAGCACGTACAAGCTGAGTCCTAACTCCAGGAATTGATGGATCCTAGTCTGACATTGGCTGGGACTCTTGGAACCCATAGAGCCCTAAATTAACAATGCCTGCTCTAACTTCCAGAGGTCATTTGTCAGTAGTTACATCTGTGCAACTTGCATTGATCTGCAGAAAACATATGTCTCAGAAGGCTGTATGTTCACTAACATTTTGTAAATTATATGTCATGTTTCTACAGATTTACATTAGAATATAATAGATTTTTTACTTTTAGGTTAAAGGCATATCAAAGTATCAATCACTTTTGATGCCTTAATTATATATTTTTTCTCATTATTAGGTTTCTTTCAGAGGTGGGGTCTCGCTTTGTTGCCGAGGCTGAAGGGCAGTGGTGTGATCAAAGCTCACTGCAGCCTCAAACTCCTAGGCTTAAATTATCCTCATGCCTCAGCTTTCCAAATAGGTAAGATTACAAGTGCACACCACCACACCTAGCTAATTTTTTTTAAAAAATTTTGTAGAGACAGGTTGTTGCCATGTTGTCCAGGCTGGTCTTGAACTCCTGGCCTCAAGCCATTCTCTCTCCTAGGCTTCTCGAATAGCTGGGATTACAGGCATGAGCCACCATGCATAGCCTTAATGCCTTAATTTGAAATGCATCTACTTTTACTTCTTTCATTTTTTTTCTCAGCAAGAATCTACTAAACACTAGGGAAACCTGAAATAATAGACTTTTAGAGCTGTATGCTTTTACATGTTGAAGAAATATTTTTGTAAAATGAGTAAGTCCTCAATTCATCTCTAGATTTGTTGCCAATATTTTCCTTAAGATATGTCAAAACCATTATTTAAATCAGAAATATTCTTTAAAAGTGACCTCAGGGCAATACTTTGACCATAGGTAAGCCCAAGTATATAGAATTCTCTGGAGATTTCTTATATATTCTTCTCTTGGTTGCTCCTAAATGCATGTTATCATGGGGTAGTCTTTGGCTTATCAAAACAATGCCATATGTAGGCGATTTATAAGATACTATACTATTATTTTGTTAATAAGTTAATTAATTTTAAAATTATTTAATCTGACATGAATTGATAATGGTGTCTGCATGAATAGGAATGTGTTTAATTATTTTGTGAGCAACAATAAAAAAAAAGTTACCAAAGAGCAAATCACATAATCAAAATGTGAAAACTATGTGTCAATACTTTCTAACCATTTTATGTACTGAAGAAAATATGAATGAGTGTGGATGTGAGGGTTCTGTGCTTTGTGAAATGGGTCCGGTGCAGTGTTTGTCTATGCATCATTACAGAATAAAACAAGTAACACCTCTTCCCATAATATATGAGATCAGCTATTTATAGAAGAAGGCCAAATACTATAAACTTAAAACCCAAGAATTCATTTCATTCCCAACTCTGTATTCAAAATAATTTTATATTTTTTAGGAGGCCAAGGCAGGAGGAATGCTTGAGCCCAGGAGTTTGAGACCAGCCTGGATAACATAATGAGACCCTATCTTTACAAAAAATTTACCATACATAAATAAATAACTGTATTTTGAAGAAAGACCATGTGAACAGAAGGAGAATACTAAGCATGGAGGGGGGAAAAAAAATGTGTGTGTGCGCGGGGGTGGAGGGTAGACAGAGAGGCATGATTTGTAGTTTTTATGCAGCGCAATCAGGGAAGAAAGACACTGCATTGAAAGGGTGCTAAAAACCAAAGTCTATGTGTGTTCTACAGTAAGTTGGGGATAGTTTAGTCTGAATGAAAGAGCTCTAGGACATTTGATGGAATTTCAATATCTCCTGTTCACCAAGTAATTACCTGTTGCTACTTTATCTCTTGCGGGGCTCTGAATCCAGGAAGCCCCAGCAGAGTACTGTCGATCATCAGAATTCAATACAACTATGTGGGTTAAGTCTATTCAAAGGAGAGAGAGTTAAAAAGAAAAGTTGCTGGCTGGGCGCGGTGGTTCATGCCTGTAATCTCAGCACTTTGCGAGGCCGAAGTGGGTGGATCATGAGGTCAGGAATTCAAGACCAGCCTGGCCAAGAAGGTGAAACACATCTCTACTAAAAATACAAAAATTAACTGGGTGTGGTGGTGGGCAACTGTAATGCCAGCTACTCGGGAGGCTGAGGCAGAGAATTGCTTGAACCCAGGAGGCAGAGGTTGCAGTAAGCCAAATCCTGCCATTGTATTCCAGCCTGGTGACAGAGCGAGACTCCATCTCAAAAAAAAAAAAAAAAAGAAAAGAAAAGTTGACAAAGGACAAAAAAGCACATATTGGGGCCTGGTGAAAAATAAGGGAGCAAGATGGCCAAGGGAGCAAGAGGGCCGAATAGGAACAGCTCCAGTCTCCAACTCCCAGCGCAAGCGACACAGAAGACCGGTGATTTCTGCATTTTCAACTGAGATACTGGGTTCATCTCACTAGGGAGTGCTGGACAATCGGTGCTGGTCAGCTGTTGCAGCCCGACCAGCGAGAGCTGAAGCAGGGCGAGGCATTGCCTCA
>NW_012102054.1:88994-91498 GCF_000951045.1 Mandrillus leucophaeus | reverse complement strand
GATACAAACATTTGATTATATGATGAATAAGTTCTGGAGTTCTAATGTACAACATGGTGACTACAGTTATTAACAATGTATTCTATACTTGAAATTTCCTAAGAGAGTAGCAAAGTTCTCACTATATACACACACAAAAATGGTAACTATGTGAGGTAATGGATATTTTGATTAGCTTGGTTGTGGTAATCATTTCACAGTGTATGCATAAATCAAAACATCACATTATAAGACTAAGTATACACAATTTTATTGGTCAATTACATATCAATGAAGCTGAGAATAAATAAATAAATTTAAAGGGAAAAAAGACAAGCAACAAAAAGGTACATCATTTCCTTCATGCAGAGCAGTACTTCAGGTACCGCAGAACTGCATTAACAATGGAAAAGCAGAAAAGGAGCTTCATGGCTCTCTCTTAAGCCAGTAGGCTCTAGCCTGTATTACATAGGAACTAAGAGAATGGGCTTTGCAGTCAGAGATCACAGATCTAAATGCAAATTCTGCTACTTCATCTTTGTTTACCCCTTGGAGCCACATTTTATCCAATTAAAAAATTGAGACAATACCTAACTCATCGGGTTTTTGTGAAGACAAAACTAAAAAATTTGTATGTAGTGCATATCATGGGGATAAATACAGCTTGCATTTATTCTTCTTGCCAACCAAACAATGTGAAGCTATCTATATAATTCTGGGTAAAAATCAGAGAAGAGGATATGCACTTATTTCCTTCATTTGTTTTATACTAAGGTATAAATATAGGGGCTACAAATATAAGGCATAAATACAGCATTATATGCAGTTTGAGCACAACATATGAGATCTATTATGCCAAGTTAGGTTATGAAACCCTCAAGGAGAAAGGAAAATAAGGCTTTCAGAATGTGCACTGCTATTCTATTCTTGTCTTCTGACTAGAAACATTACATCAGCTCAAATAGTCCAAACAAATTGAAGTGGGAATTAGCATAATTCTGACAACTCTGTGGTCATCTTTAGAGGTACAGTCACACACCGCCTGTTGATGTTCAGACAAAGATGGACTGTATATACAATGGTGGTTCCATGAGATTATAATGGAGCTGAAAAATTTCTATCACCTAATGATATCTTGATGATGCTGACCCTGTGTAGACCTAGGCTAATATGTGCGCTTGTGTCTTCATTTTTAACAAAAATGTTTAAAGAGCAAAAAATAAAAAATAAAAATTTTAAAAATAGAAAAAGTTTATAGAATAAGGATGGAAAGAAAGAAAATATTTTGTACAGCTTTATAGTGTGTTTGTGTTTTAACCTAAGTGTTATTACACAATAATCAAAAGTTTTTATAAAGAAAAAAGGTACAGTATGCTAAGGTTATTTTAAAGAAAGAAAAAAAGAGAAAAATAGGTGGCTGGCAAGATGACCAAACAGGACCAGCTCCAGCCTGCAGCTCGCAGGCGAGATCAATGCAAAAGGTAGACGACTTCTGCATTTCCAGCTGAGGTGCCCAGATCATCTCATTGGGAATGGTTAAGACAGTGTGTGCAGCCCATGGAAGGCAATCAGAAGCAGGACAGGGTGTTGTCTCACCCAGGAAGCACCAGGGGTCGGGGAACTCCCTCCCCTAGCCAAAGGAAGCTGTGAGAGAATGTGCCTTGAAGGATGGTGCACTCTACACTTTTCCCATAGTCTTTGCAATCTGCAGACCAGGAGATTCCCTTGGGTGCCTACACCACCAGAGCCCTGGATTTCAAGCAAAGAACTAGGTAGCCATTTGGGCAGACAAAGAGCTAGCTGCAAGAGTTTTTTTCCATACCCCACTGGCGCCTGGAACTCCAGTGAGATGAAACCGTTCACTCCCCTGGAAAGGGGGATGAAGCCAGGGACCCAAGTGGTCTTGCTCAGTGGATCCCACCCCCAAAGGAGCCCAGCAAGCTATGATCCACTGGCTTGAAATTCTCGCTGCCAGCACAGCAGTCTGAAGTCTACTTGGGATGCTTGAGCTTGGTGTGGGGAGGGGCATCCACCATTACTGAGGCTTGAGTAGGTGATTTTCCCCTCACAGCCTAAACAAAGCTGCTGGGAAGTTCGGACTGGGTGAAGCCCACCACAGCTCAGCAAAGCCACTGTAGCCAATGTGCCTCTCTAGATTCCTTCTCTCTGGGCAGGGCATCTCTGAAAGAAAGGCAACAGCCCCAGTCAGGGGCTTATAGATAAAACTCCCATCTTCCTGAGACAGAGTACCTGAGGGAAGTGGTGGCTGTGGGCACAGCTTCGACAGACTTTGAGACAGAGCACCTGAGGGAAGTGGTGGCTGTGGGCACAGCTTCAACAGACTTAAATGTTCCTGCCTGCTGGCTCTGAAGAGGGCGGTGGATCTCCCAGCATAGCACTCGAGCTCTGCTAAGGGACAGACTGCCTCCTCAAGTGGGTCCCTCACCCCTGTACCTCCTGACTGGGAGATACCCCCCAGCAGGGGTTGACAGACACCTCATACAGGAGAGCTCCAGCTGGCATCT
>NW_012102054.1:85634-87584 GCF_000951045.1 Mandrillus leucophaeus | reverse complement strand
TCCTGAAGGAAGCACTAAATATGGAAAGGAAAAACCAGTAACAGCCATTGCAAAAACATACCATATTGTAAAGGCCATTGACACTATGAAGAAACTGCATCAACTAGTGGGCAAAATAACCAGCTAGCATCATAATGACATGATCAAATTCATACATAACAATACTAACTTTAAATGTAAATGGGCTAAATGCCCCAATTAAAAGACACAGGCTGGCAAATTGGAAAGAGTCAAGACTTATCAGTCTGCTGTACTCAGGAGACCCATCTGACATGCAAAGACACACATGGGCTCAAAATAAAGGGATAGAGGAATATTTACCAAGCAAATGGAAAGCAAAAACAAAAAGGTAGGGGTTGCAATCCTAGTCTCTGAGAAAACAGACTTCAAATAAATAAAGACGAAAAAAGACAAAGAAGGGCATTATATAATGGTGAAGGCGTCAATGCAACAAGAAGAGCTAAATATCCTAAATATATATGCACCCAATACAGGAGCACCCAGATTCATAAATCAAATTCTTAGAGACCTACAAAGAGACTTAGACTTCCACACAAATGTGGGAGGCTTTAACACCCCACTATCAATATTAGACAGATCAAGGAGACAGAAAATTAACAAGGATATTCAGTACTTGAACTCAGCTCTGGACTAAGAGGACCTAATAGGCATTTACAGAACTCTCCACCCCAAATCAACAGAATATACCTTCTTCTTAGCACCACATCACGCTTATTCTAGAATTGATCACATAATTGAAAGTAAAACACTCCTCAGCAAATGCAAAAGAACAGAAATCATAACAGTCTCTCAGGCCACAGTGCAAACAAATTAGAACTCAAGATTTAAGAAACTCACTCAAAACTGCACAACTACATGGAAACTGAACAACCTGCTCCTGAATGACTCCTGGGTACATAATGAAATTAAGGCAGAAATAAATAAGTTATTTGAAACCAGTGAGAACAAAGACACAACATACCACAATCTCTGGGATACAGCTAAAGCAGTATGTAGAGGGAAATTTATAGCACTAAATGCCCACAGGAGAAAGCAGGAAAGATCTAAAATCAACACCCTGACATCACAATTAGACAAACTAGGGAAGCAAGAGCAAACAAATTCAAAAACTAGCGGAAGACAAGAAATAACTAAGAGCAGAGAAGAACTGAAGGAGATAGAGACACGAAAAATCCTTCAAAAAAAAAAAATCAATGAATCCAGGAGTTGTTTTTTGAAAAGATTAACAAAACACATGACTAAGCAGACAAATAAAGAAGAAAAGAGAGAAAAATCAAATAGATACAGTAAAAAAATGATAAAGGGGATATCACCACTGGTCCCATAGAAATACAAACTACCATTAGAGAATACTATAAACACCTCTACACAAATAAACTAGAAGATCTAGAAAAAATGGATAAATTCCTGGACACATACACCCTCCCAAGACTAAACAAGGAAGAAATTGAATCCCTGAATAGACCAATAACGAGTTCTGAAATTGAGGCAGTAATTAATAGCCTACCAACACAGAACCAGATGGATTAGCAGCCGAATTCTACCGAGGTACGAAGAGGAGCTGGTACCATTCCTTCTGAAATGATTCCAAACAATAGAAAAAGAGCCTCAATTAAAACCCCCCCAAAAAAGTTTGGGGGCATTTAGCTCATTATATGAGGCCAGCATCATCCTGATACCAAAACCTGGCAGAGACACAATAAAAAAAGAAAATTTTAGGCCAATATCCCCGATGAACATCGATGCAAAAATCCTCAATAAAATACTGGCAAACCGAATCCAGCAGTACATCCAAAGCTTATCCACCATGATCAAGTTGACTTCATCCCTGGCATGCAAGGCTGGTTCAACATACACAAATCAATAGACAGAATACATTACATAAATATAACCAATGACAAAAACCACATGATTATCTCAATAGATGCA
>NW_012102054.1:81533-81919 GCF_000951045.1 Mandrillus leucophaeus | reverse complement strand
ATCTAGAACCAGAAATACTATTTGATCCAGCAATCCCATTATTGGGTATATCTATATAGCCAACGGAGTACAAATCATTCTACTATACAGACACATGCATGCATATGTTTATTGCAGCACTATTCACAACAGCAAAGACTTAGAACCAACAGAAATGCCCATCAATGATAGACTGGATAGAGAAAATGTGGAACATACACACTATGGCACACTATGCATCTATAAAAAAGGATGAGTTCACGTCCTTTGCAGGGACATGGATGAAGCTGGAAACCATCATTCTCAGCAAACTAACACAGGAACAGAAAACCAACCACCACACCAAACATCGCTCATAAGTGGGAGTTGAACAATGAAAACACAAGGACACAGGGAGGGGAATATTA
>NW_012102054.1:79548-81483 GCF_000951045.1 Mandrillus leucophaeus | reverse complement strand
TATGAGGCCAGCATCATCCTGATACCAAAACCTGGCAGAGACACAATAAAAAAAGAAAATTTTAGGCCAATATCCCCGATGAACATCGATGCAAAAATCCTCAATAAAATACTGGCAAACCGAATCCAGCAGTACATCCAAAGCTTATCCACCATGATCAAGTTGACTTCATCCCTGGCATGCAAGGCTGGTTCAACATACACAAATCAATAGACAGAATACATTACATAAATATAACCAATGACAAAAACCACATGATTATCTCAATAGATGCACAAGGCCTTCAATAAAACTTAACACCCCTTCATGCTAGAAATTCTCAATAAACTAGGTATTGATGGAACATATCTCAACATAATAACTATTTATGACAAACCCACAATCAATGTCATACTGAATGGGCAAAAGTTGGAAGCATTCCCTTTGAAAACTGGCATAAGACAAGGATGTCCTCTCTCACCACTCCTATTCAATATAGTTTTAGAAGTTCTGACCAGGGAAATTAGGCAAGAGAAAGAAATAAAGAAAACTCAAATAGGAAGAGGGGAAGTCAAATTGTCTCTGTTTGCAGATGACATGATTGTATATTTAGAAAACCCCATGGTCTCAGCCCAAAATCTCCTTAAACTGATAAGCAACTTCAGCAAAGTATCAGGATACAAAATCAATGTGCAAAAGTCACAAACATTCTTATACACCAAAAATAGACAGAGAGCCAAATCATGAATGAACTCCCATTCACAATTGCTATAAAGAGAATAAAATACCTAGGAATACAACTTATAAGGGATGTGAAGGACCTCTTCAAGGAGAACTACAAAGAGACTTAGACTGCCACACAAAAGTGGGAGACTTTAACACCCCACTATCAATATTAGACAGATCAAAGAGACAGAAAATTAACAAGGATATTCAGGGCTTGAACTCAGCTCTGGACCAAGAGGACCTAATAGGCATTTACAGAACTCTCCACCTCAAATCAACAGAATAAACATTCTTCTCAGCACCATATCACACTTATTCTAAAACTGACCACATAATTGAAAGTAAAACATTCCTCAGCAAATGCTGAGGAAATCATAACAAACCACTGCTCACGGAAATAAGAGAGGACAAAATAAATGGAAAAATCATTCCATGCTCATGGATAGGAAGAATCAATATCGTGAAAATGGCCATACTGCCCTAAGTAATTTATAGATTCAATGCTATCCCCATCAAGCTACCATTGACTTTCTTCACAGAATTAGAAAAAAACTACATTAAATTTCATATAGAACCAAGAAAGAGCCCCTATAGCCAAGACAATCCTAAGCAAAAAGAACAAAGCTGGAGACATCATGCTACCTGATTTCAAACTATACTACACGGATACAGTCTCCAAAACAGCATGGTACTTGTACCAAAACAGTTATATAAACCAATGGAACAGAACAGAGGCCTCAGAAATAATGCCACACATCTACAACCATCTGATCTTTGACAAACCTGAGAGAAACAAGAAATGGGGAAAGGATTTCCTATTTAATAAATGGTGTTGGGAAAACCGGCTAGTCATATGGAGAAAACTGAAACTGGACCTGTTCCTTGTACCTTATACAAAAATTGACTCAAGATGGATTAAAGACTTAAACATAAGATCTAAAACCATAAAAACCCTAGAATACTTAGGCAATACCATTCAGGACATAGGCATGGGCAAAGACTTCACGACTAAAGCACTAAAAGCAAAGGCAACAAAAGCCAAAATTGACAAATGGGATCTAATTAAACTAAAGTGCTTCTGCACAGCAAAAGAAACTATCATCAGAGTAAACAGGCAACCTACAGAATGGGAGGAAAAAAATGCAATACATCCATCTGACAAAGGGCTAATATCCAGAATCTACAAATAACTTAAAGAAATTTACAAGAAAAAAACAACCCCATCAAAAA
>NW_012102054.1:26622-78768 GCF_000951045.1 Mandrillus leucophaeus | reverse complement strand
AAAAAATTGTGTTTCATGTAGCCCAAGGGTACAGTCCTTATAAAGTCTACAGTGGTACAGAGTGGTATCCTAGGCCTTCACATTTCCTCACCACTCACTGATTCACCACTAACAAAGAGATAATAACCCAGAAAAAAATAGCTTATATTTTATATTACATTATTTTAAAAGTTATAAGGAGTATCTCATCTAAGGACCCATGGGTACATGGTCATAATAATGAACAAAACATTTAAAATAACATATTGAAAGACTATTTCTTTGCTAAAACAGACACTTCAGCATCACTTTTGTATTACCCATAAAACGATTTGAATTTGTCAGTAAATCCACATGCCTTTCAGGAAGAGAGAAATGTTCTATATGTAGAAATTGCTTCTTTCTATCTGAATTGGTGGTCAATATAAATGATTTTTCCATAACAAGGCTATTATATGAATGGTCATAGACAAATTTTTAGCTTCTTAAAGTCAAGTGCAATTCTGTCTAGAATGAAACAAACGAGGAAGGATTGACTTACCTTCCAACCATATTTTCAGAGTAGTATACGTAAGACATTTGTACCTATTAGACATTGGTATTCATAACATACTTACAAATGTTCTCATATACAACTGTGGTGTATAAAAACATACTTTGTAGCAATAACACAGCTTATCCAATAGAAGTCCAAATTCCTAAGGAAATAATGACTTTGATATTTTTGATACAATATGCCTACATTAACACCCTCTGATTATCCAGAGTTTCATCTGGAAGCCTTTTGTTAGAAGGAAGCATTATATAAATTAAGTAATGGAGATTAGTTGCCAAGAAATAACATCCCTGTGTCATTTAGATCTTAGATTGATTCAAAAACTCTTCTAGTGTCTTTTTCTGATCAGAGTATTGTGAATGGACGGTGCTCAGAGATTCCCAGGTGCTGAGTGGCCAATGGCAGTCAACTCAGAAATAGAAAAAAAAGGTAAAATCCTGGAAATAGAGCCTCTCTACACTCCTGTAAAAGTCCTGGAAATCTCCAACTCTCTGAAGCAGAGCAAATCCAGTGTTCTATTGTGGCATTATCTAAGAAAAAATAAAATCTAGTAGATAGAATGGACCTCTCACCCTTTCAATAAAGGTGGGTGATGCTGGAGTTTGAATTACATAAAGAATTTTTTACATTAAGTAAATAAATATTTTTGGTGAATCATGCCTTGGCCAGAGCAAAAAGTGGTAAAAACACATCCAACTTAGAGTACCAGGCCCTACAATGGAATTTTTTTTTTTTTTTTTTTTTTTTTTTTGAGACAGACTCTCACTCTGTTGCCCAAGCTGGAGTGCAGTGGCAGGATCTCAGCTGACTGCAACCTCACCCTCCCAGGTTCAAGCCATCCTCGTGCATCAACCTCCTGGGTAGCTGGGACTACAGGCACCCGCCACCACACCCGGCTAATTTTTGTATTTTTAGTAGAGACAGTGTTTCACCGTGTTGCCCAGGTTGGTCTCGAACTCCTGGTCTCAAGTGATTTGCCTGCCTTGGCATCCCAAAGTACTGGGATTACAGGCGTGAGTCACCACGCCTGTACTACAATGGGTTCTAGGCATAGCTCAGGGAAGACACAACTCATGCACTGAGAACATCAACCACCACTATTTCTATAACAAAACTATTCCCTTGAGAATTCTTTTTAAAAGCTCTTCCCTAAGAAGATAACATTCCTTGACCTTCTGTTTCTCCCTTGCAAGATTCCTAGCACTGGATTACTATACTCTGCCCTCTGCAGACCTCTTAACCAGTTACTGCCAGATTTGGAATCAGATGCTGCTGCTGTCCACAAGCCTGGGCTAGATTTTGCTTTGGTCTTGCATCACCCTTTTCTTCAATTCCCAGTTTCTTAAAGCATGGTGTGTAAAATCTCCTACTAAAGAGACATGTGCTGATGAAAAAAAGATGTTTAGCCAGAGAGATCTCATAAATAAGCAAAAAGATGGCCTCTGGATTTAGATTATGTTAAGAAAAGTTAATCAGACATAAAACTGAGTAGTGCTCCTGGGGTTAAAAGAAAAAATATCCCTTGGTAACAAAAAGAGCCAAGTCTTAAGTAGACAGTTTCATTAAATCAAAGAAGAGTATTCACACAAATATCATAAGATGAAAAAGGTCATAGAGAGAATGAGGCAGACATAACCTCAAAATGACTGGAGATGCTGTACATCACAATAGAGAGGTTGAATGAAAATTTGTATATATCAAAGCTCAGAAATTCCCTCAACCCTCTTTTAGTGTAGCTTAAAATGGCTTACTCCTTATTAGTAGTTTGTTTTACCTTGAGCACTGTGGATAGAAGGCATCATAGGCAAACTGAGAGAACAGGTTGTTGGGGAAGACTTTCCTCTCCTAGTATGTCCCTAAACTCACTGACTTCAAATACTGAGAGGTATTTTAATTACCCTTTTCAAAGAACTGGGTAACATTCCAGCTGCCGCTAGAGGGCACAGCTAGGACATATGACAGCTGCCTCTATTCATGGTGCTGAAAGACAGGATTGTGTCACTAAGGGTCCCAGATCTCTTTGAAAAAAGATGGACCAGCAACTTTTATAGTAACTGCTGGCTGAGGCACTCTGTGGGAGCCACCTATTCTGTGAGCTTTAGTGACCAGGAAGAAGCAGCTGTTGTTCAAGGAACTACTACTAAAAGCCATCATCCACTAAAGAAGTTATTGTGGGCCCTATTCCTGATAGAAAGGATGTTCAAAGATAAGATACACTTACCTTTTTATTTATTTATTTATTATTTGCTTGCTTACTCATTGGAAAGTAGTCTAAGTCAATGCAACATGTGTCTATATCTCTAGCTTCATGTTAGCTACTTTTCCCTTTAGTCTCAGGATTTTTGCACATCAAACTTTTTCATGTGCTTTCTTTATTCCAACTTTAGAACCTGTGTATAAGCTGCTTCCCCTTCCTGGAATCCTTTCTACCCATTCCCATTAGCTAAGCTAACTCTGCATTATCTAGCTCACCATAAACTTCATTTCTACAGCAGTCATTGATTCACTCGTAGCACCCTATACAAATCCTTCATAAATATTATCTATCTGGCAGAGATAAAGGTGTTTGTATTGTAATCCTTTGTGGAGGTTTTGTGTAATTCTGTAAACACGCACAGTGACACAAGAAAAGAGGTGTCATTCTTCTTGGAAAATACAAGTGACTACTACAGGCCATTATAACCAAAAATGTTGTATCAAAAATCCCCAAGTAAATGTATTTTTACTTAAGACAAAACTGAATAAGAGCAAAATACCTAGATGAGAATAAAACTATATTTTGGGGGGTTGACAAACATTAGCAAAACTTAATAAAATAGTGAGTATGGTCTCTTCAGTGGCAAGAAAGTTAGCATCATCTTCTACATTTTCTTCCTTGAATTTCTGGAAATTTGATCCTAATGTGGTATTGAAAAGAATACTGATAGAATTGAAGCAGAGAACAAGAGCCTGCCAGACTTTCTGGGAGCATTTTCTTTGCACTACTCAAGTGGACATTTGTGTTGACAAATAATAATTGCTTTGAAACAGGCAGTTAGACACGTGTTAGGCTATTTGTTTGCATAAATGCCTATTTGCTTGGGAAGTGCAGTGGGGTTTTCAAAATGTGAAGCAAACACAATTTTATGGGTATGTTTGCAACAGTTTAAAATAGAGCTGTAAAAGTGTTCATTAACAGCACAAATTAAAATGATATTAAAATGTGAGTATTGAAGGCCTTTTTGGCTTCACTCTACAGTTGATAAAGTGTAAATAAACACAGTTTGACTGTGACATTTTTGCTCTGTGGCTGTGTCATGAAAATCCATGACTGTTGAGAGTTACAATCACTAAACATCTGAGGCTGGAAGGGGCCATTGAACATATTTTATAACTTGGAAAGCTGAGCCCCATAGAGCTAAAGTGACTGACAAAAGGCTATCAAGATGGTTAGGAGCAGAGCCAAAATTGTGATGAAGATTCCTTAGCATCCAGCCCACTCCTCTTGCATTCCAAGATTTTCCTTTATTGAGAGCTTGTACTTCATGTCTTCTGCAGAGCTTTTGGAGCTTCAAAGCTCCATAAATCAAATCACTTCAAAACAAGGAACTTGCTTAACTTTGCTGAAAAGTTTTAATTTTGTGAAAGGAAGGGATACTAGAAAATTGGCATCATTTGCAAACCCTAAAAAAGAGGCATTAACCTAGTCCATTGCAATTACACCGCGGGGTCTCTTGGGTTGACTTTGGACAGAAACTTGTGCACAGACCTTCCCAGGCTTTCATCTGAACAGTGACGGCTGTGAGGAAGGAGAGAATTGTAATGACAGAACCATTGTAACAGAATTTCAGTCAAGCAAATTATAACACAGAGGGAATTATTCTTTAGGCTCTGAAGGGAAAATATTTTATATGTGTTTCCCAAAATCTCATTCATTCTTATTTTCAGAAAGCTTGCTTTTAAAAAGGGAAAGTAAAAGTAAAATGTCAGATTTTCTCTTTTATCCCAGCCAAAAATAAATAAATAAATCCATCAGCAAGCTTTTGTTAAATAACTATGATATTAAAATTTTAAAAAAATTATTCCAGGGAAGCCTTTCTTTTGCATACTTTAAATCCATCTAAAAGTCAACTCACTCCATATAATCCACATCATCGGTACTTTTTACCCTCTAATGAATAAAGGTCCTGGTGTTTTGGAGGCTCTCTCCTGCTACAAGCCTTGAAAGTCAGTAACTCTCAACAGGAAGTACTAAAGTAAACCCAAGGTAACTTGATCTGTAATATTTACCAAGGATCATGGAATTTGTAGTGGGGGTGATGAAATTAAATAGCATATTCTAAATGTATCATTAATTTCATTTTTAGTTAAAATGTTTATTTCATAGTTTCACATAATGTTAAAGGAAGGTATGAGATTTATGGTTTATTCGAACTGGATGATTGTTTAAACAATCAAGAAATGCACTTTTAAGTGAAACTGTCTTTCTTTAAGTAATCTTGGTTCTTAAGTAGACTGCAAAGATTATCCATCTTAATTTAAATCTGCACAAAAAAGTATTTAGATTTTTTATTTTGATATAATTTTCCAATTTACAAAAAGTTATAAGAAACTTCCATATGCCATTTACCAAGATTCACCAATTAGTTTCACTTGATCATGTTGTTTTATTGCTCTCTTACTCTCTCTCATATTTATGCACATATGCATGCACTTGTGTATAAATTTTCTGAGCCATTTTGAGAGTAACTTTGAGACGTCATGCCCGTTTACCCTTAAGTAGGTCCTGGAGTAGACCCTAAGAAAATTATATTATCTTATACAACCACAATAGAACTATCAAAATCAGGAAATTTCACCTTGATATATTACCATAATTTAGTCTATAGCCATTATTCTAATGGCATCTGCTACCCCATTATGTCTACCAATTTTTCTAGTCCAGGATCTAATTCAATGCATGCAACTGCATTGCATTCAGTTGTCATGACTCTACAGCTTATTTCCCTTCTATTTCTGGTTCTTTACATTTTTGAACAGCATAAGCTATTAATCTGTAAAATGTCCCTCAATTTGTGTTGTACTGATGTTGATTGCAAATCATTTTATAGTAAAGTTCTAGAACTTTAGATTGACAAATGTGATATTAGAGAAAGTGTACTCCTTGATTTGAGTATATAGGAAGCAATGTTTTTAGTAGTTGCAGAGAGTAAAATATTATTGTACTATGCAAAATCATTGCCTAGTAAGTCATTTAGGCTCTTTAATATAATTTTACAGGTAATTAATTTGCATTATATTCAATTGTTTTACTGATAATAAGCTCATTAAATCTTGTAATTTTGTGGTCTGTTTCATTTCACATTTTGTTTAAATGAGGCTAATGTTTTTTTTTTAAATCCATTTGCTGGATTTTCTAAACTTATCTTTCAGTCTGAGGCTGACATTCTTTTGTTTTAACCATAAAGATTTTTAAACCAATATTTGCATAGTGTTTATCATTTCCATCATATGTTAATACATTATGTGAGTGGATTGATCCCCACAAATCTGCCTGGGTTGTAGATACCAGTAACCTAATAATAGAGTAGAGAAATGCAAGACCCACTGCCCCAAGAGACGGCCTTAGAATCACACATCCAAGAAACAGCATTCGGATTCTTATCCTGCTCTTCTGACCCAAAACCACAGGATTGTTCTGCTATTACCAAATGAAAGGTGGTTGTACTACCTATTGCTACTTAAGACTGTATATTATGGTGATTCAGTTCATTGAACAGGCATGAACCAAGAATGGACACTTAATGACGTAGAGGTGTTTTCAGGTTTCAATGCTGGAAGCCCAATCCTTGAACTTCAAGTTAAAGTGTAACTTCCATCATCACTCTCCAAACGGAGCTGACAGGCAGATCATACTGTTCGTAATACACCAGGTGCTTACACAGACACTCAAAGATATATTCAGCAAGGACTTCATAGCCAAATGACAATTAACTGTGAAGCCATAATCTCTTGAACCTAAATGTTCTTATTCTAAATTAGAGATGTAATACCCTGTCCCAGTGTTATTTTGAGAATTAGAATGTATATGAGGTGTTCTTCTCAGATGTTAATATTTTTTATTTCATTTTTAATTATTAATATGATTATATTGATCTATGTAGTTAATTTTGTATAAAAGTATTTCATTTCCATAATTTAAATTCATGTTGGAAAACATTGCACATTTTAGGTAGCATGGCAGAGTGGTAAGAGCCTAGATTCTGGAGCCAGGCTGCAGACTCACAGCTCTTAAGGCAGATGCCTTTTTTTATGGGAACTCCCTCAATGGTGACTTTCCAAGTCATTTTGGCAACCAGAACACTGTTATCTTTTTCAAATGGTTATCCACCAAATACAATATAATTTTCATTAATAATCCTACTTTTAGAATGTGAAATTATGACTTTGCACATAGATTTTTTGTTGTTTTCTTAATAACATATGGAGGAAAAGTACCACCCAAGGTCCCCACTAGGGTTGTGCTATCCAAGCCATAACATTTTTGATCTATGCTTTACGGAGCATCCCATTAGAGTTCCAGAGAAACCCTTACTTCCTATTATGTCAATGACACCTTTGCTGGCCTGGAGCCATCATCAGCTCTTAGAAAGCTGAACCATGAAGCAATATCTCTGTAACTAGGCCAAATAGGCCATGACCTGACAGGCTGTAAAGCAGTCATTATCTCCTATTAAGTCTGAAATCTGCGTTTTGCATATTTTAAAACAACTATCCAGTTGTGCTACAGAGGTATATCTGCCAAATGAATAATTAGATTTTTAAGAGACTATAAAGGGGACCAAAATGTTCTACTATGCCAAAAACAAAGTCAATTCAGATTTTATTTTCTCTCCTCCCATATTTTTATCCTCACTCCTTGGCAGTGAAAACAAAAATATTTCAGTAACAGATAAACAGACTTCCGTTGCACAATTTACTGTATAAAATCAAGTCTGGTTCGACGGCATGTGAGTGCCAAAGCATTTTGTGTTGTAAACTGTACCCTACTTCCTCATACAGTTAGGTAGAAAGCTGCAGATGGCTGGCACCTAATATTTGCTTGGTTTGGTGGATGTGATCACAAAAAGTATGTTGTAAAATGTAAAATGACTGAATGGGTCACCTAAATGTCAAAGCTCAGAAGAGATTTGCTTTTCTGGTTTAAAATTTAAGTGTTTTTCTTCCCCTACTTCCTGGAAATGTCTAAGTAATTCATTTCATACCTCTTTAATGGTAGAGATGCAAGTGACTTTAGAAAGATTTGGAAAAGGATTGAAATATAACTATATAAAATATCCTATTAACTCTTGCCCCTGTTTTACTTTTTGAGAAAGATTTTTAACTAAACTCTTGATGTCATTAACTATTTTTCACTTCAGTGAATTGTAACTCCAGAAAATGTGCAACTACTCTTTTCAACAGGGGATTAAACTTTCAGGGAATAAATTAAATTGGGTTAAAATATCTAACAGAGTTTTCAGATGAGTGCTTTATTCAAGTAGCACAGAGACATGTTAGCTCTGAAATGAAACTCTAGTTAGGTAAATAACGTTTGTCAAGAACCAATTGCTCAGGTGCTACACTGCTCTAAGCCTACTTTATTAATATTGGTTTGCGGTCTTCAGTACAGTGCAGAAAGGAATTTTAAATGCAATTACAGCTAAGCTAGCAGGCCACATAACTATGTTTTAATCAAAAGTTGAGTTCAAGCCTGCTTTACATATAATATGTTCAAAGAAATATCTCTTTTTCACTGTAAGTAAAACTGCATAAATATGCTGAGAGAGAGCAAACTCATTTCAAGTAGAAATGTAAAGGAAGAACAGTTCCACATCATGAGGAATATTACAAGCAACTAAAGAAGTAGTGTGTCAGAAATAAATTAATACATTATTAAACATTAAGAGATACAACTTTTTACATCCTGAGTCATCAAGCCAAAATAAATGTATATGGGGGCTCTGTGTCTATGTGTATATGTATACACATACATATCTATATGTTGTGTCACAGAGACAAGAATACACCCACATGATCCAGTTTTAATTTTAAAGTTTAATATTTATTAGGAAAACCTAGAATCCATTACTCTCCATCCATTACTATTTACATTCCATTTATTAGGAAAACCTAGAATCCATTACTCTCCATCCATTACTATTTACATTCCATTTATTAGGAAAACCTAGAATCCATTACTCTCAAGTCCACTTTAAAATAGACATGAATGATGTAAAGATCAAGCAGCTTGTCATTATTAAATTATATTCACAGGTGGTAGAAAAATAAGTTTACCTCATATGTACCAGGAGGGAGCTAGCATCTCCTAGATGGGAGCACAAGTCTCATTGGTATTACAAAAGATTTCATTCCACTGCCTTGTGGCCCAGAAAATGAAGGCACCTTTATTCTAGACTTCTCAGTGAAAAACCAAAGGTCAGAAAAGGGACTTAGATGGTCATCTTTAACTAACGATTCAAAGTTATGATTAATTCAGTGATGGAGCTTCAGGAATCTTAGATACATCTAAGGGATTTTTTTTTTAAATCTATACATTATCTTTTTCAGCTGAATCCTAGGAACATTTTGCAGAGGTTGACTCACTAAAGATCAGTCAGTTTGTTGGAGTTTCTTCATCAATCTCAGAACTGTTCTGCTTTGGGGAAACATACATAATAAATCCTTCTTGTTTTGAGTCCGTAGGCAAATACAGTGACCAAAATACCACTCTTATTATTTTCAACATTTTTTTTCTTAAAATCAGAATAAGAATATAGGACATTAATACAGCTAGAGACACACTTAACTCAAGAGAAAGAATGCATCACCTCCAAAGTTATATGTTTATGTTTCTTAGCAAACCTACTAAGGAAAGAAACGTAGGGAAAGAAAGATGTACAAACAGAAGTACTTGAGTAAGAGAAGAAATGGTTACATTTTCAATCACATTCACCCAGTAACTTGCGTGCTATTACTTGGGGTGCAATTCAAAATGATTAACAACTATACAACATGAAAGTGGGTACTGGGGCACCAGGGCAGTATCTTGGAGCCTCCCTGCTGTACTAATCAACCCTTTAGATATTGTGCATTAAGGAGGTGAAGAAATAATCCTGGGGGAAGGGCCAGAGACTAGAGTGCCCAGTGCAGCAGTGGGAGGAAAGGATTGTGGGGGAGGACACTCCAATGGCTCAGGCAATGACTGTTTACCAACTAGTACATCAGTTTTTAAATATTTTATTGCTGGTACATACTAGTTAAATATTCCCTGAAGGTTTTCTTTTTTTTAAATCATGTACTCTTCATTGTTCATCAGCCTAGAAGCACAGATATATCCCAGTGATACCCATTTGACACCAAAATCCAAAGAATTCAAAATGGTTGAAAGGCAATGAAAAGTAGAGAAACAAATTTTTCACAAGTTTAAATTTTTCTTATCTTTTATATTTGCCCTTTGGTAATGCAGAGGTAGAATTCTTTTGAATTATTGCTGTCTGATACAATAAATTGGATAACAATCTGTACTTAATAAATTTAGTTATAAATTTTCTAAACAAAAGCTTTTGTCAAACTGACCTTTGCATGACATTATAAAACAACATTAGTGCCTTTTTTCTCCTTGATTAATCCTAATCCCAGGGTCCAAGGTTTGGGAAAATTATATTGGCTAAACTCTATTTCCTAGCACTTTTTATACAAAGAATTTCAGACTAAAGCTATAGTCAGGGCCAACTTAAAGGGGAGATGATATGGGAAGACTTTCTGAAGTTTTGAGGTCCGCAATATGAAAAAGAGTAAGATATGAAATGTATTCCGACACTCACATTGTTTTATTGCCACGAGGAGTTTTAAGAATAATTTGAGGCCGGGCGCGGTGGCTCAAGCCTGTAATCCCAGCACTTTGGGAGGCCGAGACGGGCGGATCACGAGGTCAGGAGATCAAGACCATCCTGGCTAACACGGTGAAACCCCGTCTCTACTAAAAAAAATACAAAAAACTAGCCAGGCGAGGTGGCGGGCGCCTGTAGTCCCAGCTACTCGGGAGGCTGAGGCAGGAGAATGGCGTGAACCCAGGAGGCGGAGCTTGCAGTGAGCTGAGAGTCAGCCACTGCACTCCAGCCTGGGCGACAGAGCGAGACTCCGTCTCAAAAAAAAAAAAAAAAGAATAATTTGACTCCTGTGGTTCCGGGTTTCTTAATATCCAAAGATGCTGGCTTTTTCAGCTTGTCTGCTGTCCCTCTTTTGTCTTTGCTATGTGAAACTCACATTAGTGCTCAGCACCCACAAGGCACCATTGTACATATATACACATGTACATATGTATGCACATATACATGTACGTATGTATGCACATATATACACATATGTATGTATGCACATATATACATGTACGTATGTATGCACATATATACACATACGTATGTATGCACATATATACACATGTACGTGTATGCACATATATACACATGTATGTATGTGCATATATACATATGTATGTGCATATATACACATGTATGTGTGTACATATATCTATATTCCTATATATGCATTGACACCTGCTAACACATTTTTATATATGTATATATAAATGTATATACACACACACATGATGTTTTATGTGCTCAGCACTAAGATTTCAAATCAGGATTTCAACTTCTTATAATGCTATTAATTTGGGGACACCTCTCTCTTCATCTCTAACGTCAGCTGACTGGTCCTGTTTGCTGTCCCACATCCATAGTCAATCTTTTGCATTGTAATTATAAGTCTGCCATTTCCCTCACCTGGAATGTTCTCTTGAACTCTCTCACCTAACCTGTGTTTCTTCCACAACCCTAGTGGCTCCTAAATCATGACTCTATGTAACCTTCCCAAATCATTTTATTTTTAATTAAGAAACAATAATTTTGGCATTTTTGCCTTTTTATAACTGGTTATAGCAACCTGAAAGGAGACCTGGCTTAAATTCGAGAGCCAAGAGTTCAGATTCTGGGGAAGTAGAGCAAGATGGCCGAATAGAAGCTTCCTCCTGACACCCAATTGTCCTCCCTGCAGGAACACAAAATTTAACAACTATCCACATAATAAAAGCACCTGCAAAAGAACCAAAAACCAGTATCTGGTTTCAACTTCCTATCATTTAAAGAGTCACTGAAGAGAATAAGAAAGACAGTCTCAAATTTTTGATGCTACCCTTCCCCCATCCCCTCACAGCAGTGGGCCATGTGGTATGGAGAGAGAATCTGGGCACCAGAGGGAAGGAGAGGGTAGTGATTGTGGAACTTTGCATTGGAACACAGGGCTGCCAAAACTAGACAGGACTTAGCCAGCACCCACAGAGGGAGCATTTAGACTAGCCTAGCCAGAGGGGAATTGCCTATTGCAGCAATCAGAACTTGAGTTTCAGCAAGCCTCACCACTACAGGCTAAGTGCTCTGGGATCCTAAATAAACTTGAAAGGCTGTCTAAACCACAAGGACTCCAACTCCTAGGCAAGTCCTAGTGCTGTGCTGGGCTCAGAGCCAATGAACTCAGGGGGCATGTGACCTAATGAGACACCAATCAGGGAAGCTAAGGAAGTGCTTGTGCCACCCATCCCCCAACTCCAGGCAGGGCAGCTCCAAGTTCCAAAAGAGACCCTTCCCTTCTACTTTAGGAGAGGAGAGGGAAGAGTAAAGAGGACTTTGTCATGCAACTTGGATACCAACTCAACCACAGTGTGATTTGGCACCAGGCAGAGTTGTGATGCCCCAATTCCAGGCCCTTGCTACCCAATGACATTTCTAGATACAACCTAGGCCAGAAAGGAACCTGCTACCTTGAAGGGAAAGAGCCAGTCCTGGCAAGATTCATCCTCTGCTGACTAAAGGGTCCTTGGGCCCTGAATAACCAGCAGCGGTAACCAGGTAGTACATACTGTGGGCATTGGGTGAGACACAGAGATGTGCTGGCTTCATGTGTGACCCAGCACATTCACAGCTGTGGTGGCTATGGAAACACCCCTTCTGCTTGAGAAAAGTGGAGGGAAAAGTAAAGGAGACTTTGTCTTAAGCTTAGACACCAACTCAGCTACAGTGGGGAAGAGCACTAATCAGGCCCTTGGGGTACCCAATTCCAGGCCTTGGCTCTTGAATGGCATCTCTGACATATCCTGGGCCAGAGGGGAGCATACTTTCCTGAAGGGTGAGTCAGTCCCAGGCCTGTCAACATCCACCACAAGCTGAGTAAAGAGCCCTTGGGCCTTAAGTGAATATCGGTGGTACCCTGACAATACTCTCCATGGGCCTGTGGTGGTGATGGACATAGGAAGAAGCTCCTCTCCCTGGAGAAAGAGAAGGGAAGAGTGGGAAAGACTCTGTGTATTGGTTTCAGTACCAGCTCACTTGCAGTAGTTTAGGGCACCAGGTAGGTTTAAAAGATTTCATACTCTAGACCCTGGATCCTAGACAGCATCTCTGAACTCACCCAGGGCCTTGGTTGGATTTGACACCTGCTAATTGTAGAGTCCTAGTTCCTTTAGTATTCAAGGCAATAGGCAAACAGTGGTTACAGGGGCCTTGAGCAAGACTCAGTGCTGTGGTGGCTTCAGGTTTGACCCTGTGCAGTTCCAGTGGTGGTGGCCAAAGGGGTGATTGTGTTCACCCCTTCCCAAGCTCCAGGCAGCTCAGAACAGAAAGAGAGACCCCATTAGCTTGGTAGAAAGTACGGGAAGAGAACAAGAGTCTCTGCTTGGTAATCCAGAGAATTATTCTGGATCTTATCCAAAACCACAAAGGTGGTCACTCTGTGAATCTGCAAGAACTACAGTGTTATTACACTTGGGGTACCCCCTAATGCAGATATGGCTGCAGTGACCAAAAATTTACATCAAAGTACACTAGTCTCTTTGAATACCTGGAAAGGCTTCCCAAGAAGGATGAATAAAAACAAGCCAAGCTTGCAAAGACTACAATAAATCTCTCAGTCTTCAATGCCCAGATAGCAAAAAAGAAATCTGCAAGCATCAAGACCACCCAGGAAAACATGACGTCACCAAACAAAGGCACCAGGGACCAATCCAGAAAGACAGAGACTTGTGACCTTTCGCAAAGAGAACTCAAAATAGTTTTTTTTTTTTTTTTTTTTTTTGGAGGAAATGCAAAGAAATTCAAGATAACACAGAGAAGGAATACGGAATCCTATCAGATAAATTTAGCAAAGAAATAGAAATAAATAAGAAAAATCAAGCAGAAATGCTGGAGTTGAAAATGCAACTGATATACTAAAGAATACATCAGAGTCTCTTTATAGCAGAATTGATCAAGCAGAATAAAGGATTAGTGAGCTTCAAGATAGGCTATTTGAAAATATACAGTCAGAGGAGACAAAAGAAAAAAGAATAAAAATGAATGAAGCATGCCTACAGGAAAACTTCTTGTAGAAAATAGAAAGCCTATCTAGAAAATAGCCACAACATGGCAAATATAAGATTTATTGGCTTTAAAGAGGAGGTAGAGAGAGATAGGGTAATTTATTCAAAAGAATCATAATAGAGAACTTTCCAAACCTAGAGAAAGATATCAATATTCAAGTATAAGAAAGCTACCAAATACCAAGCAGATTTAACCCAAAGAAGACTACCTCAAGGCATTTAATAACCAAATTTCCAAAAGTCAAGAATAAAGAAAGGATCTTAAAAGCAGCAAGAGGAAAGAGACAAATAAGAGTTTGAATTCTGACTCTGCAGTTTACTAGATGCTTGACCATGAGCAAGGTGGTTAACCTCTCTGAGTTTCATATTCCTCAACTGCAAAATTAGTCATGCTGATAGCACAATCCATGGGGCTGACACAAGAAGTAAATGAGATAATGTTTGTAAAGTTTTTGGTACACAGTAATTATTTGATGCAGAGATGTTATTATTCTAGGATTTTTTATGTTTTCATTCAATGCTTAGTCTGTGCTTTTTCTTTTTCTCATTCTATTGAAATCTTATCAGGAGTAGAGAATAGTCATCCAGTTCTTTTTGTAATCCCAAGACACAGAGGGAAGAATTTTCATTCAGTGGGCACTATTGACTGATTTTTTGAAGGAGTTTAAGCTACTCATTTGTCAAAGCAGTTGATTTACTTTGCTATCTTAGAGCATCAGGGAAATGCTGCAAAATGAAATCTGGTGAGATCATGATAGGTACTGACACAAAGATTTATTATCTAGATGAGATATCTAATGTATATTTAATTCAAGGGAACGGCCTTGTAAAAAATATTGGATACCTGGCTGGAAAAAAATAACATAAAGAGAACTGATCCTGAAATTAAGCATACTGAGTTCAACACTGATTTAGGGGTACATACTTGTGTTCATTTTTGATCTAAACATAAAGATGCCTGAATCCAGCTCCTATCAGTCTATACCAGAGCTGTAGTCACATTAGCACATGTCAGTTAAATCAAGCCCCACTTCTCATCTCCCTTTTGGCAAAGAACAACCTTGAGCTTTCAGAGGAAATAAAAAGACAAGCTGATCAAGAATTTCTGGTTGTGAAATCAAGCGAATGGCAGATAATGTAAACATAATTGTCTCACAACTGGATGGCATTCTAATCAGAATTCCTGACACTGGCCCTTTCCTGTTCTATCCCAGCTTCCCTATTGTAACCATATCCTTCCCAAAATTTGCTTTCAACAATGGCTTTGTAATCTCTTTAGAATATCACTTACCCTGGCATTCAATTCCTCAGAGGTCAGGCTTCATTCCATTTACATGACCCTCTTCACCTTCAGTTCCTTCTTGAATTCAAGTCCTTGTTCATTCTGCAGCATTCCCATCCCCTCACACACATATGCATGCATACACACCCCCACATGCACACATTCATGCTCCCAAGTGATAGCTTTCTTCCCATACCCCCAAAAAGCATGCATACGCTTCAGTCCCCAGAGCAGCCTCACTCCTTCCATAAATTGTGCCAGCCCATATTGACACCATTATTCTGACACTTCACCTGACTGCTTGTAATATAACTTAACTGTGTTTTCTGGCTATGGCCTATGTTTCCAAATCAGATTATGAGCTTCCAAAGACAAAACTTGCTGCCTTTATTTTAACTTACATGCCTGCCTCAGTGCTAGGCCTCTAGAAAGGATATAGTAAATCCTTTCATGGAAAAAATATACTATTTTGCATTAAAAATAAATATGTCTAACCCATGCTAGACTAGCCTAACAATAATATGTTACTAACGTCAAAAAGAAAAGCAAGAACAAAGAGAACCAAATATACTAACATCTAGAAGGCCAATGGGGTCAAAAAATAAGTATGTCAATAAAGTCTTTGTTTTCTTCTCCAGGTATATTGAGAATCTAGGTCACTCGTAGGCAGTCATTACTTGGAAATGGTTCATCCTTTAGTTTTCCTTTTAGTAGGAATACTCCAGGGAGATAACTTCAAAGTTATGTTGCCATATCTAAATTTAAAACTGCTGAAGATGGAGCTATAGCAGAAAAATGTAGGAAATAAAATACTCTCTTCATGGAATAGAGTATCCTTTTGTTATCACAAAACCATAATAGTTGACATGCTTTGTTCAACAACCATGTAGGAAAACCTGAAAAGATTTATGTGTTTGGCAGTTGATTTTGGCCTTCAATGTCATTTGATTATCATGTTTCCCCTTGATATCATTTTCCTGAAAAAGGAAATTCAAGGCTTAATTCCTCAATCTGGAAAAATGCTTCTTTAAAATGTACAATGTGAATAGCAGAAGAAAGAGAACAAACTTCACACATTAGTAAACTGTCACTCCTCCCCCATGGAAGAATTGATTAAAAGATGAAAACCCACCACAAGATTTCCAGATAGGCAAGGAAGCCCATTTGCCTCAGTTGCCTGGAGACATTTTAACAGTAGGGACTTTGAGCTTTTAATGAAAATCAGGTTGAACACAGTGTGGAATCAGGAAGCTGCCCAACCTATCTGTCTGCCAGAATAAACTGCTCCACTTGCAGCACCCTTCCTCTTCTAATCAAGAGCTCAAACACCCCCCACGAAGTCACAAAATTGTTCTTAAAACCAATTCTGATGCTTAAGAACAAGGCTTTAAAACAATATCAATACAGACACTGCCTAATTATTCAATTCTGTTCATAGGGCAAAGGAGATTCTTTTCTGACCCCTGCAGTGATTAATTTATGCCCCAAAGCATAAGATTTGATTACCCCTCTCTTAGCATGTGTAACTTGTGAGCCTTATTACTGGTCATAAAATTATTCAGCCACTATAGTTGGTTCCATGGATTCCTGAGGCAGTAAGTTCAACTACTTGGCTGTCTGCTGGTAAAGATATATAGCCTAACATTAGCTCAGAATTTACCTGCGACTTGTTTTAACAGTACAAATTTGATGTAAATAATTTCTAGATTCTTAGAAAATCATTGTACTTTGATTTTAAAAAAAGGACTAGAAAAACAATTTATCTATAAAGACTTAACAGACTCATATTCACCAGTGTTCTCATAAAATAGAATGTTTTAATTGAAGTGAATGTTCTGATTTAGTCAGAAATCTTTTGGGTTTTCCACTCTTGTTTAAATTCTTTAGAAAACATATTAGAGTCCATGTTTCTGGCTCAGTAAGTACAGTATAGTGTGCTGAGTATAATTAATACTTCTCTGATAACTGTAACCCCCAGAGTGCCTCAAAAATCTTCATACTGAACATTAATTATGATGCTACAGAGAGGTAGGTAGCAAAGAGGAAAGAGTAGGTTTGCAATGCTCAAGTTATGCAACAAATCCTGGAAATATTTAGGTTCTTTATTTTGGTTTTATTTCTTTATACTCATCCCACCAAGAACTTGAAGCACCTAATACACCATATAACAATTTTAAAAATTGAAGGTATCAAGGCAAAGGGAGCATGTGAATGACATACAAATCAACAAATAAAAGGATAAGAAAAGTACTTTCAAACAGGACTACCATACAGTACTAAAAAGTGGTAGCATACACTGCCAAAGCAGGTAGGGAAATGAGATCAACCACAGAATTTACAGTGTTCAAAAGATTGAAAACAGTAACAAATACTTATTTGGAGAAGCACAGTTTTTTTCTTAATAATGTGTACTGTCACAATCATATAATTACTATTTTAAGATAAACTTTATCATAAGCTAATTTTATGAGGAATCTCATAAAAAGGACACTATTTGGACATGGTGTCCAGTGCTTCCCACACTTCAATGTGCACATGGATCACCTCAGCCTCTGGTTAAAATGCAGATTCTGACTCAGTTCATCTACAGATAGGGCCTGTGGCTCTGAATTTTTAATAAGCTCTTGGGTATTGTCAGCATTGCTTGTCATGGAACACATGTTGAGTAGCAAGATACAGAGAATATCAAGGTTGTTCTTGCTAACAATCCATCAAAAGTGAATTTCATAATTTCCTTATAGTATTCTTCATGGTATGATAATAGCATACCACCAATTCAGTAAATGCAATTCTGTTTAAAAAAATTGTATGGGGGGATATAGAGAAACATGTATTCTAGGCCAGGCTTCATGGCTCACACCTGTAATCCCAGCACTTTGGGAGACCGAGGCAGGCAGATCACCTGAGATCAGGAGTTCCAGACCAGCCTGACCAACATGATGAAACCCCATCTCTACTAAAAATACAAAAAAGTAGCCGGGCGTGGTGGCAGGTGCCTATAATCCCAGCTACTTGGGAGGCTGAGGCAAGAGAATCACTTGAACCCGGGAGGATGAGGTTGCAGTGAGCCAAGATCGTGCCATTGCACTGCAGCCTGAGCAACAATAGCAAAACTCCATCTCAAAACCAAAAAAAAAAAAAAAAAGAAAAAAAAAAGAAACCCATGCATTCTAGGTACACATATCTCTTAATCTATTTTGACCAAATGACAAAATTTAGAACACCTAGATAAGCAGGGGGGAAAAAACATATCTTCCTTCGTGTCAGTTAAATGAATTAACTAATAGACATCAAGTTCCTCATGTTTGATCATTTTTCTGAGTAAAGAAAAGAATTGAGAACTCTTTGTAGACCATGATTTGGCTCTTTGTCACTATAGTGATTCCAAATGTAGGATGAATCCTTTGTAATAGCATGTTATAAATATTTTCAGCTTCAAATTAATCCAATTTAAAATTTGCATATTCATATATATGAGTGCATATTAAATTATTTAAAGATTAATGTTTTGTATCCCAGCAAAGTTTTAAGCATTGATCATTTTCAAAAGAAAAAAAAGCTTTTATCTGCATTATTTAAGTAATTAAACTATATGAAAATAAAGAATAAAAAAGGGAAATTCTAAAAGTTAATTGTTCCTATAATACAATTTATTTCTTTTTTTGAAGTGAGTAATTAAATAGTAGAATGACAAAGTTAAAAGAGGCCTCCTTTCTAGAAAAGAAGAAATCAAAGCTCAGGGAAGTTAAGTGACTTTCTCAAGGTCACGCAGCTAGCAAATCCTAGAGTCAGGCCTTTGAATATTAGACAAATGCTTATCTCTCATATGTCTTACTGCTTTACTATCATTATTCAAACTGACCTGCAGACCCTGATGGATCTGTATGAGATGATGAGCATTATATAAATAAATATATATATATATATACACACTCATTGCCATTCAATATAATGGTAAAACCAGAAAAAAAGTGGAAGGTACCATATTCCATTCACTCACTAATATGTACTGAGACCAAACAATGTAATAGTCATTGACTTGGAAGCAGAAGGACAGGATGCAATAATAGCATTGGCAAATCCTTGTGAAACATACTATTTAGATGGGGTAAACATGCACTTATAACGTGTCTTAATAATACAGCCTGAGAAGTATTATGCTGTAAATACATAGGAAATGTTGTCAGGAATTAAAGGATGTGATATTTGAGATGGGTCTTGAACATTGAGCATTATTTTGGCCAGGTAGAATAGAAAAGCTGGGCCTGCCAGAAGCTTAAAAAGTATAATATGTTAACAAATGACAAATAAATTCCTTGTAACTGTAAGAAATATTGGGTGGAGTGAGTGTGAAGTGCTAGAGAGCAAATTAAAGATGGAAGTCAAGGATACATGTTTCTAGCTTAAATAGTAGAAGTCAAGCTAATATAGTCAATAGTCATTAAAATACATTAAAACATTTTTGTTTTATAATTTGTATAAATTTATGGAGCATGTGTGCAATTCTGTTACATGGATGTATTGTGCACTGGTGAAGTCTGCGATTTCTGTGTATTCATCATGTGAATAATGTATATTGTACCCAATAATTTCTCATCACTCACCCCCTTCTCACTCTCTCACCCTTCTGCACCTCAAAAACATTTTTTAGACAATGAAAAGGAATCTGTCTAATATAGTCAATCTGCTCCTAAGAGGGTCTCCTCCTCCCTCTTCAATGGGGTACCCACAGAGGACACAGCCTTAGCCTCTACAATTGTCAGATTAGTCACTCAGGAATGGAAACAATTGGACCAGTCTTGGTAAGGGAATATTCTTGTTGTTGAGCCCAGGAATAGTATCTAGTTTTGCTTCTATGGCCACCCTGTCCATGAATCCATTGAGCAGGAATGAGAATGGCTGAGGAGAGAGGCAAATTGACAATCAGAGGATGGGTCTTCTATTCCAAATGGTTGTTCTGAGCCTGTTCTCTGGTAGTGCCTTTTTTGAACATTTACATAGAATGTGACATCTTCACACTCTGACCATTCCAAACAGAATACTTTAATCAAGTTTTCCTCTCAGCACTCAACTATTCCTAAGGAATTCCCCCATGAGGGCTTAGTTATGCATTGAGGGAGGAGAGGTAATGCAGAAGGACTACGTGTAGTAAAAGTTTGAGACATCTGCTTCTGCCTTCTGAATCTGCTTAAGCCTGCTCTCTAACATATTATTCCACACAAGATAAATTGTTGCACACATGCCCAATCAAATAGTTTACGACGGCAGCTTAAATTGCATGGTTACTTGGTGATCCATGTTCAGGTATTCCAATGCTACCAAGGCCTGATAGCTTTGCAGGAACTATTTTTTGAAAAGAGGTTAGTTAACTGCAGAAGTTGACATAGCTTTCCTCCAAACCCTAGAGATTATAACTCTGATTCTCCTATAAGGGCTTTTAAGAAGTTCCACAAGTATCTCCATTTCCAGATACATCAAATATTATTAGGTCTACTGGGACACTAGGCTCAAGGAGAAGAGTAGTTTGCACTACAGTGTTACTAGCTGCAGAGACTTTTCTATGAGATGCCTTTTCAGTTACTCAATAGACACAGTGGAAAAATGTGGTTTATGTTGTCCCCCAAAGCCAAATAAGCTAACCAAGATTTGTACCACCATAATCTTTGAGGACTAAATTAAGGCAGAGAGAAATGTTGACATAGCCCTGAAGTAAGACTATAAAGACACACTGCTGATCTTGCTAGGTAAAAGCACACCGCTGCTGGTGATCTTTGCAGTAGTTATAGAAACAAAAGCATTTACCAGATCAATTACTGTGCACCAGGTCCAAAAGGCTATGTTGATTTGCTTCAATAAAGAAACCACATATGGAACCACAGCTGCAATTGGAATCAATGCCTGATTACATTTAAGATAATCCACAGTAATTCTCTAAGATGTTTGTATCTTCTTCAAAACCCAACCAAGGGAATAAAATGAGGACATAAGGGAAATAACCATCCCTGCATATTTCAAGCTTTTGGTGGTGGCACTAATCTGCAGTTTCTCTAGGGCTGCAGTACTACTTCAGGTTCAACGTCCTGGCAGGGATGAAAAGTTCCAGAAGTTTACACATGTCCCATCCTGCCAGAAAAACTTTCACTTCAGGAATCAGGGGTCAATGTATGGAACCTGACAGTTGTCATATGAGTGTGTTGCAATTATTCACACAGATGTCAGAGAAGTAATTACAATATGGGTCCATGGACCCACTAGGGGGATAAGCTTTGTTCAAAACTCCATTCTTTAATTCAGGATTGAGACTTCAGGGAGAGTCAGCACTTGCATAAACCTGTGAGTGCAGCCTACAATTTTTTATACCCTACATGCCTGGCTTGCTTTACCCTAGTCCTGGCTCTGTGTCAGGACCAGCACAATCTCCACTTTGACTAGGTGATTGCAGTAGCATTTTGGGTCCCATGAATTAGTATAAATTTAGACACTACATTTACTAATCCCCATGTATTTTGGGTATTTATCTCTCCCAAGTGCATAACCCTGTTTAGTGGTTCCAGGTCCTTTTGGGTAGAGCTTGAAGGAAGATTTTGTGTACACTTGTGAAAGTGCTTTAGGATTTACTGTTAGGAGGATTTTGCCTCCAGTTCTGAAAGCTGACTTAACCTATGAACTCGGTGAGAGGCCAGGACCCTTCATTGTGGTGATTCAAGTCAAGTTCCTGGCCACAAAACCTATGATTTTGTCTTTTTTTTTTTTTTACAGATTAAGTGATATTTTAGGAAAATGTTTATATATTTGCTTTTGTGAATACCATAATTATCTATAACCAACTCCATGCAGATAATAAAAGTGTTCCATGCTACTTAGCTACTGCTGCCTTCTACTGATGGTCTCTCTTAATTCTAAAGGTTAGGCATCACCACTTGGAATACCTTGCCCCTGTAGAATTCCAGAAACCCCAGTGAATTCAGGAACTTATCTCATTGGCAGCATCTCCCACCATCATCTCTGGCTTATAGAAGACAGCGACTTCTGGGATATTCTATTTGTCAATGTATTTCTCAACACTTAAGTTAAAAGAATGTCCTTTGGGATCTCTCTGGCAATACAGTGTCCAGTGTGGTGGTGATGTCATGGGGTGAGAGAATTGATTGTGCAAGACACATGGAATAAATCTACTCCAAAATACCTACCTACCTCCATATGCCCTTTTATTCTTTCCTTCACAGTATGCCACAGAAGTTCTGGGATTTCAACCTCAGCGAATGTAGGCTACCACTGAGTTAAAGTTTCAGTTACTAACCAGGTAAATTTTTACAACCACTTTCAGCAGAAAACTGGAACTAAAATACTAAACAAACTAAAATATGAAATCACAAATTTCTGCCAAGTTAACCATAGCAATAAGTTTGACCTTATCTCATATACATATATAAAATTATATATCTCCTCCTTAGTCTAAAACCCTTGAAACTGTTGCTATAAATTAGCAAAATTTTTCATTCATTCTAGAAGTTATCCTGCGTCAGACTTCATTTTTCTTCTGGAGTATTCTGATATCTGATTCTAGTTCTGGGTCTGGAAGTAATAGGAATGGGTTTGGAAAGAAAAACATCCCTTTTTCCCCAGGTGAAATAATTGAACAAAGGGAGAATAGTGTAATTTATATTTCTTTCTAGTGGGTTGGCCCCACAATAATAAGAAATAAAATCTTTCAGAGCTGCTATGAAAGCTCTCTGATTCTCTAACAGTGATTTGAAACAAGGGTTTAAAGAAAGGAGTTTGCCCTTTTCTTTTTTGAAAGCTCCTCAGTGAAGTCATAAAAAGCTATCCCACCCATTTAATCCTTCCAACAACTTGCTTCAGCAGACACTTCATTTCAATCAACCAGATAATTTAATTGAGTACCACTACATACTATAAGCAAAAACATCAGTACTGCTTCCAAAACAAAGATAAATACATAACCAAACCAACCCCAGAATATAACCCAATCCCAGAGTATATTTTCTGTGATTACTCATGATAACAAGCATACCATTATACAGGGTGTTTTCAGGAAAATGAAAACCAAAACAGGTATTTCAATAGAGTGCCTATAACATAGGGAATTTATTTCACAGGTATTAAATTAGGGGACTGAGAAAGCATGAATGGAACACTAAAGTAGCACAGACATAATAATTGTAGAAAGCAGCTACCATGACTAAGCATTGAGAAATATGAGAGGTGTTGTAGTGATCAGAATCTCAGAAGTTCATAGGAAGGGCTGGGACTTGAACCTCTGAGAAAAGGCACTGCTTTGTGGATGCTGGTAGCTCTAAGGAAGTATGATGAGACTGGTTTGGGGAAGGCCAGGATAAGTTTCTATTCAACTTCAATTACTAGGGATATGCTGACAGAAACAGCAAGCAAAAAGGGAAAGGTAAAATGGGCCCTCTCTTCCTCCAGCAATATCTAGCCTCCTCATGTGCCCTCTATTGGCAGAAACTAACAGGAGGCCATCTAATGAAGGAGAACAGGACCCTGCAAATCCTATCCCTGTACCACAAATCAGAGTATGGAAGGATAGTTTTAGAGCCCAGAGGCAATAGTTTGATAATGAGTACATATTTTATATGAAGAAAAAAAATCAGAGAAAAATTTCATGGAATCAGGAACTAAGTTTTACTCTCATCACCTCTCTAACTGTGAGAGTTTTAGCAAGTAATTTCATTTTTCTGAGCGTCCGTTTCACTTGAAAAATCTCTGGAACAATACCATCTATGCCTTCCTAGCAGGAGGCATAATGTAGGTGAAAGCACTTAAAGTATAAAGTACTATGTAATCATATGCTTGTCTCACTATTATTGTCCAAACTAAATGGAGCCAGGAAAATAATAGATGAGTGAAACTCATAGATAATCTTAAAAATCTTTATTTAGATGGTTTTATATTCTTTCCCATCCAACCAGTCTATGTAAGGCACACATATAATAGTTCAGTAAGGCCCATGACTAAACTCCCATGGATGTGCTAACAAGCAGTAATGTGAATCTAAGGACAGAAGCAGAGGGAATGATAGGACATCAGAATATTACCTAATTCCTCAAATAAATGTCCAGTTTGAATAAGTGAAACATAACACATATTTTTTAAGTTTTATTGTATTATTGATACAATCATTGTATATATTTATGGGGTACAGTGTGATGTTTCAATACATGTATACAATATGTAATGATCTAACTAGGATAATTTGCATAAATGATTTCAGGTGACAGAGAGCCACGTACTATTTCTACATGACCTGATCTTCTTGGTATTCTAATCTTTGAGATGCCAAAAAAGCACCAGAGAAAGCTGAATTTGAAAATTTAACTATTGCCTATAGAAAAAATTAATTCATTAATTAAAACTAGATCAATATAACACAGACAACAAAAGTTAGAATACAGAGGGCTTTTTTTTTCTTTAATTGGGATCATGAATAATTATTTGGGAAAGAAATAGTTAATAGATAAATTGGTACATTTTATTCAATAAATTTGCAAGTTAGGAAACCACAGAATTAAATAAGGAAGACTGTTCTAGATGCTTATCAAAGACTTTTGGATAATCACCCACAAAGATTCAGAGGTTCATTCCAGACCATATAGAATAATAGACTTGATTGTTATTATTTTTAGAATTTTGGTTCTGCTGAATTAAACTGAAGAATCTTTCTAAAGTAAATGAGCACTTATTCAGCCAACAAATATTTACTGACTATCTTTGTAACAAATGTGAGGTTCTGAGGATACAAAATGGGGAAGAATTCCAACTTCTACATAGATGATTAAAATACAAGTGCAGAAATTCAGTGGGAGAACACTTAATTTTACCTGAAAGCCCTTGAAAAGGATTCTTAAATGTGACATTTAAACTGAGTCTCAAAAATTTAAATCAAGTTTGCTGTTTAAAAAGTAGTAAAAGGGCAATAAAGATAAGGCAGCCACATTACAAAGGCAGAGAATTTTGAAAGAAATCAACATATTGGGGTACAATAAGAAATACTGTCTTGTAGGAATTTAAGATACAAGAGGGGCAAGAGGAGGGAACAGGCAGTCACAGGAGATTAGACTAGAAAAGGAATCACGGCCAATGAATGACGGGATTTGTTACGGTGCTAAGGAGTTTGGACTTGATTCTATGGAAAGAAGGATCCCAATGACATCTTTAATAGGGGAGAAAAATGATCTAATTTATTAATGTTCATGAGATGATAATTCTGGTACTATTATAGAATTACATTTTATTGATGAGAAGCAGGAGTTATGGAAAACTATTGCAATTGTCCAGGCAAGAGATAAAGGTTACAGTACAGAGAAGTTTGGTCTGGAGATACACCTTATATACATTAACAGAATATGAATATTAATAAAAGGAAAGGTTGGAAGGTGATTCGGTGGTTTTAAGATTAGGAGTTGAGAGAGTGGTGAAACTTTCCAAGTGTGACTGTGTTCCAAAAAAGTATTATTTATAGAAACAGAAACTTTAATTTCATCTAAATTTCACGTATCATGAAATATTACTCTTTTTATTTTCTTTCAACCATTTAAAGATATAAAAATATTCTCACTTTACAAGGCCATGCAAAAATAAGCAGTGGACTACATTGAGCCCAGAGACCATCATTTGCCAATTTCTGTAATAGAGAAAACGTGGGAAGGAACAGTGCTCAGGCTAAATTTAAGGTGCTATGGGATAACCAGGTAAAGATGTCCAGAAGGTGGGTGTACAGCTATGGACTTCAGTAAAGGGAGCTACCCCAAATTCTCTGCAAACATTGCTCTTCATGGTCATAAAGAACCAAAACTACTTAAGAAGGCAAATACAATAAAAAAGTGAAAGACCATATTGTACTCTAATGCTGCTTTTAAAGTACTTTTTAATTGAGGGTAAAGCAACATTTGAGGTTTTTATACTATCAAACCCAGACACTTATCTCTATAATAGGCTGTTAGAAGCCAAGGCCAAAGAGGTAAAGCATTTATGACAGAACTTATAAAAGTAATGAAAGATGATAGAGTACAGGAACTGTCTAAGAAGCAAATAATGTTTCATTCTTTATGGGTGAAAGACAGAAATGAAGCTTGATTTAATTTTAGAAAAGGAATTTCATTTGTTACCTGTCAAACGCCGATGCAAAAGATAAATAGAAGTAATAGAAACCTCCTTCTTAGGCAATATGTAACACTACTCCACAACATTATGCTTGTTAAATAACATTCAAACTGCTCATAAACGATCCTAAATAGGAAGAGTTTACAATTCAATTTGGTAAAGAAACGATGACAGTTTCTCTCAGGTGCCTCACTGGAGAGCTTTTAAACATGTGCTCTGCTGCCTTTCATAGGCAGAGTAATGAAAAGTAAATTTATCTTCAGGTTTCACCATTCATTTGGTTGAGGTGCAGTATCTCTGGTTCACACTGGATTTTTAACACATGAAATATTTCCTAAACCAAGTAATTTGATTCTGTGAAGATAATAACCACAGGCAGTGTAATTAATTTCTTTTATATCTTCCACATAGTAAGTGGATCTTCCCTTTCTATCCATAAGACAAAGACAGCACAAATCACCATGAAGAGCAAGGTGCAACATGAAGATTAAGAAATCTTCCATGATATTGTGGATTGCCCCACAGTAAAAAGGAAATGTTAAAAATCAATCTTTTAAAACCATGTCAATTTCCAGTGTGAAGTAGCCCAAACAGAAGAACACAGATTTAGTATTTTAACCTATATTTTCCCCATCATCAAAACGCTATCAAAAAACTCTTTGATATAGTACACAATGTGTTGATATATTATTCCCTAGCAACTATCTTTCTTAACTGTTGCAAATTCTTTTAACGTTCAAATTAAAATGCTTTGGTGATAGTTGGACAATGGCTCACAAAACTGTCATATCTGTTCAAAATTACTTTTTTTCATGAGAATTACTGCCAAGTTAATTCCTTCTTAGCTATTCTTCTGCAGAATAATAATATTGTTGGTACTTGCTGAGATAAAACATTGACACTAAAAAGAACATTTCACTATGTGAATTTGCAAAGGGAAAATCAGAGATAAAAACTGAACAACAGCTTTTCTAATAAACAATTAGTAGTTTTAAAATCTTAAAATAAAAATATGTGTTTCCATTTATGATAGTCCTGAAGCATTTATCTAACCAAGTATGAGGCAAGTTTGTGATAAGAGAAGATAATTAGAAACAAATAGAAACCTGTTTTCATGTTTAAAGTGAAAAGTCATGAGAAAACCTAGACTTTTCCATAAGACATCTCAACAACTGGATCTAAGTGAAAAGAAACCACAATCAGGTTTTGTTCATCATATAACTGACCAAAAAAATTGATCTGTTCTAATCCTCCAAATTTAATTATTTGTATCACTAAATTGGCTGAATCAACAAATTTATTTTATTGTTAAGACACAGCTTTAAAACATTTTCTTTGCACCAAGAATTTAAGCAGCATACTCTACTACAATGAATAAACTTCTGAAAATAAATTTTTACCCTGATATAATGGTATAGTGGAATGAATATGGGCTCTAGAGACAGTCTAGGCTGAATTCAAAACGAGCACAAGTGGCTGATTAGCTATGTGTTCCTGGGAAAATTACATTGATATAATAGACTACCAATTCTAATTCCATCTAGCTTAAACTGGTCATAACCATAAACTTAAGATTCCAAATTATCCATAATTATATAGATCTGTGGTTCTCAACTTATCACTCTAATAGCCTTCTTCATATAGCAATAGTTTATTACTCTGAAATAAAATTCATAGATATTGTAACCTATATACACTACAAAAAATCAGTATAGTACCCCATGTCTTTCAATATGTAAATGCATAGATACTACTATTCTACAAGACGTGTTGAAATCAGATGCTTATGCCTATACATAAAGCAATCAGTAAGATAGCAATTACAAATACAGATATATACTGGTATGAGATATTGGCCACACCAATTTAAATACCAGGTGTGACATTACCATCAATGACTTGATTTTCTAAAATGGTGAATAGTTATTGGTATAGTTCTGAACAAAACAAGTACAATATTTTCTTCAATATGTGCAATAACTGTATTCCTGAAAAACTTAGTGTACAATAAAAGTATGCAAAAAATGGTTTGTATTTATATATAATATAGAATTGAAAATAGGTTTATTACCTCCATGAATTTTCAGTTGAGTATTCTAACAACACATGGAATATTGGTGGAAATATTTGTCATGGTTCAGAACTCAGCCATGCATTGTAAGATGTCTAGTATCTCTGGTTCTGAAAGCCTCCTAGTAAGCTTTTTATCTCCCTCTTCTACTTTTGCTCTCTGCACTGTCCTTTTCCCATCAATTCTTCATATAACAACCAAAGTGATCCCTTTAAAAATGCTAATCAGACCATTTTACTTGGGTAAACCCACCAATGATTTCCTGCCACACTTAAAAGGCAATCCAAATTATCTTGCATGACCTTCAGGCTGTAAACGATCCTGCCTGTAGGAGTCATCTCTGTGATCTCTATTCTGCCAGTGTGTCCCTCTTGCTCCACGCTCCAAACACACTGGCTCTCTTGCCGGTCCTAAAATTCATCAAGTTTATTCTAGTCTTTGTACTTGCAGTTTTCTCGCTCTCTGGAACATGCTTGCCTGAGCCTTTCTCTGGCTTCTGTATCCTACCTCACTTCTTCACCTGAATATTGAGTACACATTTTCCAAAACGGATACTTTGTTCACTCTCCTCAAATCACTATCCTCCCCATCTCATCAATGGTGTACAAATTGAAATGTCTGTTTACTAATTATCACACAACCAAGAAAATCTCAATTACAAAAAAAGAGACACACCAAGTTGTTCAGGCTAAAATCTCTGACAATATTCTTCTCCTTACCCCAGCACTTCAGTCTGTCTAAACGATGAGTGAGTCTTCTGTCTACCTCTAAAATATGCCACAAAAAGCATCCATGGCTACTATTGCAGTCTGAGCCACTATCATCTCTCACCTATACCATTTCACAGACCACCTAACTGGTCATACTACTTCTATTCTTACCCTTATAATCCATTATCAACGCAGCATCCACAGTGACCTTGTAAAAGGATTAAAAAACGTATCACTCTCCCATTTCAAACCCCCAACTGGCATCTTTCACACTGAGAATGGAGCCCAAACTCTTGGCACCATAATCTACGAAGTTCTTTGACAATCTGCTCCCCTCACCTCATCTTTCAGATTTTTTTGGTTTGTTTTTGTTTTTGTTTTTTGAGACAGAATCTTTCCCTGTCACCCAGGCTGGAGTGCAATGGCGCAATCTCAGCTCACTGCAACCTCTGCCTCCCTGGCTCAAGCGATTCTCCTGCCTTAGCCTCCTTAGTAGCTGGGATTACAGGCACCCACCACCACGCTCAGCTAATTTTTGTATTTTTGGTAGAGACAGGGTTTAGCCATGTCAGCCAGGCTGGTGTTAAATTCCTGGCCTCAAACTCCTGGCCTCAAGTGATCCACCTGCCTTAGCCTCCCGAAGTGCTGGGATTATAGGCATGAGCTATCGTGCCCAGCCTCACTTTTATTCTACTCACTCTCTATACAACTTGCCTTCTTTCTGGTAAAAGAAAAAGTCACACTCATTTCTGCCATAAGACTTTTGCTCTATACTGGAACTATATGCCTGGAAATTACTGCAACATATATTTGTATGACTGGCTTTTGCCTATCATTCAGGTGTCCATTTTAAAAGCTATATCCCCAGAGAGATCTTTCTCAACCTATGGGGTCTGAAAAAGTCCATGTTTATTCCAATCATAATATCTTGCTTTATTTTCATCCTAATATTGTCATGTGGCATTTTCTGGCTTACTTAGTTATTTAGTAATACTCCTCCTCAGAATGTAAGACCCATGAAAGCAAGAACCTTGATGGAATTAGTCATTAGCTTGTACCCAATGTCTGCACAGTCATTAGAGTGAATTCAAACAAGAATATCTGTTGAATGAATTAATGGACGAGTGGCTCCATTTTCTAGCAGGATCTCCTGGAGAAAATTCTTTAGCTTCATGATTTTCAAACTAGACCATGTGCGCCACCAGAAAACATGAGTTAGTTTTCCAAAACAGTTCACACCAGAGGAAAATGTAGCACATCTTCCTGAAACATCAGTTTTATGTGAAAGTATTTTAAACAACATATTTATATCATATAGATAAGAATATACAAGTTAGAGTGCACTCATGAATTTTTAATATGAAACAAAACTTGAAACTTTATGCTATTAGAAGTTACTTCAGACTGTGCTTCCAAATCCCTGGACACATAGTGTTATTTTCTTTCAGTTTTAAGGAGTACATCAATATTTTTACAAAGAAGAAATTAAGAAGCAATAGAATTACTCCATGAACATTCACTGGGGCACAGCTGAGAATAGGATCCACGTTTAATCTCAGAAAATTTCACTACAAAGGGTAAGCAAAGCTTCCTATTGATTAAAATTCAACAATCTGAATCTTAACATTTGTGGGGTATTTTTTCTTTATAAAAAGTTTTGAGTGCTGACAGTACTTGTCAATGGTAGTAAATGTTTAACTATGGCACAAAATACTTAGTATATTAGAAGTTAAGTTGGAAGACCAGAACCAAGAAATATCCAAAATTCCTTAACAAAGAAGGCTGAAATGGTTCATATCTACTTAACCATAGAAAAGTAGGAGGTAAAGGTCATACAAATAGCAATGTAGTTAAGGCTAATGATGGCAATCTAATAAATAAGGGATAAAGAGGTGTTTAGCAAGCATTATGATTGCAGTAAATTGTGACTTCCACTACAGTTATGACATCCAGGAAAAAAACATAACAACTCTTGTAAACAAACCACATTCTGTAACATGGTAAAAGAGCAAAGTCTAGCATTGAAAACTGGCTCCATCAATCACTAACTGTGTGGCTTTGACCAAGTTAGTAACTTCAGTTTCGCCACCTGTGCTATGAAGATAACACTAACTCTTAAGAAGGCAGGGAGGATTACATGAGACAGTAAACATCAAAGACCTAGCATCCGCCAAGCCCTTAAATTGGAGCTAATATTGTTATAGCACAATGTACCTACCATTATAAAAATTAAAAGTACCATATTCTAATTCCAGATTCAATATAGAAGAAAATTTGGAATAATATCAGCAATGAACATCTCATGTTTTCTCTTAAAAGGAATGTTTTAATAAAAGTTGATATTCTAGTTCTGCCAGACATCCAAAATTATATCCAATGCTTTTAAAAGTCTAAATCCTCTAATACTTGGTTTTTAAATAATAATGTATTCAGAGATTTTCTTTCCTAGGTAGACTGAATTATCAACAGAATCCCAAATCCTGCTCTGAAGTATTCATTTTATACTTAACAGTTATTTTTCACTCTCTTCTCATTTTCTTCAACTTTTTTTCATGTATACAACTCTGAGAAGTTAGCAAGCCAGCTGAAAGCAGATGCTATTTCATGTGAACTGATTTGTATGAATTTCTAGTTACACTGTGGTAGGAAAGAGGTTGGCATAGAAAGTAGAATGAGATGAATTTTAAAGGTACTTGACATTTGTTAATTATAATATTATGAATTTTTTAGCTCCTTTCCTGCTACAACATATAAAAATCAATCAAATGATGAATCAAATATGACAAAAATAGATGTGTTATTATAACCTGTTTAAGAGAAATGAAATATTAAGAATTCAAAGTTTCATAGTTTTCCAATCTGGTGTGGAACTAGGACTATGTCCAGACTATAATTTTTAAAGAGCCTCTTTTTCTCTACCATATGACCAAGTTGAAAAATGAAATTACCATTCCCAAAAAATGTCATCCCAGTGGTTCCCCCAGAACCACCTAGCTATACTTTCTGTTGAGACTTCAAAAATTCATTTTCCCTAAAGATAGTCATGTTGCTTTTACAAGCATCCCTGACATGGGTGTCAAGGGACAATTCAACCCTCCCCCAATGCGCATAGGGGCACCTGAATCACAGAGACCACCGTGCACCTGCACTTGGGAAACAGTGGATTGCATTCCAACATCATGAGCATTTTCATGACATGCAGCTTGAGGAAATGATCCACAAGAATGTATCTGGTCTGCCCCAGCATGTTCCAAGAGTGACAGATCATCATGAGTGTCTCAATCCATCAGGGCTGGCCAGTGGATTCACTGCATATTCAGTAAATAAGACACTGCTTTGTTTCAGAAAACTGTTTTTACAAATGTAATCCTGACATGACTTTTTCTTCAAAAAAATTCAAAGATATATATTTTAAATTATACATTGGATGATTACATGAGTAACAGGAACCATTAGTGGGGTGACAACATAATTTGTTGTCCAAACTGGGACACTTTTAGAGTGACAAGAGAAACCATTAGTAATTACACCAAACTGAGAGGGAAAGAAACCATGCAGAGATCCCAGGAGAAAAATAGTTCAAAGCAAGTATGTACTTATTTAAACAAACTTGAAAACCAACATATAAATGCTGTGTATGGGAGTGATATTCTGTAATGGAAGATGAACAGTAATAATATACAAGAGTTGAAGAAAAAATAACAGAAAGGAAAAAAATATTGATTGATTGCCTTTTCTGACCTGAGATTTTAAACACTGAAACTTCAAAAACAATAATACTTAATGATAATGTATTAGACAACAATCTTGTGACATAGATATTAGTCTTGCTTTAGAGATGAGGAAACAAAGTTTTAAAAGAGTAATTATCTTGCCAAAGACAGACAGACAGGAGTTAGAGTCAAACACAGCCAGCTCATTCAATGTTTTCTAGGGTCACTATGATTTAGACATTATATCTCCATTTTCTACATGAAAAAATTGAGACTCAAAGACAATTCCCTGTTGAAAGAAGCATGATAGAAAGGGATGCTGTGTGTAAGCATCCCTCTCTTACACACAGAAGGACACACATGTAATTTGGAACGTGGATTCAAACTCAGGCCTGCCTGACTCTAAAGTCAATGCTCTTTCTTCCAAATCTTGACTTGGACTTTGTTCACAGACTGAGGTTTGTTTTTGTTTTGGGGTTTGTTTCTTGGTTTTTGTTTTTGAAGCAAATGGAAAATGAGACTCTTCCCTTCTTTTTGCTTTGACTCTGCTTAAGTTCCATTTCCATTCTAAATTTTTCCTCCTTGCTCCTTCACTTGCCTCTTTTTTCTCTTTTCCTAAAAGCTCCTTCTAAATATTTAATCAAGATATCAGCCGTGGGCTTGTAGAAAGACTTCATTTACTTGTAAAGGGCTTCAGTAATGCATCCTTTGCATCACTTACAGGCAGTGTTTTGTCTAAGGGTGATTTGTTCAAATTCCCTTCTTCCTTGTCACATTCATTCAGCACGGGTCATTTCATCTCATCTTCCAAACAACCTACTTACACACAGCATCCCTTTCTATCATTCTTCTTTCAACTCGGCTTTAGAAGTTACCATCACCCTTTTCTAAATAGCACAAAAATGTATGAATTACAATTGTGTACACAAGAGATACTGGGAGTTAGACTAACACAAAGCACCCAGTCAATATGGGCAGGTTGAGAGGCAACTATGGAAACTTTTCCCATAATATTTTGTGAGAAAAGTTGAGTAGCACTTTTCCAAATAATAGGCCAAGAAAACTAAACAGGAAAAAAGTAGTATAGCTAGAGCACATACAAGTCCCTCCTGAGTTCTTACCTAGGAAGTCTTGTTCTGTTAAAAAGAAACAAACAATCCTTTGATTCTAGTCACCAACTATTACATTCCTATAGACTGCTTTCTAAAGTCAAACATCCAACAAAGCAAAACTTGACCCCATTCTGCCTATTTCTCTCCAGTGCTGTCACCACTACCTTATTGTCAGCCACTGCTGTCTCTCACTGGTGGTGCAATAGCTTTTCAATCATCTTCAAGCCTCCTTTCTAGCTTACGTGTGTGGTTAATTCTTCACTCAGCTGCCCAAGTGATCTTCTAAACATGTTCATCAAATCATTTCACTTCCTTATGTAACACACTTCAATTATATCCCAGAGAACAAATAATAAAATCTGAACTCTTTATCCTGGTTTACAAAGCCCAACAGAATCTAGTAAGCCCTTCCTGCCATCTCATACCACTCTCCTCTCTGCTCACTCCAACCTCCCTGACCATCTTCTGGTGCCTAGAACCTGCCAAGCTGGTTCTAGCCCCAGCCCCCTTGTGCTAGAGATTCCTACAGACTACAAAAGTATCTCCCCAGATCTTTGCTTGACTGGTGCCCCTTGTCATTCAGACATTAGCTTGACAGTCACCTCCTTCAAGAGACCTTCCTTAACCTAGAAAGCAGCCACTCTGTAACCCCATAACAGCATTCTCCACATAGCACTTGATATTCTCTGATGGTTTATAAACTGTTTACTTGTGTTGTAGTTGTTCATTGCTTGTCTTCCCTACTTAAAATTTAAACTCGATTAGGTTAGAGAACATGCCTATCTTACTCACCATTGTACCCCTGTACCTGGAACATGTGGTGATAACAGGACTTAAAAAGTATTTTGTGAATTACCAGATACAGTAGTTAAGCAGCTTATTTGCAAATATTTGCTTTACCTTTATATGGTAGTTTCAGTGGTTAAAATTTTTCCATTTCTACTTTTCAATTAAAAAAATTGTATTTGATAGCAAAAAAATATTTTATTATAATTACATGTGCCTTTTTTAAAAATCATGTTTACCAATACCAAATTGTGTAAATTCCTTAATTTGTTTTTGTAGAGGTGACATTAAGAAGTTCTAGAAAGGGGAGGACGCAGTGGCTCTCGCCTATAATCTCAGCACTTTGGGAGTCTGAGGAGGGTGGATCACCTGAGGTCAGGAGTTCGAGACCAGCCTGATCAACCTGGAGAAACCCTGTCTCTACGAAAAATACAAAAATTAGCTGGATGTGGTGGCTCATGCCTGTAATCCCAGCTACTCGGGAGGCTGAGGCAGGAGAATCGCTTGAACCCAGGAGGCAGAGGTCGTGGTGGCTGAGATCATGCCACTGCACTCCAATCTGGGCAACAAGAGCAAAACTCCATCTCAAAAAAATAAAAATAAAAAAATAAAATAGAAGAAGTTCTTAAAAGAACTCATTGGAAAGTTAGGATTATACCCTGTCTTTCAAAAGGGTTGGAAAACACTAGGGCTGAGAGAGCCATATGTTACCCCAATCAATTAGACTCACAGTCAAGTGAATCTACCAATTGTTAAATAAAAGGAAGTCTCTAGAGGAAAGGAGTAACTTACTCCTTGAGGAGACTTTATTCAAATCTGAATGAATGGCAAAGGAGCAGTGCAAGATCCTATGAACAACTGGACACATCAAAGTTGGGCAAAGCAAGCATTTTCAAGAAAGTCAGTGGGCCAGGAAAGGGAAGCAGCAGGTTATTGATGTTGGCAGGGATGTCACAAACAGGTCAGTAAATGCGTCAATATGAAAATGGAACACTGATAAGCAGACATTACCAGGATTATTTATTTCTCAAGTATGCTGTCAAAAAAATCACACTGAAGATATATACACAAGGTAAACCACAATTTCCATACAGTTTCCTTTGTTCCAAATGCACTTTATTCCATTTAATCCTATTGACATTTCTTCACTTAAATAAAATTGTTTTTGTCTTTGAACTTACAAGTTATCTATGCTGAACTGTTTGTTGATATCATGAATTCCCTTTATTCATCAGTATTCTTATTTCTTGCTTGAAATAAGACATTAAAAACCACTCCTGGTCAATCACCAATATTAACACAAACTAAAAATACTAATCACAGATATCTTTAAAAACATAGCAATCTACATGTGAAGTAATTGGGCTTAAGATAGAAATAGAAAGACCACGGCTATAGAAAAATAAATAGTTCACCAAATTTATTCATGCAAAGCATGTATATCCCATTTATTAATAGACTTTCTGCTGCTTCTACTGTCTTCAGTGCTCAAAAGAGGTTTCTAAGCAAGGGGAGACTACTAAACAAGATAATCAGGACTTAAGTTTAACGAATAACCTAAATCCTTTGCACTCTTCTGGCAGATGTTAGCAAGGGACTCAGTAATAATTATGACTTTGGAAAGCCTGCCACAGGGGTATGAGTCTAGATTGCTTTATTAAAATAATCCAATCTTCTTTCTCAAAATACTCACATTACACTATTATAAGAAAAGAAAGAATCTGAGAAAAGTGGTTAAAAAAGGAAAGGCAATTCATATTCACCTAGGCTTATTATGCTCTTAGTAAGGTAACAGTAAGCCCTAATTTGCCTGACTCAGCTCTGCTTTATGCCCATTGTCCCAGTGCAGTTATTAATAGTGATGTCTCCTTTTGTTCTCAAAAGTGTTGCAATTTGGACAATAAATTATATGGCCACCCTATATGCTAGGTAGCAGTCACTAAGTCCATGACAGATCCATAGACAGCTAAATATATATATTTTCCTCTCTGTTCCACCATTCTCTGTTCCCTAGAGGCTGATTTCTATAAATTGCATTAGTGGATTCCCTTCTGGCTGAGTATGGCCGATCAGAAGCCCTAGCAGAAAATGGGAGAGTGGGAATCAAGTAAAGTCAGTGTATTTACTTGCTGTTCTCATGCCCTACCAGGCTATGGTTCAGTTTCATTCTTCTGCCAAAGGCCACACTTCCAGAAGACACTCTCCTACGCCCTAGCATTATCTCTGGGTTTTGGAAACTTCGCTCCTCTCACTCCTTCTGGCCTATGCATAGTGAGAATCCCACACTGTTGCTGGCCCACAATACCTCATAGTACCTTGTAGGCCCCCTTAACCTTGTCCATACTTGTATAAAGGGTTGCTTCCCTCAATTTCCCATTTGAATGTGCCCTATGCTTCCTGCCAGTGAACTGACTGATAGAAACCTTTTTTTTCCCACTTCATCTACATAGAATGTAGCATGGAATAGAAAGCACACCTACTTTACTTGTGTAAAAGACTAGACTCAGCAAAGCTACATTATTTTTTCCAGCTAGTGCAGAATAGAATGAGAGTCAAAGATAAGTGCCCTTGACTCTGAAAACTATGGGCTATCCTCCTATATCAAGTTAGTCATCCTATATACTCTCATTCTATAAATTAGATAATGAAGGGCACAATACATGCTTTAAAAAATTCCAGAGACATATGAACAAACATTCAGTCAACGAACATTTTTTGAAAAACAGACCACTATGAATTTGGTGCTATAATAATTAAGGCAGCACCAGAAGAGATCAAAAACAAAGACCATGGAAAAGGAAGGTACCTAGAAACATTAACAGATGTCAATTTCAAAATGTAACAATACAGTATCCAAGAGCATCTTTAGAAGGATGTGCCTGAAAGCTATAATCCAGTTCTGCAACATTTACCAATTACATTCTGATAAATTGAAATCCTAATTATTAACTGTGTCATACAAGGAAAAAGTATCTGCAATGTCAAAGAAGGTTTCTCAATAAGACTAGGAGATGATGAGATGTATAAGAGCAGGACTCACAATTCCCCCTTCCAGCACAGGACTGTCTGATGAATGCCAAAGCCTTAGAAGTGAAAAGAAGATAAATGCATGTGTCTAATTTGAATACGACACACTAAGCTAAAACATTACTTACTTTCTATCATATCTTTGCTTGTCATGCAACAGATCAATGACCTGTAATCCTTTGCTTCTTTAACTGTACTTCCCAATTCTGTTGGCAAGCAGACACAATCTAATGATTGGTTTGGCCTAAAGCAAGGAAGATACGCAAAATAAGGACAGAAACAGCAATCTAATATATTACAGTAATGGAAAAAAAATGAGAACCACATTTACCCAGATACATACTATAGGACATTAAATAATAGAAGATAACATTTAAAATGTTGAATTAGCTACAAGATATGTAAATGAATTTATAATGAATCAGTTCCATGACTTACATTAGTGTTATTTAAAAGTTTACATTTCTGCTTATCAAGTTTCTGAATAATGAGTCTTACCTGCATCAAGAACATCAGATCCTAGAGCATCCTTTTGCTCAGTCTGCTGTGCATTTTGAAGACACCCTTATACACACAGACCTCTGCCAAAGTAAGCAAAACCTCCTGTCCAAGATGCCATGGAGAAGCAAGTAATAATGTACATTTCATAATGATTACATTTATACAAAGAACCATAACAATTTTCAAATAAGGAATCTACATTTCTTGGCATAAAAAGGTTTGACTAAGATTCTCTTACCTCACTTATTTAAAGTCAAATCAACTTTGCATGTATTCGTACCACTTGGAAAAAAACAACAGAGCCCGATAGTCCTGATTTTCAAATATATTAAAAATGAAATAAGAGTTATTTTTGTTAAGTCTGACCAAAACGCTTATTTCTAGGAAGAAATAATTTTTCAGAATGTCTCAAAAAAGAGAGAGCAGTATCAATGATAATGATACTAGCTAACCTTGAACATTTACCATGTACGAGCACTCAATGAGGTGATGTACAGATATCACATTACTCTATAAAAATCTCATCAAGGTTATTATCTCTATTTCTCAAATGAGAAAATTATGATCAGTGTGGTTATTTAACTTGCCCAAAATCACTTTGCTCCTATGTGGCAAAGGCAGTATTTAAACTCATTTCTTTCTGATTTTGTACCCATGCACTTTCAGGGACAAAAATGTCCAAAGATATAAATGTTACAGGAAAAAGAACCATGTTTCTATGATTAGAAAAATGAGGTAAAATGATGTTTTAATATAACATTTTTCCCAAGCAAATGTCTACATGTTGACTTTTCACAAGCTAAGTATCAAATGGGAACAAGTTAGTAATACTAGGCCTAAAATTAGTCCTACTTAATATTGAAAGATTTGATGAAATTTGGACTCTCTGTCTCTCATGTTAGCACTCCTCCTTCTTGGAGTCCCCCTGCTCCTTTTCCTCACTCACCTCCAAAAGCTCACTTAGGCAGTGCTCAATCCTCTAAAACCCAAACTAATGGTCTAATGGTCCCAATACTCCACCAGTCATCACAGTTTACATGCATGGTATCCCGAGAGCCTCTGCACTGATGCATTACATGCTGTAAAGTCTACTGAAAGGATTAAGTACGAAGGTAATGAACAGCCTTTACATATAGACTGAGGTCAAAAGGGTGTCTTGTTTTGAGACTGAGACCTTTACTTAGCACTTGCCAAACTACATTCTATGAACAATGACATATTTTGTCTTCTTGAAAATTCTATCTTGCCAAACAGGACAACTTCTTGTCTGCTTTTTTTCATTAAAAAAAAATAAAACTTTTTATAGGCATCAAAATTATTGTCATTTGTTTATGGTAATGTGTAATTCAGAATAAAATGCAGCATCCTTGGCCATAAATACAATGATGGCATAAATGACAACAATGACTACAGTTCCAGTTTATCATAATGTTAAGTTGGTTTGAAGGAACCTAGATTCCAGTTGTGTATGACATTCCACACATGGTATTTTAAAGATTGTTCTCCTCTCTCCCCTAATTTAACAAGATTAGAACTAAAGGCAGATGAAATAATGCCCCTTGTCTCTTTGTCTTTAGCACATTTGTGGAGCTAACTTTCTTCACCTTTTTCTCACTACATATCAGAACAGGAATATAATTCTGATATGAGCAATTACTTAAAGAAACTATACTTTTACCGTGTATAGATGACTTTTTATTTAGCCACAGTTCTCCACTGCTTCTTTAACAAAACCAGGTACTATGTTATTTTTCCAAAGGTCATATCCAAGTGTAATAAATACACCTGATATTTTCTGCATTATTTGCATGTAATTTGTTTATGCCTAAACAGGCTTTGATTTTGAAGAGTACAAATCTAATTTAAATTTTCCTGAACTACTACAGAGAAATGATAACAGTTCTTTTTGAATTTTGACAGCAATACAGAATTTTCATTAGATGTAAGAAAAGAAACATCCAAACACTTGAGGAATAAAACACATTCTAAATGCAAACTAGAAAGAGGAATCTTGTAGGTATAAAATATCAGACATGTTTGCTAAACTTAAGGTCATACCTAACAAAGAGCTTTAGAATATTTAATCAAATACTTAACTTTTTAAAATGGCTCTTTTCGATTGGGATAAGAGAGGAAAAATAATACATTTTTCATTTTAAAATTAATTTTTGGGGGTATATGGTAGCTGTATATATTTGTGAAGTACATGAAACGTTTTGATATATGCATGCAACGTGGAATGAACACATCATGGAGAACTGGAGTATCTATCTTCTCAAGCATTTATCCTTGGTGTTACAACCAATCCAATTACACTCTTTGATTTGTTTTAAAATGTGCAATTAAGTTATTCTTGACTATAGTCATCCTGTTGTGCTATCCAATAATAGGTCTTATTCATTCTTTCTATCTTTTTAACTAATTAACCATCTCCCCTTCCCCTCGCCATTCCCTCACTACCCTTCCCAGCCTCTGGTAACCTTCCTTGTACTCTCTATGTCCATGAGTTCCATTGGTGGGAATGTAAATTAGTGCAACCACTATGGAGAACAGTTTGGAGGTTTCTCAGAAAGCTCAACTTTGAGCTACCATATGATCCAACAATCCTACTGCTGGGTATATACCCAAACGAAAGGAAATCAGCATATCAAAGAGGTATCTGCACTATGTTTTGTATAGCACTGTTCACAATAGCTAAGATTTGGAAGCACTTAACAGTCCAGCAACAGATTAATGGATAAAGAAAAGGTGGTACATATACACAAGGAGTACCATTCAACCATAAAAAATAATGAGATCCAGTTATTTGCAACAACATGGATGGAACTAGAGATCATTATGTTAAGTAAAATAAGCCAGGCACAGAAAGATAAAAAAAATCACATGTTCTCACTTATCTGTGGGATCTAAAAATCAAAAGGAAACATTTTAATCAGCCGGGAATGCCTCTGTACTTCAAACATACCCAATTAAAAAAAAAAAAAAAACTCATTTGGCTTAGGGTATTATAACCTATTAAAAGCAAATGCACATAATAAACGATAACTCTCAGTTATCAGTTGATTAAACTATTGTGTGAATGAATTTAAAGGAGTATCATATAAGGGAAGGTTTTGAAAGGAACAGGTAGAAACTGTTCCTGAGAGACAGAAGCCAAGACCACTGACAGGAGAGGGAAGGGACAAGAAAAGCAGGTCTAGGATGCAGAACAAAGTTCCCATACTTCTAATTCTGCCCAGAGCCATCCCCAGATACACCAATTGTAGTTGTACAATGCGACATGGCAATCTGCACTTGAAATCAAACCCACACATTATTTATGTTGGAGGATAGTTAAATAATTAACACAGCAAGTACATCTTATGGAAGGGCCTAAATATGACCAATGGGACAAAATTAATAGATTTAAAATAGGTAAACAAAATGGTTTCCAGAGGAATATAATAAATAGCACACGGGACATTGGACACAGAAAGAAATGATTTGAAATTTTCTTCTAACCACGAAAAAAGTTGGTTTTAAAATATAATTAATGATTAGATCTGATTTATTAAGGTAAAGCCTCTCCAAACGCATAGTCTCTTCTTGCAGTTACAGTTCTGTAAGTATGCTGGATGTTAGCAAGACTATCATGCAGCTCTGAATATCCAGGATCATTAGTACTTAGTATCAGGAGACTTGTATTTTCTCTTTTATTTCAAGCGTCAGTTTCTCCTTCCAAAATACATACCATCTTGAAACATACTGAAGGAAGGAGACTAAGAATTAGTAAAACCAGAGTATGGCCTGAAAGAAAACAGTCAACAAAGAAGGAAGAGTGAACCTAACCTTTCACATCAAGTATCACATATGAAAGGCCAGGATACCGTGTCAAAAGTCTCCTGAAAATAAGCTCTGGTAAACACACACATACTATGTGGTGATCACAGCTAATGGCAAAGGTGCCTCATGGGCAGGAATAAGACGTTAACAAACCCAGAAACAGCCTGGCCATAGAAAGTTGCTTCCTGAAAAGGCAAACCTGTGAGCCTCATAGAGGCACTTCACCATCATTCATACAACCCATCTTTTCAGCTCATTTCCCAGGGATTCTCTTCTCATGTCCTATGCATCAAACTTAATTATTCGCTGTTCTCCAAACATGGTACAGTTCTTTTGTCTCTCTCTACCTGAAGTGCTGTGCCCCACCAAATTTCCATTTTTAAATCCTTCCCGAACTTTAGTATGCAACACAGATGCCATCTCTATAAAGCAGAATCAGGCTGGGTGCGGTGGCTCATGCCTGTAATCCCAGCACTTTGGGAGGCCGAGGTGGGAGGATCGCAAGGTCAGTAATTCGAGACCATCCTGGCAAAAACGGTGAAACTCCGTCTCTACTAAAAATACAAAAAATGAGCTGTGTGTGGTGGTGGGCGCCTGTAGTCCCAGCTACTGGGGAGGCTGAGGCAGGAAAATGGCATGAACCCAGGAGGCAGAGCTGGCAGTGAGCCCAGATCACGCCACTGCACTCTAGCCTGAGCAACAGAGCAAGACTCCGTCAAAAAAAAAAAAAAAAAAAAAAAAAAAGCAGTATCATAGTAGAAATAAGCTCTCCTAGTCTGAATTCTTATAATTATCATTCTATAACAATGTCTCTAGCTTCCTGGGCATTGTCTGTTTCTTGTCATCTCTATTAATCTCTAAATTCCTTTGGGGTTAATATTTTTCATTTTAAGCAGGCTAGTGTCTTGAATATAATATGTGTCAATAAATATTTGTTAAATGAATAAATAAATGACAAGATGATCTACAACAAATAAAAAGTTAGCTTGGTGCAAAAGTAATTGCAGTTAATGCCAAAAAAATTACAATTACTTTTGTGCCAACCTAATAGATCAAAGAGCCAGGAAAAAATGTTATTTTTTAATTAAAGATATTTAAAGACTATAAACGGCAAACCCAGAAACGATCTTATCAGTTGTAGCATTTTACCAGAAGAAAGCACACTGGGCTGATGCATTTTCTGCCAACCAACCACTGTAGTACTGCAGTAATCTGACCCATTCCTGTCTAAGAATTCTAAATCACAATGGCAAATATCATAGAAAATTAGATTTTGGGAAACTTTGGAGATATAGCCCCACTCTTTTTCTGAGTCACTAAGGAGCACTGTGGAATTCAGCCAGTGTAATGGTTTGGATGTTTGTCCCCTCCAAATCTCGTATTGAAATGTGATCTCCAATGTTGGAAGTGAGGCCTAATGGAGCTGGATCCCTGAGGAATGGTTTGGTACCCTCCCTACAATAATGAGTTCTCACTCTATGCATTTATGCAAAAGATGGTTGTTTAAAAGAGCCTGACATCTTTGTTTAATCTCTTACCATGTGACACACCTGCTCCCACTTCACCTTCGACCTGGATAAAAGCTTCTTGAGGCCTCACCAGAAGCCAAGCAGATGCTGGTGTCATGTTTCCTGTACAGTTTGCAGAACTCCAAGCCAAATAAGCACCTTTTCTTCCCAAGCTACACAATATTCCTTTATAGCAATGCAAAACAAAAATATACCCAGCTAGTTAGGAGCTGAATGACAGCTAGAACCCAGATTTATTGAATTGAAATGAAGGCTTTTGGTGTTGGAGCAAGCTGCCTTGTGGTAAATTCATCTTCTCTTGATACATGAAAATATTCAACATCACATTCTAATGACTTGAACTATTAAAAGGTTAATAATGTGTGCATTTCTTTAAATGGCATATCTTGTACTGCATTTCTGAAGAAGCATCACTCGTCTTTTATAAAATGTTACAATGATTGCTTCTGACTGATGGTCAATACTTCTATTTATTCATGCCCAGAGTCTAGTTGGTGGGTACTCATTTCCATTAAGCACTAGAGGCACGAGATTATATTTCAATTTTGTATCTGTATGTTGATTCCACTGATGCTTATTTCAAGTGATTTTTCCCCAGATAATAGAAGAATAGGAGAGTAAAGTCTTGCCTCTTATTTGTATAACCTTTATATGGAGCAGAATTTGATAAAGTAAAAATGGTATCTTGTAAATATTCCAGAGTCTTTATTAAACATTAAAATATAATCATTTAATCATTGTGTGAGTACTGTCAATAATTTCCAGAGGAGTATAGCCCAAATCAGCAGTGTATCAGAATCCTTTAGTGTGCTTTTAAAAAACATACACTCCTGATCTCACCCCAAAACCTATGAAGTCAGAATGCATCTTCCTAGGAATCTGATCCCAAAGAACTTCTGATGCACAGCTAGGTTTGAGAATTACTATTCCTAAGGCCAGAAGAGACTTAGAGAGGTCTGAATTATTTTCCTACCTGTGATCTTCAGGACCCTAAGTAACTACATTCATCCTCACTCCCTGCTCGGCCCCTCCCCTTGCCCTTTCAGTGAAACAGGCATACTCAAGCACAATGGTGAAGATGATCAATCACCCCTCACCCCAGCACCCATTCAGACCCTTCCACTGGCCTGCTCACCCTTCACTTCTCTTCTTCCTCCTGTTTTTCTCCTCTCCTGCTTCTCTGGCTCTTGCTCCTGATAACTGTCCTGAGGACTTCTGGTTCTGGATCTCAACTTTCAGATTTCTAGAAAAGGGGCAAAGCTCAATCTCATTGCAGTCAATGAGGCACATATGGGCTGGACAAGTTTCTACAACCTCCCAATAGTAGAGAAAGACTGGAAAAATATAGATGTCATAGGCCAGATAGGCATCATAAGATCTAGGATGCAGCCTGACACAGGGCTGATGTTTCTCAAGAAAAACAGCCACACTGTACTAATAATCATAAACTTTGTAATGCAGTATAATAAAGATTTCATTTCACCATATATTTTATATTATGAAATCAAAACTTAGATATGACTGTTAACACTGAAGAAATGCCTGAAGGATTGTAATTGCCCTCTATATGCACACACCCTTCCCAGAAATCCTGTGACTTACTGTCTAGTCATAGAGACAAGGGGTCGGTGGAGGCAGCAAAGGTCAGACCAGTGGCACAATTCCAACTCATGGAATTCTGAGAAGCTTCATTAAACTATATATTACAATTTATGTCATACATATATTATAATAAACAAGGTCCCTTTGGTGTCTAAGAAGTTAAAGAAATCCACATTACTGGGTAAATTGTCTCAAAATATTACTTAACTTTCACAGAAAGAAGCATAAAGCAATTCCAGTTTATATTTGGTATTTCTGCATCATATATCACTTTGGTCAGAAAATAAACACTTACATATGAAAGATGGTGTAGTATGGTAGAAAGATCTCAACATCTAAAAGTAAAAGGGATTGATTTGTATCATTATAGTTCTGAAGCTAAATGACTTGTGCCACTTAATGGTGTCATAAATATCTATTCATCTAACTACTTAACACAAAGGGGCTGGCCAGGGACAGCAAAGTCTAGGAGAGGAGCACTGTACTGGACATTAGCGCTGGCTCTGTTCCTAGCCAGTTGTGTGTTTGAGCAACTCTCTTTACCTCTGTAGCCTCAGTTTGTTCATCTGTAAAACATCTAGTTCGATAGTCTCTTAACCCTGTCCCAGGTGAAGTATTCAGAAGGTTGCTGATGGCTTTAGGTCATGTGATCCTTTTCCAGTGCTAATATTCTGTTAATAGAAATTCTCCTCATGGCTCCTGCAGGAGCTGTTTTAGCACTTTTCTGCATATAAAAGATGCTGATCACAGGTACCGTTGATGGGAGCTACCTCATTAGCACTGGCAGCTCCAGGTGTTAACTTTAGATCAATCATTGTTACAGTGATCCCTGGTATTACACTAATTCATTCCTTTGATTATTGCATAATAATTCTACAATTTTTCCTAGTCACTACTAAGTGTATTGGCATAGTACTTCACTTTTTGTGTGCACCATCTTCCTACTTCCATCAGAAACATATTTTTTGTTTTGTTTCATTTTAAAATGCTTTTTGCCATTGAACAAGTTTTAACTAAGCATCTGTATATACTACCTAACATTTTCTCTTTAGTCATTTGGAGAAATAATCTATAAGACACAAGATTCGTTTTTCTCAATGTAATCTATAATCTTAGGTTAAATGGCTTGGAAGAACAGACTCTATATCTTTTTAACTTTACCTGCACTGATTATTCATCTGACCTCACACAGCCCATGTGTTTTCCATACTCTGTGCTTTCTGCATATGCTGTTCCCTCCATCTGAAACAAGCTATCCCTCTCCCTGATTCACCACCAGCACACTCTTACCATGTTGAACGCACCTTCATATCCCCAGGATCTATCATAGTACCTGATGCATCACATGTACTCAATAAATGTTTGAAATGAATTTAACTTCTTTTGCACAATTACCAACATAGGAAAACCCACAAATGGCACCGAATAAAAGCTTTATGCTGTTGATGAGAGTCATCAGACCATGAACAAATACCACTCCATGTCTGAAAAAATACTAGGGTTTCAAACAGATGATTTAGCTTTTGAGATGTAGTCTTGCTCTGTTGCCCAGGCTGGAGTGCAATGGCACAGTCTCGGCTCACTGCAACCTCTGCCTCCTGGGTTCAAGAGATTCTACTGCCTCAGCCTCCTTAGTAGCTAGAATGACAGGCATGCACCACCACACCTGGCTAATTTTTGTGTTTTTAGTAGAGACGGCATTTCGCCATGTCAGTCAGGCTGGTCTTGAACTCCTGACCTCGTGATCCACCCGCCTCGGCCTCCCAAAGTGCTGGGATTACAGGCGTGAGCCACCGTGCCCAGCCTAGCTTATATCTTAATGAAGAGAGTACAACAAATAAACCTGGTTAATTAAGGCCACCGTGAAACAAGCCTTCATCCAATTCAGACACATTTGATCACAAACATTTATTCTTAATCAAAGACTTTCAACTCACACCAAAAATAACAAAAGTTAATTTTTGACAAATAAACATTGAGGGAAAATTGACAATAAGAGTTTAACTATTAATAATTTCAAACCTGCTGTGACTAGGGTGTTTTTAATTCTTACTCTAATGTTATCAATTAAACATGTTACATTAATTTTAAAACATTCTGGCCATTATATGAGATACACAGATAAATGGGATACAGTTTCTCTTTTCATAGAGATCTTTAGTGCAGCATCCCAATTTCTTGAAATTATATTTGTCTAGCCCATAATGTTGCAAATCGTACTGAATTACACTTGAACATGTTCTTTACAGAAATATTTCTTAAAATGTTAGGGGCCAATAAGAATTGGATAAAGCAGCCCAGGCGCGGTGGCTCACGCCTGTAATCCCAGCACTTTGGGAGGCCGAGGAGGGTAGATCACGAGGTCAGGAGACCAAGACCATCCTGGCTAACACAGGTGAAACCCCGTCTCTTCTAAAAATACAAAAAAATTAGCCGGGCATAGTGGCGGGCGCCTGTAAGTCCCAGGTAGGAGAACGGAGCGAACCCGGGAGGCAGAGCTTGCAGTGAGCCGAGATCCCGCACACTGCACTCCAGCCTGGTCGATAGAGCAAGACTCAGTCTGGGGGGCGGGGGGAGGTGAGAGGAAGAATTGGATAAAGCAAAGATAAATCTAGAAAAGTGAACCAAAACTAAGAGAGGAGAGGATAAAACAGATTTTATACTAGGGTCCAAAGCAACTCTGCTGTGGACCACTCTAAATAAACAAAACAACAAGAGGACTTTATTTCACCCCCACCCCCGCCCCACCCCATAGGAGTAGTGACTGTGCAGACCACAAACCTGCAGGCAGTCGTAACAGCCTAAATGGCACAAGCAGCCACCAACAGGAAGTGACCCATTCCTTAACAGGAGGCTCTGTGGACTCATAGGAGCCTGCGATTTGGCTGAGAGCAGTGGGAGTGAGAGTAGTAAGAGATTCTTGGTGATCACGAGAGGATGAAAGAGGCTCAGCTACCCTGAACACTGGCATAGCTGCCCATCCACTACAGCCAGCAAACAGCTCCAATGCTGGCTGTAGTGAACAACAACCAGAGGAAGCTGGGATGCAACTGGAGATGCAAAAGGACTGCAAATGAGAAACTCCTAGAGACTCCCAGAGATGTTCTAGAAGGGGAAAGGGTACATAAGGAGTTCTAGGCAGAGTAAAGGAAAAGGAAAAATGTGTCTACTCAAGGGAAAGATGTGAATTTATATAACGGCAATTAAAGCAAGCACCTGGAGGTAGTGTTTATTGAACTTCTGGACTAACTGCTGGCATAACCTTCTTCTGAACCCACAACTTGGTGAGTTCTGTAGACGCTTGGGCTACTAAACAATAGTACTAGTGTACTAGTGACCTAAAACACTTAGGAGATCACCTACTTTAGAGAGTACTTGAAATAGGATAAATGTATTCCTCTTATCCAGCATTTTCTCTCAAAGTATCCTCTAACTCCATCAAACTTTAACAAATCTTGTCTAATTATTCTTCATTTTCATTGGTAACATATAAGATTGAGATGCTTATATTTGTTGATACTAAAGATTATTTTACAACCATATATAGTTGTAAAATATATATATAAATATATGTATGTTTATATATATGTAAACACTAATTCTTTGGGCAACTATTTGGTAATGTAATCTAATTACTTTGGTGACAAAAAGTTAGATTGAGAGTACATTTTATCAAGTCATTTTATAAGTTTCAAATAAACTTTAATTAATTTATAACCTGTAAAATGCATTGTTTTACTATCAATAAAAATCATCTTGTTCATAGCTAAATTAATCTTTAGTTTTCTTCTAAATTAAATGCATTTGCATTTTCTTTTAATACAGTGCCTTGCATATTTGGAAACTAAGCATAGAGAGGAAGGTTTATTTCTTTCTTTTTTCATTTCACAATCATGGGATGGGCTCCATATGGCCGGGAGCTTTTGTCAGACTTCACATTCTAATACCTTGATCATCTGGTTTTGTGCTATCATAGTTCCTTTTTCCTCTCTGGGGAAACTCATGTCTGTTGCTGGCATCTGTCCCCTGCCTTTCCCTGTAAATATCTTAGCAAATAATTCATTGAATGTCTACTCTTCCTATTAACAAACTAGCATTTTCTCTTTGGTCTGTCATTTCTTAAATGCACTGCTAAATACCTTCCCATTATTTCTTTATTCACATTCTGACAACCTTCCACTTAAATGGAACCCAGCTAAAACATTAACTCTCTAAGGAATCATAGATCTTAGTATAAATGTTATAACCTTAGAAATTTTTAAATTTAGTTTAATTCCCAAATTCTGTCATTGTCAACCTGGTTAAATATAGCATGGGGAATTTCTTCAAAAACTGCCCTTTATAATTATTCTAGTTTCCTTAGGTCTCAACACCAAATTAGTATGAAACAAAGTACATCTATAACTTTCCTGTCTGTTGCCAAGATAACTCTGGTATATCAGACAGGACATCACAGATGGCTACATTCAACATGTACCATGCTTTCAGACACTGGAGACTAAAGGACACAATTGGAATAAACAAAGCAGAGATGCAATATTTGCTGAACAGTGTAAATTTGTAGCAGGGTTAGCATTTCTGCATAGGCCCATATACTTTAGAGTGATGAGAAAACATATTTGGTTCAGAAGCCTTTTCCCCCTTAATCACCTTGGTTGGCTCTTTACAGTTCTTGATAAATAATGAGATTTGAAACAACAGAGTATAAAACTATAGGTCCCAAACAGTATATTTTCTCTCTGGCCTTTAAGTCCTGTGTCATAATGGATTAGATATATTTAAGTTGCTACTACTTTACTTCATTACCCAGTTAAGCAACTTATTAACATTCCTCCAAGTACTAGAAAACTATAAAGAGGCAGCCAAGATCTGTATTGATAAATAAGCACATCTTGGATTCCTGTGTCACCAGCCATCACTTCTTTTCTTTTCCAGTAATGTAAATGTATTTATTCAACATTTCTCTATATATCTATGCATTTCTGTGAGCTTACACTTTGCTAGACAAAGTGACATTTTAAATATATGTATTCCAATAATATACAAACAGCAAATTATTTTGTCCAAAATATATTATCTAACTAAAATAAAATAAAAATCACGATTGTATACATGAGGACTGATTTGGGGCTCTCAGGTGGAGTGTTATGCAAATGACTTCAGTTTACAGCTACTCATCTTAGCGTACATAAGTCGACTAAAGTATAGAGCACCAGAATTCCATCCTTTGCTTTGATAGACTATTTGTACAAAATTTAAACACTGTTTTTAAACTAGTTACATTATTGCACACAATAGATGCTTAGAATAACACACATCTTAGATGTAGGGAGTTACAATCCTTTCTGGTTATTCAATTTATAATACTTCTTTTCAAGGCTGTGTGTAAAGTATAGCAGCAACTGCACTGAAATGTTAATTCCCAATAAAAGTTTACACTTTTATTTTTTGTTAACATATCTGTGGCACTGACTGTGGTTACATTGTTAAGAAAACCATCCAGACACTGCTTGCAAATCTAAAGCCTATCCCTAGAGCTTTGTTAGTTTACACAGCCAAACAGTATAGAAAACTAGATAATTAGAGGTAGCTGGAGCAAAGAATGACCAACGAGTGGCAAAAGAGAAGGCTAGAGGGAAATGGGTGTCTGTGATTAGCAGTTGAATTGACTAATTTATTGAAAGTCATTTAAACATTATAAATGACCTGAAACACCAGGAAGAGACACGTATTTGTCCATGCAAGGCCTCCATATCTTTACATATGTTATCCTTTTTGGGGGATGTATCATTATTCTCATCCACCTTTACCTGGATAACCTACACTCATACTTTAAAATGTACCACAGATGTTAACCATCACTCTATCTGTCCAAGGTGCTCCATTAGCATCCTATACTCACCATATTGTATGGAAGTTGTCTATGAATGCTGCAATGATTAACTTGGAAGAAAGTCCATGTCTTCTGTTTCTGCAATCTCAGTACCTGACACTGTTCCTGGGACATTGTATTTGTTCAATAACTGATTGTTGAATGAATAAACGAATCATCAACTTTAAGAAAAAAGTAACAATGTGAGGAAATTATAACCAGGAAAAGATATGAAGTACACTGTATATCAATTCTGGTCTCAAATATTAATAGGAGACTGATAAAACTAATATTTATTGGCTTATGCCTAAATATTAGAATATTGAATTTAAAAATTTTAAAAATAAAATAAAAATTATTAAATAGATGTTACATTACAGAAATTTATGTATATTAGGTATTTTGAGGTAGGTATTCTTAGTCCCATTTCAGAGATAAACTAAAGCCTAAGGAGGTAAATAACTTACCCAATATTATATAAAATAAATGGAAGAGCTGAGTTTTGAATCTTGGTCTCTCTGACTCCAGAGTTCCTATTCTCCCACCTACACTGCAAGACCAGGAGGATTTAGCCTAACCCTTGTTCTATATTAGGGTTTACTCATCCATACCCAGTCCAAAAACCTGTCAGCCCTGGCAGGAAATACTCAGGGTTGCTCTGTCACTAAGTTGGTTTAGAAAAATTATATATTTCATCTGGAGCTGTCTACACCAGTAAGGGCTTGACTATAAGATACCCCTTGAAATACTGGCCTTGGTTTCTAGGTCGATTGTTCCTGATGAGCGTTCACACCTCATCACAGTGATGTATGGAATCTCATTAGTTAGCATCCCTTCTGTGATAGGCCTCCAGAGAGCATGATTTACTCTTTGGTGCATGCTGCTGGCTATCAGCATGGTTCACCAAAATTGACAAGAACCTGCTTCATTAACGCAGCTACAATTCAACCCCTCTGTGACTATGGTCACATTTTTCCAGTCTGTCTATTGATCAGCATCTTCCATGCTTA
>NW_012102054.1:24320-26572 GCF_000951045.1 Mandrillus leucophaeus | reverse complement strand
AGGTAAATAACTTACCCAATATTATATAAAATAAATGGAAGAGCTGAGTTTTGAATCTTGGTCTCTCTGACTCCAGAGTTCCTATTCTCCCACCTACACTGCAAGACCAGGAGGATTTAGCCTAACCCTTGTTCTATATTAGGGTTTACTCATCCATACCCAGTCCAAAAACCTGTCAGCCCTGGCAGGAAATACTCAGGGTTGCTCTGTCACTAAGTTGGTTTAGAAAAATTATATATTTCATCTGGAGCTGTCTACACCAGTAAGGGCTTGACTATAAGATACCCCTTGAAATACTGGCCTTGGTTTCTAGGTCGATTGTTCCTGATGAGCGTTCACACCTCATCACAGTGATGTATGGAATCTCATTAGTTAGCATCCCTTCTGTGATAGGCCTCCAGAGAGCATGATTTACTCTTTGGTGCATGCTGCTGGCTATCAGCATGGTTCACCAAAATTGACAAGAACCTGCTTCATTAACGCAGCTACAATTCAACCCCTCTGTGACTATGGTCACATTTTTCCAGTCTGTCTATTGATCAGCATCTTCCATGCTTATCTCTGGCATGGAAGCCTGGAACCCCAAACTCCTTTAGAGTGAGTTTTGTTTCCATTCTGCCTCCAGAGATTTGCTTGCCAGTCTCAGGCCTTCAGAAGCTCTCCATATGAATGCACCCATATTTCTTAGTAGAGATTAATTGCAAAGAATGAACATTCTTCTTAAATATAATATGTTTTCTGAACATAAAGTATAGCAGAGGTCCACAGAGAAGTGTAATAGTCATACACTCAGGAAGTGAATATGCTGAGAGAAACAAAGAGACCCAAAGAATAGTCAAAAAGTCTCCCATTTACTCACTTTAGTCATCCCTTTAGGCAAGCCACAGAATTTTTCTCATCTCCAATTTTTCCATTCATGCAATAGAAATATTAATACCTGCCTTGCAGAATTGCAGCAAGGATTGAATTGCATGTGTGTGTGTGTGTGTGTGTGCGCGCGTGTGTGTCTATATGTTTGTGAGTACTGGGGACATTGATTAAAAATGTACCTTACAAAAAACAAATGTACAATTGATATTTTCACAAAAGAAAAAATAATGTTTAACTAGGCACAACTCCAATACTGTATCTTATTTACAAACCAAGTAGACAATAGATCTTTACTTTGTTATGTGGAGTAGCTTTCAAGATTGTGGCTGTCTTTAACTTCTTCATCAATAAATAAATGCAATACTGATAATATTGATCCCCTTATTTTAGGCTCAAACAGTGTTTTCTTCTAGTCTGTGAAGATATTCAATGCTTAATCAATGTTACCCATAAAATAATTTGGGGAAGATGTATTTGTTTTCAAGTAGCACTATCTTCCTGTAGCTACTACTACTGCTAATGATAGCAATAAGAGGACCTAATTAATATCAAACACTTAGTCTTTGCCAAAGACTGTTATAATCCCTTTCATGAAATAATTCAGTTAATTATCATACACACATGCACATACACACAAACCATGTAAGCACAGAACTATTATTATTCCAAATATATGCATGAAAGCATGAAGCAGTTAGGTAGCTTGCCCAAGGTAATACAACTAGTAACAAAGTTGAAATACAAACCCAGCACTGCACTTAACTCTAATTCCACACAGTTTCTTTGACTCAGAAAATATCACATGCTTTCACAAACCAATATACAAATTTGAAATGCATTTGCATTTTTGAGTATATATCTGAAATATTATTTCTCCATAGTGGCCTCTAATTTAGGAACATTACCAGAGGTATCCATCCTCAAATTATATCTGAGAACTTGATACTTTTCTCATAATGTATTCGGTTTAAAAGCATGCATCTTAATTGAAACAGTTTATGTTAATAATGCCTGCTTTTATTTATGTTTGGCTATCTCATTCAAATAACTTTTGCTTCTATTTATACTTTTTTTCCTAAAGCCAATTTGTATTCCTTTTATTAGGCTTAATATAACTGTGTTTAAATTGGGTTGTGGTGGTATTTTGACATGGCATATGAAAATAGAGCAATAATGCCTAATAATTATTGAGAATTCATTATTTGTCAGCAACCCTGCTAAGATGTTTTTAATATATTACCTCGTTTTGTAACAGAAATTATGCCAGTGTTTTAGATGGAGATATGTAACTTGACTAAAGCAATCTTGATGGTAAGTAATAAAGCAAGATTCCAATTCAGGTCTGTCTCATTCAAAATCCATGTTCTTTTCACTCTACCACC
>NW_012102054.1:14749-24270 GCF_000951045.1 Mandrillus leucophaeus | reverse complement strand
ACACACAAACCATGTAAGCACAGAACTATTATTATTCCAAATATATGCATGAAAGCATGAAGCAGTTAGGTAGCTTGCCCAAGGTAATACAACTAGTAACAAAGTTGAAATACAAACCCAGCACTGCACTTAACTCTAATTCCACACAGTTTCTTTGACTCAGAAAATATCACATGCTTTCACAAACCAATATACAAGTTTGAAATGCATTTGCATTTTTGAGTATATATCTGAAATATTATTTCTCCATAGTGGCCTCTAATTTAGGAACATTACCAGAGGTATCCATCCTCAAATTATATCTGAGAACTTGATACTTTTCTCATAATGTATTCAGTTTAAAAGCATGCATCTTAATTGAAACAGTTTATGTTAATAATGCCTGCTTTTATTTATGTTTGGCTATCTCATTCAAATAACTTTTGCTTCCATTTATACTTTTTTTCCTAAAGCCAATTTGTATTCCTTTTATTAGGCTTAATATAACTGTGTTTAAATTGGGTTGTGGTGGTATTTTGACATGGCATATGAAAATAGAGCAATAATGCCTAATAATTATTGAGAATTCATTATTTGTCAGCAACCCTGCTAAGATGTTTTCAATATATTACCTCGTTTTGTAACAGAAATTATGCCAGTGTTTTAGATGGAGATATGTAACTTGACTAAAGCAATCTTGATGGTAAGTAATAAAGCAAGATTCCAATTCAGGTCTGTCTCATTCAAAATCCATGTTCTTTTCACTCTACCACCATGCCTCTTCCCTTAACAGCACACAGGGGAAAGAACAGATGCTCAGGCCAGGGAAAGTAATGAGGAAAGAGATGGCAGAGCAGACTGTGGGATAAGAAAGAACTGTTTGAAAGAAAGTGTCTCAAAGTTGGAAAAGGAGAAAGGATCCACAGTGGTTAGCACACAGTGTTGGCATAAGCTGAAACCACTTAGGTCACCTCTATGAAACAATGGTATTCCCTGACTTTCATTCTCACTTATTATTTCTTCAAAATGCAGACTTCTTTTATTAATTGCCGCAACCATCACAACAGTTCAGCTGTATAGAGATTAAAAAACAATTAGACAAGACTGTATTGGATTTTTGTTTCAAGCTGTTTTCTAAAGAGGCAACAGAATGTTTACATCTATTATTTCATTCCATCCTAAAACACTCTCTTTAGAAGTGGTGACAGGATTAAGATTTATGCAATAATCTTATGATAGAATCAGTGCCAGACTCAATTTTTCTGAACAGGAGTGTTTTTCTGTACCAAAATTATCTAAAACATTAAAACTACTCAAGACCTAAAATGACCTCAAAAAACATCACAGAACCATTCCTCCCATGTAGAAAGAGCTTCATTAAGACAACTCAAGAAATATAAATAGCCATTCTGTTTTTAAAGACCTTAATGGGAGGTAATTATACAGCCTTCCACAGTACCTCATTCCAGTGCTCTAAAATGTTTCTCTTGCTAAAACTGAGGGAAAGCATTAGTATGTTCATTCTTTCTGGCAAATACATGAGACAGAAAGTCTCTAAAACCAAACGTCATATTGGCAATCAAAAAGAGTGCTTTTAGAATGCTCAGACACATATCTATCCAAGAAAGTGTCAATGGCCAAAGACAGCTGGGTGCTTAAAATGATAAAATCTTAGTCAAGCACATGGTCTTAACATGATAGTATTTTCCTGTAATAACGTTACCAATTTTTTCTCTTTCATATAGAGATAAAACTGTTCATTTAAGCACTATGAACGTACAAAAATAACATATGTAATTTATTTAACTATTTCTACAGAAATATTCTTGCCTTAAAAAGTAATCTGAAAAATGTGTAGCCTTTATTAGAGTTGAAAGGTATGTATCTGTGGAGTGCCTGTCTTAACTGTCCACAGACCATGGTAGGGCAATTTTTTATTTCTTGTTAAAGAACATGATGATGATTCAGCGAGATGAGCACATCCCAAGTAGATAAGACCATGTCAGAGGTGCTATCAGCTTAGCTATTACCTAACACACTGTGTATGGATTTCAATGATTAGAAAGCAGTATCAGAGGGGAACCCATAGTGAAAACCCTTCCAGACCACAAATCCTTGAAGAAGCTGGAAAAGAGAGACCCTGTTGCTAACCCTCTACATAGAAAAAGAAAACTCTTCTGTGATGCGGGTAACTGAAGCATCAAAAAGTTTTTCAAATTGCTTTTATATTGTGATACATATTGGACCACTGACCTATATTTTAAAGAATACATTTTTTTCTGGTAAATGATGATATTGGGCAGCCTAAAGGTAATGCCAATAGAAGTTACAACTTCTGTTAAAACAGTAGAGGATGAATTTCACTGAGATTAAATGGAAAGGAAAGGAGGGATGGGACAAAAGGACTTGGATATGTTGGCAGAAAAGATGCATGAGTTTACATGAGAAGCTTTGCATTGGATAATTCAGACAATAGTTGGTACCATTAAATCAGTAAGTTACAAAAAGTCATAAATTTGGGGTTAGTTAAGTTCAATTTTATATAATCTTTGGTAAACCCAATTTGGTTTTAAACATTGGTTTTAAGTAGATATGTTTCGGAAGAAAAAAGGGATAGAACTTGTGAGAGATTTCAACACTAAAAATGTAAATTTCAGAAAAGTAAATTTTCTAGAGAAGAGTTTATTAGACTAGAAAGCAAAGGACACTATCTCAAGGGACATCTACATTTAGGAAAGCGAGAGGAATAAAAAGTCAGAACCGAAGAAAGAGAATCAAAGGCAGTCGGAAGTTCATCTCAAAAGATGCAGCAGCCATTCCAAATGCCAGAAGGCCCAGAAAATGATATTGGTTTGCGTCATTATGAGTTACTGATAACCTTCAAGAGAGCAATTCCAGTACTTGTTTATAACAGAAAATATTCTGAATCCTTAACAACTCAAGACTGGGGTTCTGATCAGCAAGATGTCAGGAATATGGCAGAATAGGACTTTCCAGTTCTCATTCCCTGGCTTCTTGCAGAAACATCAATTTGAACAACTATCCATGGATGAAAATATTTTTATAAGAGCTAAGGAAACAGGTGAAAGATTATAGCACCTGAGTGTGACACAAAAATAAGAAAGGATTCATTAAAGAGAGTAGGAAGGACAGTTGTACATTACCCACATCAATACTTCTCATGTAGCAAGGCATGGACAGAAATACTCTCTGCTTGAGGGAAAGGAAGGGAAGTAAGCAATGGACTTTTCCTTCGACTCCAATACCAGGCTCACTCCAGTAAAACACAACTGGGCAAGCCCACATGCTCCTCAGACTGAAACTCCAAGTTGGTGCCAAGACTTTGCCTTGGACTCCAACACCAGGCTCACCACAGTAAAACACAGCTGGGCAAGCCCACATGCTCCCAGAATTCAGGCTAGTACCCTCAGACTGAACCTCCAAGCTAGTACCAAAACCAGTTGAGTTCCTATAGCCCTAAGTTTCATACTGTCCCCCAGGCCAGGTCTGAGATTCAGGCCAACCCCAGTGCCAGGCCAACCCCCACATCCCTAGTAATCAGGCCAGCATCTTCAGACTCAACCTCTAGGTCAGGCCCTTTGGTTTCCAGGTCTACCCTTTGGTTTCCATGTCTACCCCTGTGTGGGTGGACCCACACAGCCCCAGGCTTCAGGTCCACACAGGACTAGGTTGGCACTCCTGGTCTTGGGACCTAGGCTGGTACCCATGGACACATGCTCCATGTCTGCCCAGTCTCAGACTCGCCCCAGCAGCCCCACATACCAGCAAATCAAGGTCCAGGCCTCCTCCAGCAAATACAGGCTTCAGACCCATCTCAGTAAATCCCAGCAATTTACTGGCTCAGACATAGTCAAGCCCCAGGACCATCCCTGTGGACCCAAGTTCCAGGATGGCCCTCATAGAACTAGTCTCCAGGTCAGCACTCACACACCCATGCTCCAGGCAAATCCCAGAGGACCCAGGCTTCAGGCCAGTCCCCATGGGCCATATTCCAGTTGGACCCAGAGTCGAATCTGGCTTCAGCATACCCAGGGTTCGGTCTAACTGCAGTAGACCCCTGAGTGCCAGGGCGGTGGTAGGGCAGCACTCACGAACCCTGAAGACCCAGGCTCCAGTCTAGCCCCCAGTGGACCCAGAAGACATATTTGCCCCCATGAACATAGGCTTCAGGCCTGCTACGGCACCAAACCAGACCCTATCGACTCAGGCTCCAAGCCTGTTCTAGTAGACCCAAGTCCTAGGCCCATCCCAGTGCCTAGTCAGCCCCTGCACACTCAGGCTCAAAGCCTGTTCACCAGTACATCAGCCTTTGTGGACCCAAGTTTTAGGCCAGCCCCTGCAAATACAGGCTCCCATGGACTCAATCAACAGGTCTACCCAAGTGGATCCAGGATTCAGGCCCGATCCCATGGACCCAGGCATCAGGCTTGCCTACCTGCTGAACCCAAGAATCAAGCCAGCTTGCGTGAGAACTCCAGTAGCAAGCTCACCTGTAGACTATGGCAAATGGCCTGCCTAGAATCTCTGGATGGGCTGATTGCTGAAGCGTATTCGCAGACAATGTCAGTCTGCAAAGACTAAAATAAGTCTCAACTTCTTCAAATGTGAGGTTATCAGCATAAGACAACAACAACAACAGCAACAAAAACAACAACAAAAAAAAAACAAAGAGACAAAACACCATCAAAAGAATACAATAATCTCTCAGTAGTTGACCACAAAGAAATTAAGAAACAAACTGTCTGACAAATAATTCAAAATAATTATTTTAAGAAAGCCTGGAAAACTTCAAGAAAATACAGAGAAATAAAATAATAACAGAAAAACTATAAATTTAACATAGATCACAATCATTTTTCTCTAAATCAGAAATCCCAGAGCTGGAAAAGACAATGAACTAAACAATAACAACGAAATACAATATAGAACATCAATAGCAGAATTGATCAAAGCAGAAGAAAGAATCTGTGAACTCAAAAACAGGATATTTTAAAATATACAATCAGAGGAGAGAAAAGAAAAGAGGATGAAAAGGAATAAATAAAACATATGGGATTTATGGGACAGCTTTAAAAGATCAAATATTCAAGATTTAGGAGTTCCAAAAGAAGAAGAGAGGGACAAAGAGGTGGAAAGCTTATGCAAATAAGTGATCATAGAAAACTTTTCAAATCTAGGTAGAGATATAAATATTTTGGTATAGAAGAGTCTCCAATTAGATTTGATCTAAATAAGACTACACAAAGTCATATTATAACCAAACTGCCAAAAATTAAAGGCAAATAGAAGATCCTGAAAGCAGCAAGAGAAAGGATGCAAATCACATATACAAGAGTTCTAATCAGGCTGGAATCAGATTTCACAGAAAAAAAAAATTAAAGGCCAACAGAGAATGGGATGGAATATTCAAAATGCTGCAGAGAAAAAAACAAACAAACAAACAAAAGAAAAACCCTGCCAACTAAGAATACTGCACCTGGCAAAGATATTCTTCAGGAATAAAGGACAGATAAAGGCTTTCTCAGACAAAACAAAATGAACATTAGGGAAATTAATTACTACCAGACCTGAAATATGAAAGGGAGTTCTTCAAGCTGAAAAAAAGTGGGACGCTAATGTATAAACACACAATCATCTGAAAGTAAAACTCTCTGGTGAAAGTCAAATTCAGAATATGCTAATACTGTAATGGTTAGTTATCACATATCCTTGTATAAAGAGTAAAATGCAAAAGTATTTAAAAAACAGCTACATTAACCTGTTAAGGAATACATAGTTAAAAAATTAAACTGTGGCATTTAAAACAAAATGTTAGAGCATGTGGAATAAAAGTGTTCAGTTTTTAAGATGATAAAAGTTGTCATTGGCTTAAAGTAGCCTTAGTTATAACTATAAGATGTTCTAAGCAAGCCTCATGTTAGTTACAGAGCAAAAATCTATAGTAGATGAACAAGAAAATTAAAAGATAATAAAATTGACAAGGCTTTAGCTAGATTAATTTTTTTAAAAAGAATCAAAATTAGAAATAATACAGGAGACATTACAACTAATACTATAGAAATACAAAAGACCATAAAAGACTGTTATGAACAATCATATGCCAACAAATTGGACAACCTAGAATAAATGGATAAATTACTAGACATACACTACCTACCAAAACTGAATCATGAATAGAAAATCCAAACATACCAATAATGAGTAAGGAAATTATGTAAGCAATAAAAAGTCTCCTAGCAAAGATAAGTCAGGACTTGATGGTTCTACTGCTGAATTCTAACATCTAAAGAATAATTTATACCAATGTTTGTTGAAGTAAATAGAAGATCCTGAAAGCAGCAAGAGAAAGGATGCAAATCACATATACAAGAGTTCTTGGACCCACACAGCCCCAGGCTTCAGGTCCACACAGGACTAGCTTGGCACTCCTGGTCTTGGGACCTAGGCTGGTACCCATGGACACATGCTCCATGTCTGCCCAGTCTCAGACTCGCCCCAGCAGCCCCACATACCAGCAAATCAAGGTCCAGGCCTCCTCCAGCAAATACAGGCTTCAGACCCATCTCAGTAAATCCCAGCAATTTACTGGCTCAGACATAGTCAAGCCCCAGGACCATCCCTGTGGACCCAAGTTCCAGGATGGCCCTCATAGAACTAGTCTCCAGGTCAGCACTCACACACCCATGCTCCAGGCAAATCCCAGAGGACCCAGGCTTCAGGCCAGTCCCCATGGGCCATATTCCAGTTGGACCCAGAGTCGAATCTGGCTTCAGCATACCCAGGGTTCGGTCTAACTGCAGTAGACCCCTGAGTGCCAGGGCGGTGCTAGGGCAGCACTCACGAACCCTGAAGACCCAGGCTCCAGTCTAGCCCCCAGTGGACCCAGAAGACATATTTGCCCCCATGAACATAGGCTTCAGGCCTGCTACGGCACCAAACCAGACCCTATCGACTCAGGCTCCAAGCCTGTTCTAGTAGACCCAAGTCCTAGGCCCATCCCAGTGCCTAGTCAGCCCCTGCACACTCAGGCTCAAAGCCTGTTCACCAGTACATCAGCCTTTGTGGACCCAAGTTTTAGGCCAGCCCCTGCAAATACAGGCTCCCATGGACTCAATCAACAGGTCTACCCAAGTGGATCCAGGATTCAGGCCCGATCCCATGGACCCAGGCATCAGGCTTGCCTACCTGCTGAACCCAAGAATCAAGCCAGCTTGCATGAGAACTCCAGTAGCAAGCTCACCTGTAGACTATGGCAAATGGCCTGCCTAGAATCTCTGGATGGGCTGATTGCTGAAGCGTATTCGCAGACAATGTCAGTCTGCAAAGACTAAAATAAGTCTCAACTTCTTCAAATGTGAGGTTATCAGCATAAGACAACAACAACAACAGCAACAAAAACAACAACAAAAAAAAAACAAAGAGACAAAACACCATCAAAAGAATACAATAATCTCTCAGTAGTTGACCACAAAGAAATTAAGAAACAAACTGTCTGACAAATAATTCAAAATAATTATTTTAAGAAAGCCTGGAAAACTTCAAGAAAATACAGAGAAATAAAATAATAACAGAAAAACTATAAATTTAACATAGATCACAATCATTTTTCTCTAAATCAGAAATCCCAGAGCTGGAAAAGACAATGAACTAAACAATAACAACGAAATACAATATAGAACATCAATAGCAGAATTGATCAAAGCAGAAGAAAGAATCTGTGAACTCAAAAACAGGATATTTTAAAATATACAATCAGAGGAGAGAAAAGAAAAGAGGATGAAAAGGAATAAATAAAACATATGGGATTTATGGGACAGCTTTAAAAGATCAAATATTCAAGATTTAGGAGTTCCAAAAGAAGAAGAGAGGGACAAAGAGGTGGAAAGCTTATGCAAATAAGTGATCATAGAAAACTTTTCAAATCTAGGTAGAGATATAAATATTTTGGTATAGAAGAGTCTCCAATTAGATTTGATCTAAATAAGACTACACAAAGTCATATTATAACCAAACTGCCAAAAATTAAAGGCAAATAGAAGATCCTGAAAGCAGCAAGAGAAAGGATGCAAATCACATATACAAGAGTTCTAATCAGGCTGGAATCAGATTTCACAGAAAAAAAAAATTAAAGGCCAACAGAGAATGGGATGGAATATTCAAAATGCTGCAGAGAAAAAAACAAACAAACAAACAAAAGAAAAACCCTGCCAACTAAGAATACTGCACCTGGCAAAGATATTCTTCAGGAATAAAGGATAGATAAAGGCTTTCTCAGACAAAACAAAATGAACATTAGGGAAATTAATTACTACCAGACCTGAAATATGAAAGGGAGTTCTTCAAGCTGAAAAAAAGTGGGACGCTAATGTATAAACACACAATCATCTGAAAGTAAAACTCTCTGGTGAAAGTCAAATTCAGAATATGCTAATACTGTAATGGTTAGTTATCACATATCCTTGTATAAAGAGTAAAATGCAAAAGTATTTAAAAAACAGCTACATTAACCTGTTAAGGAATACATAGTTAAAAAATTAAACTGTGGCATTTAAAACAAAATGTTAGAGCATGTGGAATAAAAGTGTTCAGTTTTTAAGATGATAAAAGTTGTCATTGGCTTAAAGTGGCCTTAGTTATAACTATAAGATGTTCTAAGCAAGCCTCATGTTAGTTACAGAGCAAAAATCTATAGTAGATGAACAAGAAAATTAAAAGATAATAAAATTGACAAGGCTTTAGCTAGATTAATTTTTTTAAAAAGAATCAAAATTAGAAATAATATAGGAGACATTACAACTAATACTATAGAAATACAAAAGACCATAAAAGACTGTTATGAACAATCATATGCCAACAAATTGGATAACCTAGAATAAATGGATAAATTACTAGACATACACTACCTACCAAAACTGAATCATGAATAGAAAATCCAAACATACCAATAATGAGTAAGGAAATTATGTAGGCAATAAAAAGTCTTCTAGCAAAGATAAGTCAGGACTTGATGGTTCTACTGCTGAATTCTAACATCTAAAGAATAATTTATACCAATGTTTGTTGAAGTCTTCCAATAAATTAAAGAAATTGGAATACTTCCAAACTTATTTTACAAGGCCAGCATTACCCTGACACCACCACCAGGCAAAGCCACTACAAGAAAAGATCATTACAGGTCAATATCCCTGAGGAACATAAATGCAAAAACTCTTAACAAAACACTAGCAAAGAACTTAAGCAGCATATTAAAAGGATTACTTATTATGATCAAGTAGTGTTTATCCCAGGTATTCAATGATGTTTCAACATATACAAATCTACAATTGTGATATACCACATTAACGGAATGAAAGACAAAAACCATATGATCATATCAACAGAAGCAGAATAATCCTTTGACAAACATAATAACCTTTCATGATAAAACCTCTCAACAAATTAGTAATAGAAGGAATGTACCTCAACACGATAAAGGCCATATGTGACAAGCCCAAAGCTAACATACTTGGTGGTGAAAACTT
>NW_012102054.1:6881-14016 GCF_000951045.1 Mandrillus leucophaeus | reverse complement strand
GAAAAAAAAAACACAATAAATAGCAAGATATCCCATGTTCATGAATTCGAAGAAATAGTATTGTTAAAATGTTCATACTACCCAAAGTTATCTACCAATTCAATGCAATTTCTATAAATATCCCAATGGTATTTTTCCCAGAAATGGAAAAAACTGTCCTAAAATTCATGTGGAACCACAAATAGACCCCAAATGGCCAAAGCAATCTTGAACAAAAGGAACAAAGCTAAAGGCATCACACTATCTGTCTTTAAAATATGCTACAAAATTATATTACAACAGCATTGTATGGCATATGAAAAGACAAGGAGACTAATGGAATAGAATAGAAAGCCAAGATATAAATCCATATATTTATGGTTAATTGATTTTTAGCAAATGTGCCAAGAACACACAATGGGGAAAGGACAGCCTTTTCAATAAATGGTGCTGAAACATTTGGATATTCAGATGTAGAATTAGGAAATTAGATCCTTATCTTACACCATTTACAAAAATCAACTTAGAATAGATTAAAAGCTTAAATATAAGAACTGAACCTGTAAAACCACTAGGACAAAACATGAAAAATCTCTACAACATTGGTCTTGGCAATGATTTTTTTATATGACCCCAAATGCACAGGTAACAATAGTGAAAATAGACAATTGGATCACATGAAATATAAAACTTTCTGACAGCAAAGGAAAGTATCAACAGAGTGAAGAGATAACCTACGGAATGGGAGAAAATATTCGCAAACTGCACACCTGTTAAGAGATTAAAATAAAAAAATACAAGAACTCAAACAACTTAATAGCAAAAAAAAAAAAAAAAAACTAATTAAAAACAGTCAAATAAACTGAATAGACATTTCTTAAAAGAAGATATACAAATGGCCAACAGGTATATGAAAAAAAAATGCTGAACATTACTAATCATCAGAGAAATGCAAATTAAAACTACAATGAGATATCAGCTTGCATCTGTTCAAATGGCGAGTATCAAAAAGACAAAAAAAGAGAAGTGTGGGTGACGAGGTGAGAAAAAAATCCCTTGAATACTGTTGGTGGGAATATAAATTAGTACAGGCATTATGGAAAACAGTCTAGAGGTTTCTCAAAAAATTAAAAATAGAAGTGCCTTATAATCCAGCATCTCTGGAGAAAGGTATTAAAGGTAATTTTTCTTTCTTTAGTATATCTTTGTAAGTTTCTGTAGTAAATAGATATCACTTTTTAAATCAGACAGAAAACAATAAATGCCAGTCAAGGCAGAGCAGAAGCAATTTCAAAAGGGCAGTAGGAGAAGATTACCAACTGCAAGAGGTTAGGTAGTGAGCAGTTGAGGCACATGTGAAGTTTGCTTTGTGCAGATTACTTTTAAACAAGTTGGGCAATGTAAGGAGATAAAGAAGAATGCACATGTTCTAGGAAGCACAGGATATTTTTCTTGGTCCTCATAAAGGGGAAAAAGCTGGCAAAGAGAAATAAAAATGAAAGAGAAAGTACTTGAGGGAGGAGATGGGATAAGGTGACCCTTCTCTTTCTCTAGGAAGATGGGAAACAAAGAGAAGAAAATGAGTGGAAATACCAAAAATAGACAGAGAAAATGTGTTAGGGATGGAAAGTTAAAACATCATACATGGTGTTCTAAATTCAGTGAAAAGTGTAACAAGACCTTTGAGAAGAAATAAGGATTCGGATTAGAGGCTAACAGACCCTGACGACCAGACCTCTCTTCAAGCTATCTTGACTCAAGCTATCTCCATGAATTAAGACTATCAGACATTGGAAACCCAATTATTTCTCTGTATCACAGGATTAGACTCCTTTCAGCTCAGTTAAATTTGAGAAAGCTAATGCTGGATCCCCTGGCTGATTAGTCAAGTAATTAATGTACTTCTTAAGAATTTTCATAAATGAGAATATTCGATTAATGTTAATAATTTTGTAAGGGGATATCTTTATATTTCGGCAATTGAGAAACTTGTAACAATTTTAGTAGGTTTTGTAGCCTTAAAACAGTATTATCTGGAACAGAAGCCGGCTTTAGCTCTTTTTTGTGTGCAATTATACATACAACCAGTTAATTTTAGATGAAAATGCCACACGGGTTTTTGTTTTGTTTAGCAAAAAGAGAACTTGGAATTAATCTACAGTGGGGCTAGGCAGATAACAAAAACTGGAAATCAGATGGATCGTAAGACCAGAAAGGATGATGGGGCCCATGGCTAAATGCCAAGTGCATCCTCTTCCAAAGGGATTTAAAAAGGAAAATTGTGCACACTATGAGTGCTAAAGGGACGAGAAGGCAGAATCAGCCAAAATTCAACAATGAGGGATCCTGATGTCTACCAATCTCCTCCTTTTTACAAGTAAGAATTTTGATACTCACAAACATTGACTCCAGTATACTAAATGACTCCAATATCTCAATTTCTATCCCAGAGCTTTCTGTAGGATCACATCCTGATACCCTCTGACTTTGTCATTAATCTTTTGTAGGCAAGCATTCCATCTCCCAACACACCAAAGTATTCTATCCATATCAGTTCAGAGTATTACACGCATATCTTCCTTTAGCACTTACTGTGTTATAATTAGTAAATTTTTGATAAAGATAAAAACATGGATAAGATAATCTTATATAGAAATGTCCTCACTTGTTAAAAAATGCATAACCTTTCATTGTTGCATCTTCTAAGCATTGAATAATGACACGTATTTTAAAATATATTTAAGAAGCAACACTAGTAGCTGCACAAATATCAAAAACTATGGCTTGTTGATATCACTGCAATATTGAATAGATTTAAAACATTTGCTGTAGTTTAATGAACAGAACATTGAACCTGAGGTCAGACAGCCGTGGTTTAAGCCCTGACTGACACTTATTTACTTGCCATCTGACTTTAGTCACTTCTCACTTTTCTCATTTGCATAAAGGTAAAGCAATAACAATTACCACTCACCCAGACTTGATAAAAAATTGAAAGTCCTTTATTCACAAATTTTTAAAAAATCTACATAAAAGTGAAATATTAAATTTTGTACAATTTTTTTTTAGGAAATAGAATCATAATTATGCTTGAAGTTGTCAAAGTACATTTTCTCATTCTAGTTAAATATATTGGTCAAAAAGTTCTAGTAACTTAAGCCAAAACTTATCCCCATAGTTTAAAGGAAACTCTTCTGACATTTATGAACAGAAATAAATAAAAAATAACTGTCCACTTTTCTTATTGGAATCACAAGGCATCAATATCAAGTAGTGACAGTTACAAATTTATATGGCAATGTTAAATCAAACATAGAAACAAATACCAAGACTATACGACTATGCATCTCTTCTTGAGATACATATGTGTGTGTATAAATATCTATATATATAAAATCATATACCATATCTCGAAAATATATGAAATAATCATTTAAACTAGAAATGTAAGCCAAGGCATTTAAGAAGGCATTTTCCAGCTCCTGAGCAACTTTTTGGCTTGTATCTACCTGGGAAATCTTTATATTTTAACTTACTTGATATATTTTGTTTAATTTACAAAAGACTTTATATTTTAATTTACTTATTACATTTTGTGTAATTTATAATTTCAAGTTAATTGGTTTGTTTTTTTGGGGGGTACTTGATATATTTCAAATACTTGTAAGTTTTTTTTATAGTATAATTTTATGTGTCAGTCATACTTGGTGGTTAACTATTTAGAAACATACGCAATAATAAATTTTTATATAACAGAAGACTGAGGGGCACTCCTCATTTAAGAAGTTAAAAACTGAGTACTAGGTACTCCTCATTTAAGAAGTTAAAAACTGAGTACTATCTTTATATTTGAGAATTTTTTATCTCCCCTTGGTTATTTCTACAGATTTGGGATATCTGGGATATAATTGAACCAAAGTCATAAATTCCGCTTACATTTTTGTTTTTTCTTTGTTTTACACTGACTTTTTAATGTCCTTTTTCAGGTGTCCAAGGGAGAGAATACAGACATAGGTTTCTTAGTTTGTTTCATTCATTCTTAGTTTGTTTCTGGTTGGGCCAGTAAAGTCCCTTCCTCTTCCCTCTTTTCTGCTTACCACTTCAAACAGAAAACAAAAAAACATGACTTCAGGCTGCTAAAAGCCCAAAACAAAACAAAAAACAACAACAACAAAAAAAATAAGGTGGGTCAGACAAGCTTTCTAGGCAGTTGTCAGATCCACTTAGGTTGAATTATTTTGATAAGTCTGGGTGTGGTGAGCCAAATTGTCATTTAAGAATCAGTAGGTGTAGGAAAGAGTCGCATTAGTATTGGTATTACTTGGGATAAAAAGATTTTTCCATACCCCATCCTCAGTTCAAACTGTTCTCCAACAATATCATTTTATGTGCTGCAAACCTTAAGGTAACAAAAAGTTTCAAACGCATTTTAAAGATAAAATAAATTGATGAAATATTCTGAGGTTAGAAAATGAAGACACCTCAATATTCCTAGTTATTCTTGCTTTGACTACTTATTATTCAGATATGACTTGTAGAGGAAGCAATCAGTCTGCTATATTTTTCTATGTCACTGTGCAGCTTCTTAATCAAAAGAGATTACCTTAGGAAAAGATCGTTCCATCTAAGGCAATGTATAATGGTGTTAGCCACTTAAAAAAATAAAGGAATGACATAAAAATTATGTCCTCTGATTTTTCCATAACTGATGCTTTTCTTCATTTGTGAAATTAACTATTTTTAGACTGGAAATTTTTGATAAATAAAAGACAAATAGTAAAACTAAAAATCAAATGTTTAACCTTCTAGAGTAACCTTAAACTCATTCTTGTACAGTGTCATAAAAAAATTAACATAGCTATTATTGGAAAGATTGTGAATCTTTTCCTTGTCTGATAGTGCTGCTTCAATCATACATTAAAATTTTACAATTATTATTGTGCCAAGGAATCCTTCAGTTGTTATTATGGTAAAGGATTTCAGTTCCAGTGAATAGCTTTACTTTTGTCCAATTCATTTCAAATTTACATTTCCTGTCCTCAGATGCCAAAAAATGAGTTTTACATTTGAGCGTTACTCATTTTAAAAACATCAACAAGTTTGGCATTGCAATCTTTAAAATTCATAGCTACTTAAATGTGGGAAAGTTTCTTCTTAAATTTTGAACAGTAGTTGTGTTAGTGACAAACACTATGCTTTTGCTTAGCGTCTCTTCAAAAGTTTCACATGTGTTTATGTAAGTTAACAGAGTTTTAAGAGCTAAAGGTTCAGTAAGTTAAGAATTTTAAGTAAGTCCAAGAGTTTGAATCTTCTCACCACCCGTGATTAATTCTGTGCTACTCAGACTGTTACTTAAAATCTTTAGGCCTCACTTTCCTTATTTGCAAAATACAAACAACAAAACAAATTAGTGCCTATCTGGTAGTGTAATTTTAAGAATTAAAATCAAATAATTTATATAAAATATTTTCACTGTGCTGACACATAATAAGATGCTCCATATATCTGCTGTCATTATCATTACCATATTTTAGCAATTTAAATTAATTTAAAGTAATATTGCAAGATGAAGAAAGTCACACTGGGATTTTTCCAAGCAGGATTATGCTCCTCTTAAGTATTCCCCAAACACTTGACACCAATCCCATCCCAGCACTTCTCTCTGTATTGTGAAATGTCCCAAATTGTTTGCCCACACAACCATTCACACATCCCTAGCACTGAATGATAAGTTGCATCAGAGCTGAGACTATCTGCTGTGCTGTGCACCCTCAGGTGACTAAGTGCACAGTACACAATAATTTGAGTTGATAGAAGAAATAACACAATGCATTTCTAAGTTATAGTCATTCATTCTTTTTAAAGAAAATTTCTTCTGACACCCTTAATAGAGGGTCTGAGAAACAATATCCCTAAGTACTGAAGGCATCCAACATTTTTCTAAATAGCAATGTTTTCTGGACAGATAAACCTGTTTAAGGCCTTTCATTATCTCCATTTAGTTATTGTCAATAGCACTCTGGTAACCCTCATTTTTAAATTGTTAATCAGCTTTCAAAACTTCTGGGATTCTTCCACATCCCTCTAAGTGGGACTCAAAACTATAACCGCACAAAGCCAGTTGTCACTTGGCCCTGATACATGAAACAAACCCATTTGCCAGTGCATTCACCTTATACTTTTTCTGTTTTAGCCAAAAAATATATATACATGTATTATTATGCCAGCTTTCCCTTTACCATGCTTCTGTAAATGACAGCATTTAAATGTTAAGTATGAGATACAAATCTTGTGCATATAATTCATTATTTCTTTTAGAGCATTCAAAACTAACCTACCCTGTCCCCAAATCATCTATTCTACCTCACACTGATTTTGTATGCATATTAATCTGTATTATTTTATTTTCTTATAGGTAGCCTAAATTGGTTGACCTTTTTTTCTACTAGAGTGTAAGAAACCAAAACCAGGACAATACATAATACTATAAAATAATACATACTGAGTGCTGCATATTGTTTTTATAAATACACAGTGATATGGGAACCAGGAATGATTATAAATGACTGTTTTCATCTTACCTGATTATATAACTTCCAAATCAAAGACAAGGATAGATAAGAAACTTTTTTTAAATGTCTGAATGTGGTCACAGTAAATCTATATGTTTTTTAAAATCACAAGATCAACTTCATAAGCACAAATCAACAAAAAGCAAAGTTTCCTTGGCGCCTGGTACTGCATATTGTATTCAATTTATTGTAGCTGTAGTTACAATGTGTTCAGAAGTTGTGAACCAATGGAAACTAAAGAAAGAACTTCTTAAGTACTAAACACTGCCACATACTAAATGGAAATGTGTTCACTAATCAAACACTCACTGAGTACTTAATATAAATTAGACACCATGCAAGTACTGAAGATAAAAAGAATAAAACATAGCAGTAGGAACTTACAATTTAGGCACTGAGTGTATAAATATGTAAGTGTTAAGCCTAATTTTATTCAAACTTTATGTGGAAAGTTTCTATGGACATAGAAATACAGTATTTTCAAACTCACTAAATACTGGTATGAAAACAGAATTGTAGAGTGAAATTATCTTTGAATTACTGCATTTCACTGAATTTGTTCTCCCTTCACAAAACAGTATTGC
>NW_012102054.1:0-1350 GCF_000951045.1 Mandrillus leucophaeus | reverse complement strand
TGTTGAATTTTGTCAAAGGCCTTTTCTGCATCTATTGAGATAGTCATGTGGTTTTTGTCTTTGGTTCTGTTTATATGCTGGATTACATTTATTGATTTGTGTATGTTGAATCAGCCTTGCATCCCAGGGATGAAGCCCACTTGATCATGGTGGATAAGCTTTTTGATGTGCTGCTGGATCCGGTTTGCCAGTATTTTATTGAGGATTTTTGCATCGATGTTCATCAGGGATATCGGTCTAAAATTCTCTTTTTTTGTTGTGTCTCTGCCAGTATTGCTTTCTTAATATTCCAATTGATTGTGTTGATGCCAAGAAACTTAATTTTTGAAGTTATATTGGAAATATCCCTGACATCTCCTACTGCTATACTACTCATCTTAAATCATACCTGAATCTTATACTCCAGGCTGCTGTCCACTTGCCTTTCAGCTGCCATGAACTTCCATCTCTGACTTGGTGCTGGTTCCTATTCCCAAATCCCTCACCTTTCCTCCAGTGACTGCCTAGGAGTAGGCCAGGGCTTCTTTACTTTTGCCTTGTTTCCAAGTCAAGTGTCCAGACCCTCCTTGTGAAATGAAATGTCCTGCAAATCACTGCTCAAAAGCAGACAAGAAGTACCAAAAATAACCTAAGGCAGGAAGTTTCAAAATATCTTACAAAATTATCAAATCCAACCACCCTGACAATTCCCACCTACAATGATTCCTCTCACTTCTGAGTTCATAGCCCATTTTTCTTGTAACATTTCTTTGGCACTTGCACTGCCTTATGGCATTTATGGTGCTGATCTTTTGCTCTTTTAATTCAGAATTTCTAATTAAATGTGTGTATGCTTTTATTAGTAATGTGCTGTGTCAGGTAGACACTATAAGTCTAAGAAGTAAATTAAACACGATCCCTGCCCTTATGTAGCTAAGACTGTATATCCTATAGCAGTTAGGACATCACGTACATAAAAGTACAATAAACACTGAATCAAAGATCCACCAGCTGTGGAAACTCCAATCTTACTCTGCCATACACAATTGGAATGAGGACCAAAATAAAAAAATCCGGGGGGCACGCCCAAGATAGCCAAATAGGAACAGCTCCAGCCTCCAGCTCCCAGCATGAGTGACACAGAAGACGGGTGATTTCTGCATTTTCAACTGAGGTACTGGGTTCATCTCACTGGGGCATGTCAGACAGTTGGTGCTGGTTCACGGGTACAGCCTGACCAACGAGAGCTGAAGCAGGGCGAGGTATCACCTCACCTGGGAAGCGCAAGGGGGAAGGGAATTCCTTTTCCTAGCCAAAGGAAATTGAGACACACAACACCTGGAAAATCAGGTAACTCCCACCCTAATACTG
>NW_012102053.1:90131-90394 GCF_000951045.1 Mandrillus leucophaeus | reverse complement strand
GCTTTGTTTACCTACTTATGCCTCAGCAATGGCAGGCAACCCTCCCCCAGCCTCGCTGCTGCCTTGTGGTTTGATCGCCGACTGCTGTGCTAGCAATAAGGGAGGCTCTGTGGGCGGGGGACCCTCCCAGCCAGGTATGGGATATAATCTCTTGGTGTGCCTGTTTGCTTAAAGCGCAGTATTGGGGTGGGTGTTACCCGATTTTCCAGGTGTTGTGTGTCTCAGTTCCCCTGGCTAGGAAAAGGGATTCCCTTCCCCCTTGC
>NW_012102053.1:79561-88857 GCF_000951045.1 Mandrillus leucophaeus | reverse complement strand
ACCTAACACTGGATTCATTTATTTTGAAATGGCAGGCAGCTGCAGGCCTCAATCTACAGGAAGCAATCTAACTTTTTCTCATAATGTCACAACTTTTCTCTGCTTCTTGGGAGCACTCCCAGCATCACTTGTGGCTCTTTGTATTGGTCTCATGGTGTTATTCAAGATTGATAGTATTACACTAAGCACAATGAAAAGAGAACTGTGAGAGAACACACTATTAGATACAGAATTTACCAAAGAGATCAAGTGCTCATAGCAGATACTGGCAATACGAGCTCACCACATTAGCAGCAGGGGGTGGCGGCAAAATTGTTATAATAGTACATACAAGGCAAAGTAGATGTTGGAGAACATTCCAAAAGATGCCGGGGTTGGAGGGGAGTGAGGGTTGAAAAATTACTTATTGGGTACAATGTTCACTATTGGAGTGATGAGTACAGTAAAAGCCCAGACTTCACCACTAGCAATATATCCGAATAGCAAAACAACCATATAATAAAAGTAGGCTTGTACTTAGCACATTTATAAAAAGAAAATAAAAATAATTATTCAGGTAGGACAGTATGTGCTGTAGTTAATTGTATGCAGTTGTGGTTTAATACAGCATCTTTATGTTTGTTTATGTTTCTCTTGACTGCAAATCGTGACTTGTACAGTTTGTGTGCATACCTTTCGATAAGTTTTAACTTTTTATAATATATTTGTGTATATTTTATGGTAGTAAATGATAAAATAGATTAATATATACATATACTTTATGCATTCATGATGTATGTATTCTTAATTTTTTTTTAATATTTCTAGGCTATGCAGTTAGTCTGCTAGTTTTTTTTCAATTGCAATTCTCCAAAACTTTTTCTGATATATTTATTAAAAAAAAATACAAATGTAAGTGGACCTGCACAGTTCACATCCATGTTCCAAAGTCAACTAAAAAATATGAAATCTGAAATGCTTCAAAATTTGAAGCATTTTGAGCACTGATATGATGCCATAGGTGAAAAATTTCACATAAGGCCTTGTATGACTGGTCACAGTCAAAAGATAGTCAAAATTTTGTTTCTTGCACAAAATTTTACAAATACATAAAATTACCTTCAGGCTACATGTATACTGTATGTAGGGAATGTAAATAAATTTAGAGTTGGGTCTCATTCCTAACATATCACATTATGATATGAAAATATTTCAAAATCTGAAAAAATCCAAAATCTATGATATTTTTAGTCCCAAACATTTCATATAAGGGAACCGTACTCCAGAATGTTAGAATATTTACGGCTACTTTGTTTGTAGTACGGGGAAAAAAACCGTGATGAATCTCTCCATCAGTAAAAAGATAGTTTAAAAACTTGCAGAATTTAGTCATACATATATTTACATATGCATGTATGCACACATATTATTTATTTTCTCATTGTGCATTCAATTAAAGTGATATTTCCTATTTTTGTTAATTGACTTGGAGAAATGTTCATACTGTATTGATAATCAGTTAGTTTACATGAGGTGAAGTGGAAAAGTTAAACTACATTATAAAGTACATTATAGGCTTTTCAAAGGGCAAAAAAGTGTCACCTGAGATGAGGCAATGAAGTGATCATGGCCATTCATCCCTGTTTTATGCCACTAGAAAGTTTGGAAAGTGATGGATTTCTCAATAAAATTTCAAGGAACTAGAAATAAATATGTTACTGTGCTAATGTATTCATGTCTTCCTAAGATAAATGAAACTCCAAATTTTTAGAAATTTTGAATAGGAATGGCAGAGGAAAGAAAACAGAACACTAGTGACTCCGGCATTGTCTGAAGCTGAGGACTGGGCTGTGGGTAACCCACAGATGATATTACTTTAGCCTGAATAATCCAGACGTTCTGATGTTTTGGCCTTTGTGTCCAAGATTCTTGTAGATTTCTTGTCAGGCCACAATTCTTTGAATGACAGTAATATTTTCTTAGTAGGCAAAAATCCCTTGAAAGATCAATCCAGGGACATTTATAATAAGATAGGACTTAGAAGCTAGACTTTAGGCTAGGGTTAGGGTTGGGAAGATCAAAACACTTTGTTCTCTTTAGAGTGAGAAATTGGTTTATCACAGATTTTGAAGGATAATATAATCTATAACCCTCTGGTTATGGGAAAGAAGAGACCTACCTGTGGCCATCTTGGGAGCAAGGCAGAGAGAGTCTGCAAGACCTTCTAGGATGTATGTGGACTTGTGAAATGCAGTAGTTACAAATTTTTCTCAGGGTTACATTTTTCTTCCATCATTCCTGAATACTCATGCCATCATGAAATTAGAAGAGCTGATCCAATACTATTGATAAGGAAAGAGAATCTCCTTTCCGCAAAGCAAGAGAGGTGGTAGCAGCAATAATCAGATAATGGCCCAAAAGATGGGGTATCATACACACGGCTTATGTGAGGCTTATGGAAGATAAAACAACCAAAATATTTCAGAAATGTTTATATGTTATTTACAGTTCTACCACAACAAAGCCTTCTAGAATGTGAGACAGAATGGTGTGATGATTATTCCTAGTATAACCAGATCAGGTAAGATTTCACAGGTGGTGTTAAGAATTAAGAATTTTTGATGCAAGAGTCTCATTCACCCTCTCCCTTCTTTCTTTGTTAACAGTTCTGGTAGGATCCACCTTTAATTTGTTTTTTCTTTTAGGGCACTCAAAACAACACAAGGATCAAATGCCTTTCTGTTGCCAAAGTTCTCTCCTTATTTGCCAGTTCTTTTTTTCATGTCCCAATCATAATCTTAATGATATCATTGATCACTCAAGCAACTAACCCTGAAGACTGCCCAGTCGCAGGAGACAATGCATCTTTTTATGTTTAAACTCAATCACTTCAAATATTGATCTTACCTTGTATAATAGAAATTAGTCATAGAGACTGCGGTGAGATGAGATATCATTGCGGGTAATCTGGCTCAGCTATGGCTGAGTGGAAGAAACTTGCATTAATTATTTATGATTAACACAGAGTATCCTGGATTATAGTTGTAGACTGAATACAGACATTCAGCTCCCTCCCCCACTGAGCTCTCATAACAATGCAGAGACTGGAAAGAATGTCAGCATATGGATGGGAGGATGAGAAGACGGGAGCTTCTTGGGCAGATATTACAGAGTGAGGAAGCAGTGGATGAGAACATTCAGTGAGAGACCACAATGGAAGCAGAGAGCCTATCTGTCCAGCGGAAGCAGAGACTCCATCCAGGCTCAGAACCTTTGGTGCAAAGAGTAACTACAGCAAACCGACAAAGAAGAGATAGTGAATTTGGAGGTTATGTGCTTCCTTCTGACACATGAAAAAACTTCTAAAGCTTTTTGTGGGTGCAAAATGAAATTAAAATCTTTCCCCATTGGTGTGAAAATAAGTTAATTAGCCTTTACAATGATTTGTTTTTACGTTACTAGTTCCCAGTTATGGCTGTTTCCCTCAGTTTCTCTCTTTGTTTTTTGTTTTGTTGTTGTTGTTGCTGTTGTTTTCCTTCTCTTAGGAAACTTTGGCAGATAATTGGGCACAGAAATTGGTCATTTTTTAAACACTCTAGGTTAGTGATTCTCAAAGTCCCTAGACATCGGTATCAGTATTACCCGGCAGCTTCTTAGATATGCAAATTCTCAGATCTTAGCTACTGGGTCATGTACTCCCAAGTGAGTCAAGGAATCCGTTTAATTAGGCTTTGCAGGTGTTTCTGATGTACATTCAAGTTGAATCACTGCTGAAGCCATAACTATTGGAGACAGTCTTGCGTGGCTTGAAAAATGGAGAGCTCTAATTTTTGATAGGGCTTTACTTTGTCTTAAGAAAGCATTAATGAGAATTGCTTTGTGTTTGTTTGAAGTTCTGTGTGCTTCTGAAAACTCTAAAGGTTTTCAAGCATTTAACTTTCTCTCTCCCTTTTCTCAGACAAAAAACCCCAAACGAGGAAAATCTCACAGAAATATAAAAATGAGTTGAAATAAATTGTAAGGAATATTCTATACATCAACAATAAAGCATTACTCAACCTCAAAAATTACATCTGTACCATAACCTATAATCTGACTGGATAAAGACTATAAATAAATGCATACGAAAGTCTATAATAAAGCAGAGAGAAAAATCATCACTAGCTCCGAATTTGATAATGACTTCTTGTTGTATGTATGTAAATATCTTCTGAACAAATTATTATACATTTTCCTATCTCTGGAGAAAATTAATGAATTAAGTTAAACAATTTCTTAAGTTTAATGGAGCTTCTGTTTTCCTTGGCTTATCTATATAAGCACAGGTAAGTTGCTGAACTGAAGCTCTGAGGAAAAAAATTATAGAGAGATTTAGTTCCGAGGTGAATTAATGGACTTTGTTGCTATGGCAGAAGGCGAGAAGCAAGGGAAGGCAGGCAGTAAGAGAATTGTATAACGTGAAGGACTTCGGTGTTTCAGAACAAAATTGAAGAGTTTTAAAAATTTGATTGAAATAAAGTTCGGTAATATTTTTAATCACGAGAAATCCTTGGATAAATGTATATGGTTTGATAATTTTGGTTTAAATTAATTATGTTTTTGCTCTGATTTTATCACAATCTTAGAATTAATGTTAGCATATTTTTCTGGTTTATAAAATATTTTAACTTATCAAAGCTTTCTAGATGTCCCCTACTGGATTTGTGGCTCAACTGAATTGAATTATTAAACTAGTATTTTTTAAAACATTTGTTACTGTAACTTGAGATAGGGCTACAAATAATTATACCGTATAGGTAAAACCACACATACCCTACCTGGAAAAAAATTCAAATTTCATGTCTAACACAATTTTAATGTAAATTTTTATATTTTAGTATAAATTCTCTGTAGTGTGTCAGTTTAAAATGAATTTTAATATACACTCTGTAGTGTGTCAGTTTAAAATGAAATATTAGCCAAGTTAGCTTTATGAACTTGGCTAATATTTCATTTAGAGATAATTAGTGAAAAATCTTTGGATAGCCTTGCAAAATTTTTAACATATCTTTGCTGTATATTTTTACACATTATAGTAGTATATCAAGTAGTATATCAAGTATATCAAGTATATATAGTAGTATATCAAGTAGGAGACTGAACGGTATGTAAAAGTACCCTTAGTTCTGATTAATGCAGATGTTCATTTATACTACTTTAAGAGATTAAGTCAGTTTGAGTATTTAGAAAAGTGCATGCAATATAATTAATGTGTTTTTGCTTATCAAGGCAAAGAGAGTAATTTTGTCTGAAAGGCAAATTGTAGAGTTTTGCTAGAATATAAAACTGAATTTTAAATACAAATTTAATGGCATACAATAATTGTAGAATATCTGAGGGAAGTAAACTTCATTTGCTATAGTTTATAATACCTGCAAATAATGAGTTTAAATGAGCAATAAAATGTTTATATTTTTTTGGACTAACTTTACTCAATATTAATGAGTTTGGGTATAAATTATAAAATAACTTTTGAGTCTTTTACTGCAATTTGTTAAATGGATGGTCTAAAAAAGTCACATTAGTATTTGGGTTACCTTTTTGATAAAATGATAAATCAATCTCCATATATTAGTCTTTTTCTTTTTTTGAGACGAAGTCTTGCTCTTGTCCCTCAGGCTGGAGTGCAATGGTGCCATCTTGGCTCACTGCAATCTCCGCCTCCCGGGTTCCAGCGATTCTTCTGCCTCAGCCTCCTGAGTAGCTGGGATTACAGGCGTCTGCCACCATGCCCAGCTAATTTTTGTATTTTCAGTAGAAATGGAGTTTCACCATGTTGGCCAGGCTGGTCTCGAACTCCTGACCTCAGGTGATCCACCCACCTCAGCCTCCCAAAGCATTGGGATTACAGGTGTGAGCCACTACTCCCAGCCATATATTAGTTTTGTAGCAAAAATTTAACACTCGTATTCTCCACAGTGTCCTACTGGATTAGATATAGTTCTCCTGGACTAAATTGTTTCTCACCCACAACAATATTGCCATCTAGGAGAAAAGAGATTTATAGTAGTTTACTTTGTATTCCTAGAAATCCTTTCAAGAAGTATAAAAATGAATACATACATATTTAAATGATAAACACTTTTTTTTTAATCTTTGTGATAAAATAGTTAAGTTTCCATGTTAGTCAGCTTTACCACATGAGTGATGAACCAGCTTTAATTAACAATATAATCATTCTCCTCTGTCATTGTGGGCTGTTCTGAAAAAAAGAAAAGAGTTTACAAAAGCCTTAATTACCTTTTGCTATTTGGGGAGAATTAAACAATGAATGGAGTGTTGTATTTAACAGGTTATAGAAAATTTTTCCATGTCCAGCGTATAATTAACTACTAATTTTCAGACTGGTTTGGCACAATATAGATTTTCTGCCATTGAATAGAAACTAAAAAATTAGAAAGTCAGAAAATTATTTCCCAGGTTCTGAAAGATATCAACAAAGATGTTTTTTAATTGGCTATGTATGATTATTGATTTGCGATTTAATATACCATGTCTATGAGAATTCTTTGTAATACTTCTGCAGTGTAATTTGCTACATAATGAAAATTCATTTTTCGTAATAAATAGTTTCCAGAAGTCATCTTGTCTTTCTTGCTCCCAGCAAGTAGTTCTATTTCTTGGGCACATTGAGGAATGAAAATCTAATGTAATTCTTCTAAATAGAATAGAGAACACCTAGAGTCACTGCTCCTATGACAGATCTTTGGATAACAACTCTCGTGCATAAGACATTTTCTCATCTCTTCTGTACTGCAACTTGTAAAGAATTTTGGACATTATAGTCAGAAAGTCTGCTATTCCTACAAAGACAAAAGGGGAAGCCTCTAAATTCCCTGAGTAGTGGGGATAATTAGCTTTCATACTCATCTGCTGACCCCTGATTATCAGAAGACATTTTTGTCTCTTTGGCATGCCCCATCACCTTCTCTCTGTCTCCAAGAAAACTATAGATCAGAGCAGGCATTGTAAAGCAGAGACAGTTTCTGAAATTTCCAATTAACTGATAATGGGAAAGCTCAGAAACACAAACCCTGGGGAGTGGCTGCCTGGTATTGCTAATACCCCTACTGGAAACAGGGGCACCTGGGCTACAAACAAACTTAAGACTTTGGAAGAAGGTGCATTTACTTAATTCTGCTTTTCACATGGGAGCTCCCAATTTCCCTTGTGGCTATGAGCCTTGGTACTGAACTCCAGGGCCCAAATTCAAGGGGAGTGTTGTTCAGGTGTACCATGACAAGCTAGGATGGAGGAGACAGAGGCTGGTTATCAGGAACCCAGATTCTTGCCCTTTAGAAAGATGTGCTGTTGCAGAGAGGAACCCACTACAACTGGGATCCTGGACTGACACAGGAAGTGGGTAGTCCATCCAGGGTCACCTGATTGATAGCAGGTCCTTCATATCTGCAGCCCCCACCTGTGACACTCTTTTTGATACCACATTCCCCAAATTTAACCCTCAAATCCAAAATAGTAAAACTACTGAGATGTTATTTATGAACACAATATCTCTGGATTTCTCAGATGGCTGCTGGGAAACTCCAAATATCCTCCTCCTAGCTCTTAACAGGAAGATATATTAGAAATAAAGATAATGTTTTGCATTCTCCAGATATTTAATTTGCTCAAAACTATGCTCAATATAGTGGAAGCTGCTCTGTTTTTCAAGGCCATAATCTGAGGAAATAGCAATAAAATCATCTTAAATTAATTAAATGCAATAATTACGTATGATTACCGTGGCTATGTTACAATAATTGTGCACTTCTCAGGTTGGGTTGAGGCATATTTATGTACAAGTACAAAGACTGGTGCAATAAATGTCAACCGATTGATTTAAAAAAGTAAACTTATCAGTTGGTGACAAATAATAATATCTACTTTATGGGTAAAATTAAAGGCTCTGGAGAGGTATCAGGATGCACTAATTGTTCTTAATGTGTTCTGTCTTTTATGGTAATCACTGATTACATTTTCATTAGATGAGTATGTGTTACACGTCAACAGAGACTGCCACTATTCCCCATTGTGATGTTGTTCGCTATGACAAAAAATTAACCAGACTTTACAGTTTTATTATCAGCAACATCTCCCTGTACCCCCACTGCTTTTTATTTTTTTATTTATTTTTTATTTTTTAGATGGAACCTCGCTCTGTTGCCCAGGCTGGAGTGCAGTGGTGTGATCTCAGCTCACTGCAAACTCTGCCCCTTGGGTTCAAGCTGTCCTCCTACCTCAGCCTCCCGAGTAGCTATATTCAGCTGCCTGCCACCACGCATGGCTAATTTTTGTATTTTCAGTAGTGACAGGGTTTCACCATGTTAGCCAGGCTGGTCTCAAACTCCAGACCTCAAGTGATCTACCTGCCTCAGCCTCCTAAAGTGTTGGGATTATAGACATGAGCTACTGTACCGAGCCTTCCTTTCCCTTTAAGCATACCTAAAAGCCTCTCTACAAAGGGCCAATCAGAATTTGAGTTATCTGGAAGAAATACCAAGAGTTCCAGTAAAAACTGTAGCAGACACTGTTGATACTATCGATACCACAGGAAATTGACTCATGGCTATAGGCCTCCAAGAACAGGCAGACCTTGTCCCCACAAACAATATTCCAACTATACCAAGTAAATGAGTCAGGATTTCCAAGAGACTCACAATGTAGAAACAGATGAATTCATGAAAGTAGACTGCTTCACTCACGACCATCATGACAAGAGGTTGTCATTTAGGATTAAAGGGCCTCAATAAAGTGATTTAATTGAGGTTAGTTTAATTTTCTACTTTAATGAACATGAGAGAAACCCATTTTCTTTCTTCTTTATCTTTAACCCTCAATTAAATTTACAATTATTAAATTTGTAAAAGCTAAATAAAACACTCTGAATTCTCAGTGTTGAGGAAAAAAAAATACCTTGCAGAAATTCTTAATATAAAAACAAAGCTAATAAATTGCCAAGAGAAACATACAAATAATTATTTTGTAAAGAATCGTGACATGCAATATTTGGTTTTTGTCTATTAACATACTCTTAATTAGCAATATTGGTTAAATCTTACACAAAGTTTCTTTAATAAAAACATTTATTTTTTTGTGACTATGTAGTTATTTGTATTGGTTCAATAAGAATCTGTCCTCCTTTCTACCTGAATATATTACTAATTAGAAAAATCTTTTTTTTTTTTTTGAGATGGAGTCTTGCTCTGTTGCCCAGGCTGGAGTGCAATGGCATGATCTCGGCTCACTGCAACCTCCCACTCTTGGGCTCAAGCGATTCT
>NW_012102053.1:59526-79511 GCF_000951045.1 Mandrillus leucophaeus | reverse complement strand
CTCTGTTGCCCAGGCTGGAGTGCAATGGCATGATCTCGGCTCACTGCAACCTCCCACTCTTGGGCTCAAGCAATTCTCCCACCTCAGCCTCCCAGGTAGCTGGGATTACAGGCACCTACCATTATGCTAAGCTAATTTTTGTATTTTTATAGAGACGGGGTATCACCATGTTGGCCAGGCTGGTCTTAAACTCCTGACCTCAGGTGATCTGCCCGCATTGGCCTTTCAAAGTGCTGGGATTACAGGCATGAGCCACCTTGCCCGGAAGAATCAATTTTTTAATAAAAAATTTGTAGCTGTGCTATAAATTCAATTTAATTAGACAAGACAAATCCAGTAATAAGAATAATTTCTATGTTTAGCATGCAGAAGTGATGCCTATACATCCTTCCAGGAAAACAATCTGGTACATGCTCTATGAACTATGCAATCTCAGGCTTGGAGGTGAGAAAGAATGTCCTTTCTTGGCAGAGCAGGGACACCGAGACATTTGGATATCTTTTATTGAAAAGGATACATTTACATTATAAATACTGTAGAAGAAATCAGGTAGAGGTGAACTAACTGGTTTAGTCTGCTCTAAACTGAGGTGTTAAACATGTAAAAGTCAATTTAAACCACAAGGGCTTTATAAATCTATAGCTAGAGGTAAACTTGTAAGCCTTAGTTTATTGTTTTATCAAAAAAATACTAGGAGGTCATTAAATATTAATAACACTTCTTGTTAGATCTGTGCAAATAAAGTGGCTCAAAGTAAAATGTAAAATCAATAGTACTGATTAGGAACATTGTTCAGCAATGTAGGTAGACAAACATGTCCTGTAGAGAAGGAAACATGACCACAAGATGAAGTGTGAAAACCAAAGTGACATCTGGGCTTGACACCATTGTCAGCTCGTACATCACATCCCACTGCTGAAGAAACAGAAAAAAAAGCCTCTGCACCCTGACATAAAGAAACAATAAAAGGGCCTCTCTGTCTACTTGCAGTCCTCCAAATGAATAAAACCTTGAGCATTTCCTGAGAGTTGCTAACTCCTTAACGAAAATCACTTTATCCTTGACTTTACAATGCTATTTATTGTCTGAAGATATGTCATCAAATTTTGAATACAATAACCATGATAAAATTGCTGTTTTCTGCCATGAAGAGACTAATATAAACCCTATAGTCTTCATAATATTGTCTGTTTTAAAAAGTTCTATTTTTTTAATTTTTGGGGCCAGTTCTTTTGAAGTCTGAATTCCTCACATTTCTTTGCAAGTAAATGCCTCCTTCTGCTTCTTTTTTCGACATGCTTTTGTTTCTGAGCCTTTCTTTCATGCTCTATACACACAAATCAGCAGGAGATGGTACCTGTAGCTATATTTGGAGTTTACTGCCTCCATGTTCACTTTAATGAGAGTATTTCTATTCTAGCTTTCTTAACAAAAGACCAGAAATTCATGCTGAACCAATAAATTGTCCTCTGTATTTTTCATCTGCAAGGAGGATTTAAATATTTCTAGCTCAGTATTTCAGCCCTGAAGATTATTTCACCCCTGATGATCTAATCTGTTTTTGTGTTGTTAATGCTCTTATATATACTAGCCAGGTCAGTAATTCAGTAACAGGCTTAATTTCTTAATATCTTTGGCCACGTGTTAATTTTACTATTTTTTCTTTCTTTCTTTTTTTTTTTTTTTGAGACAGCGTTTTGCTCTTGTTGCCCAGGCTGGAGTACAAGGGCACGATCCCGGCTCACTGCAACCTCCACCTCCCAGGTTCAAGCGAATCTCCTGCCTCAGCCTCCTTAGCAGCTGGGATTACAGGCATGTGCCACCATGCCCAGCTAATTTTGTATTTTTAGTGGAGACAGGGTTTCTCCATGTTGGTCAGGCTGGTCTCGACCTCCTGACCTCAGGTGATCCACCCGCCTCGGCCTCCCAAAGTGCTGGGATTACAGGCATGAGCCACGATGCCCGGCAATTTTGCTATTTCTTAGCCATTTTTCCTCAATAGTTTTCAACTGCATCCCTGCTTACCCTCCCTTCTACTGGGCAGGCTTCCTCTGTTTACTAATACAATTCCCCAAATTGATTCATCCACTTGTTGAAATACCTAATTTTAGTCCCTGCACTGACAGCTTGCCTAGGCTTATACCTGTTGTGTTTGGTGTTTCAGTCTTCAGATTCCAAAAACACCATCTAGACCTTACATTACCTCCAGCCAGGTCTACTCCCACAGCGCCTGCCTTAAGGAGCAGATTGCTTTTCAAGTTTCATCTTCTTCCCATTTATTTCATTTCACGGCAGTTAGAGAAGCTGTATACTAACATATGACGAATTGTAAGTTAGCAGACAAAAATGTTATTTCAGGATAAGTTCTGGGAAAGCTTTTTGGAGGAAAGTCAGCTCACATTAGTCCTGATGATGGATAGTGTATAGAAACTGAAACTACAGATGATGGAATGATGAAGTAGAAACTCGAGTGGGTACATTTGGACATTCCACATAGAAGCAGTGTGAGCAAAACCACCAAGACAGGAAATGAGATGGAATTGATAAGGCAATGCAAATAATTCAGGTTATTTAGATCATCAGTGTTGGGGAAAGCTGGGTTTATGGGAATCAATGGTTAATCAGAATGTAAGCACCACTGGTTTAGTAATTCATGGAAGAGATTATCGTTCAACAGGGGGAGTGGCTTCTCGATTATAAACATGTCTGAAGGTCACTGAACATCAAGGCTATCCTTCAGTTAAAATCTTATTAAAATTATATTGACCTCTGATGACCTTCAGAGAGCTGCAGCTAGATGGATTGATGATAAGAGAAATTCAAGAAGGCAATGGGGCAAATCTTTGTGCAAATCTCTGTTATGTCGCATATCTAAGGCTTCAGCTGGATCCAATGATTTGTTTGTTCTGACTGTGGTACAAACCTATTGGAACAATAAATCTAGTTATAATAAATGACAGAAGGCATTCAAGCAGATGCAAGAAGCAAAATATACAGGTGTAAAGACAAACTATATTAGGCCCCTCATCCAGCTTCTCTAATATTTTCACACCACAGCCCTGCCTGACTTCTCTCTATCTGGGTAGACCCCTTCTGTTTGCTAAACCAGTTCTCTGATGTTGATTACCTGATTCTCTAGTCCTCAAGTTGACTCATCCTGTTTATTGAGAATGACATTTTTAGACTGCTAATAATATTTATATATAAGAAAGAGACTGAGTTTTTACATAAATATATAATCTTTTCAAATAAAAGATTATAATCAAGGAACTGTTATGTAATTATGGAAAAATTACATAACATTTCCCTATTTGGGAATTGGTTAAATGCAATAGTAGAGAAGCCTGAAAAAATAATGACTGTATTACAAAAGAATATAAAAATAATTGAAGGCTAGGAATTATGTCTACCAACTAATTCAGTCATTTGACTGTTTATTCTCATTTGAACAGTAGTGGACTAAAAAAAAAAAAGACTTTCAACTTCCATCACAGGGAGAAAAGGACCAAGTACACTTTAGAGAAAGCTGATGGCAATGATTTCTAGTTTTAGTTTTTATTTTCTGTCAATTAACCATCATTTTGGTAAACATCCTTTTTAAATGTCTTTTCTTTTAATTTTTAAATTTTTAATTTAAAGACAGGGTCTCACTATGTTGCACTGGCCTCAAACTCCTGGACTCAAGTGATCTTCCTGCCATAGCCTCCCTAGGTGCACACCACCACATCCAGCTATTAATGTCTTTATAAAAGCATTTTTAACCTTACTGGTCTAGCTATTGCATCAAATAAATAGCTAATTCCATTGGGGAAGGATTAGGGACTCACGAGTGAGAATAAGTATTTCATTAGGATAGTCGCTACAAAATCTCAACTGTCAAAATAAAGAAGAGGTTAAAGCCATGATGATGACTTAAAAGATAAAGTTAGGTAGAAATGTGAACTAAGGGAAATGACTCAACACATTCAGTAACACAAAACTGTGGCCTAAATTCACTCTGACAGTTGTTATGCTATCTCCTGCTGCCCGAGTAAAGTAAGTTATGAACAAAACACATGAAGGGGACCAGGCAGACATATGGTCAAATGCTTTCTGTGCAATATGCCTGTCTGCATATTATCTTCTCTGTCTCATTGCACTTTGGACATTTTTATTCTTCCTGCGGATCTATTTTTATGAAGCAATGTGATTTAAATGAAAAGAGCACTGAATTCTCAGCCAGATATTTAAGTTCTAGTTGAAGATTTATCACCTAGTTGTTATGAGATTTGGGGCAAATTGCTTAATCTCTCTCTTTACCACTTCATTTGTAAGTTTTCTTGCCTCCTTGCAGGGCTGTATTGAGGATCAATGAATGTTGAGTTGAAGGTAACATGGTTTAAGTTGGCTTAATAGAGAAGTGGTAAGTCACTTAAATGGGTAGAACAACACACTGTACAGGACATTGGGCTGCATGAGGAAGTGTGGAAAATAAGCATGCCATGAAAATATCATCACAATCTCACATTTCTTCGTTTATTTGCACACTCTGAACACCTGCATGTGGTAAGGACTGTGCAAGGTTCTCAGGATACCCAGGTGAAAATCACCACTTCTGCCAGTCTTGACTTTGCAAGCTTGAGAAGCAGATCTGGAGAAGTTTGGCTATTACCACACCAAAGTTATTCCTCACCTTGCCTTTGACATATGGTCTCAGGAAAAAATGAAAAGAGTAAAAAAAAAAAAGTGCTTCATTTTTGAAAGGAAAAGTCATAATTAATTTCTAGAAGGAGAAAGAAAAAAAGAGAAAACAGTGTGTGAAAAGGTTGAGAAAATGCTAGAGTGCTACAGAAAGATAATGTGAGATTATGTCTAAGAGTAACTTGGTTATTTTGCTTTTGTTGACAAAGTATACCTCCTTCATCTTCATAGTTGTCATAATTCTTTTCATGATTTTCTTGGTGGGTTTGTTTAGCAGAAACTATATTCTTTCTTTATTCATCTAAGTCTCCTTTACTCCAAGTGATGCTTCTCAGGATAATATTTTAAAAGGATATACATTATGTATATTTTTAATGCTTCTACACAGGACTGAAGGCCAATATTACCATGATAATAAGGCATATAACAAAATTTGTTCTGCAGAGAGTGAGAAAGCGTGAAGGAAAACACAGTGCAGGATTCTATGCTGTTGCCCAAGAACCCAGACAGGCAAGTGAAATAATAGAGTAGACATTTCCTAAGGCTGTGGTCGATATGATTAGGAGATAGTGGGCAAAAATGGCCTTTAAAATATGTACACACGAGAAGATAGATGTGAAAGCCCATTGCAAAGGCAATACAATTATGCAAATATAACTATTAAAATGTATGATGAATTGACGTGCCATGAAAACAGTTCCAGTGCTGAGCCAGAAATCAGGAAACATGGGTTTTTGGTTTCTCACCATTAAAATGAAGAAGTTGGATTTATACCCAAGGGACCTTGTGGGCTGTATGACTTCTAAGTAACTGGTCATAACAAAAGTGAGAGGGACACAATCAGGTCAGTTTCAAACCAAGAATAAAATGGGAAATTAAAGAACTGAATTGGCTACTTTCTGCTCAAATGATTGTTAAAAATAAAGCTTAAAAAAAGCTCCAAGGACTATGCAGTGCAGTGAATAGAGGCTACCGATATTAAAAAGAAAACAACGAAAATAGATTCCTAGTGATAGAAGTGGTGTGGGGGAAGGCAAATAGTGTGGCTGCAAATGGAACAGCATGCAAAAAAAAAAAAAAAAAAAGCTAAATATAGCTCTTTTGGGGGGAAAGAGATTGTGTTTAAGTCCATCAGTGGGAAGGCAGAGAGAAGAAAAGAGTATATGGATAATCAGCAGAGAAAACTGATCAAAGATCTGGGGTTAACAGGCCCAGTGTCATGGGCCATACAGCCTGGAAGAACAGCAGTGTAGGAGCAGAGCAATAACAATAGGACCAGAGACAAGATGAAGTAGCAGAAAGAGATAAATTGAAGAGAGTGTAGGAGAAAGGAAATTATTATTATCATTATTATTGAAACTGCCTTTGCAAAATTATAACCGAGGAAATTATGACAGTGAAAGAAATCAGACCTAATCAACTCCGTCTTGCTATCCTTGTTCATTCCTGGGCATAGATCGAACTAACTTTGGGAAGGAATTCAGTTCATGGCTTGACTCTGAAACAAAATTGATAACACCCCATTCCCAAAAAGACCCCCTTCTTGCCTAGGGTCCAGTCTGACTTCGCGCGACTAACAAATTAGCTACAAGATTAGAAATTACAATTTAGGGGTCAGGTAGCCTGTGGCTCCAAGAGTCTGAACCTCCCCAAATTGCTCCAGGGGGTAACATCACTATCGTAAAACCTGAGATCAGTGCTTGAGATATTTGCAGACCCTGCACTGGATGGATCAGCCGACACCACCCAGACCCATAATCTGACCCAACCAGTTCTGCCATCGCACCCAGGAACAGAAGACAGCAAGAAAACCTCCCGTCCCCGCTCGCCCCCGACCTATGATTTCATCTGCATCCTGACCAATCAGCACTCCCCACTTCCCAGGCCCCTACTCGCCAAATTATCTTTAAAAACTCTGATCCCTTAATGCTCCGAGAGACTAATTTGAGTAAAAATAAATCTCGGTCTCCCACACAGCCCTCTCTGTGTGAATTACTCTTTCTCCATTGCAATTCCCCTGTCTTGATAAGTCCCTTTTATCTAGGCGGCGGGCAAGGTGGACCTACTCATTGGGCGGTTACATTATTAACCTCAATATTTTCCACATGCCAAGGTGCTTACATTTACCTCTCAAGAAGGTGATACTTTCTCGTGACAGCATAACATTAGAATTTCTTTCTTTTTTTGTTTCTGTTTTTTTGTTTTTTTGAGACAGAGTCTTACTCTGTCTCAGGCTGTGATCTTGGCTCACAGCAGCCTTGTTCTCTTGGGTTCAAGTGATTCTCCGTCTCAGCCTCCTGGGTAGCTGGGACCACAGTCATGCATCACCATGCCTGGCTAATTTTTTATTCTTATTTTATTGTAGAGACAGAGTCTCCCTATGTTGCCCAGGCTAGTCTCAAATTCCTGGGCTCAAGCAATCCTCCTGTCTCAGCCTCCCAAAGTGCTTGTATTACATGTGTTAGTCACTACACCTGACCAAGACATTTCTAATAGAAATGGAGGCACTCTTAGGAGAAATATGAAGAGTTATCTAGGCTAATTTCTGTTATAGCAGTTATTCAAAGGAAATTATAGTTACATCCCAGGGAAAGGATAACAGAAGCAGAAGTAAACAAAACTTCTGAAGCCAAATAATAGTAATCAGTATGATAGAATGAAAGGTGGAAACTCCTATACTTATGTGTATGTGCTAACAGTCTGGACTGTTAACAGAAGAAAAAAAAAAACAGAAGAGAATGAAAAGAAAAGCAAGAAGCAAGTCAATAACAAATAACAGTGCACTTGGATAAGACTATGATGGCTACTATATTTTCAGAAATGTGATCTCAGTTGAAATTCAGAACTGCCTTGTGATGAAATATGTCACCTTTTTCTGATCGTGTCAACATTCATTTCTCAAAACTTTAAAATTGGCAGTAGCATATGAACAAATTCTTGTTCATATGGGAATACATTTAAAATATAGGACATACCTTTAACATTTTAAAACTTTCCTTGTTACACAACTAGTACTTATTAATAACAGTAAAAAAGTTAGAAAATACTGAAAAGGAAACACAAACCACCTATAAACTCATCAGACTAACTATGGAAACGTATCTACAAAAGTAGAGTTTAATGACTCCCCTTGAACTCATCATTCACGTATGACAATTATTGACACTCTATCAATCTTGTCATTGATTGTCCTACCACCCCCAACATAGACAGTTTGCCAAAGTGGTACTAATATCAATCATAATATTTACCATAATATCAATCATAGTATTTTACCAGAAGGTAATTAAGTGTGTATCTCTAACAGGTTTTTTAAAAAATGTAATCATAATGTCATTATCACACCCAAAAATATTAACAATTATTCCTTAATACAGTTTCTCTGATACTCTCAAAAATGTCTTTTACCAGTTTATTTGTGTGTGTGTGTGTGTGTGTGTGTGTGTTTCCCTAAATTAAGTATCAACAAGGATAGTTACGAACCAACTTTTTAAGTGTATAATTGCTTCTCCCTTTGCCTACATTTATGATGTTTATTGTTGAGGAAATTTGGTCTATTCCCTTGAAGAATTTCCCTCTCTTGGATGTGGCTGATTGCTTTTTTTGTGGTGTCATTTGACTTACTGTCTTCCCTCATCCTTTATATTTTCTGCAAATTGCTAGTTAGATCTAGACCCTGGTGAACACATTTATTATATATACATTATTTTTTCAAAAATAAGATGTACTCACTATAGATTTTGTAACTTGCTTTCACACTTCATGTACCATATAAATAAAATAAAGGTAAAGCCAGAGAGGATAACCATTGATCCTTTTTAACTTTTGAAATTCTGAAGAATGAAGTAATTTAAGGTACGAAAAACATTTAAGAGAAAAGGTTAAATGAAAGATTTTTAAATAGTCAGTTTTCAGAATTACAGAATGCAATCGAATGGTCAAAGAAATAGAGAATGACAAAAGACAGAGGATGAAATTTAAATAATAATGGAGGTCACATAAAGAAAAGAAATAAAAGGAAGGAAAGAAGTGCTACATTGAGACTAGAAAATGTAGCTCTGAAGGTCCTGTGGTCAGGGTTTGTTCTGGCTCCCCAAAATCCTACTGTTTCTTGTTATTCTAAAGCCTTTGCCCATCCATTTCTCACAAATGTAAATTTCTAGTTTTGTGAAATAAGTTAAATTCAAGGTAGAACTATACAGGGAAGGTGCATAAACTGCTGCTATGCACTTTCTCTGAGCTGTCTTGGTTTCAGACATTCTTGTGGCTTGGTATTTCCACTTTTTTTCAGAGCTTTACCTATGCCTCAGTAGCTTTTCAAAAAGTTCTTTTATTCTCCCTTCAGGATAAATGGTGTTGTATGCATGGGTATTTGGGCTTTGAAGTTTTTTTCTTATGTGTTAATATCAGTAAAAGAGATAGGGAAAATTCAGATTCATAAGTGTTCATTTTTTTAAGGAGGGGGCAAGGTATTGAGTGTTCTAATAGTTTAAAGCCAAAACTCTCAAAACAAATATGTCCACTATGCAACCTCATTTATTTGCTAATGTTTATCACTTAGCATGACTGACACAAAGGTATTATTCTGGCTTTTTCTCCAAAGGTGGTTCGCATTGCCACTCATGTTCTTGCCATTGGTCATGTTGCCCTACTTTGATGTATAGAACATTCAGCCACATTATGTGAAACTCATCCTCATTTACATGTCACCACCCAGAAGTCAAGGGCTGGAGAGAGTTGACACAGACACATGGTTGCTAGAGCCTTTGATTTCATTAAAAAAGTTACATAGGATTGACTTGGGAAAGATGTTTGTTGACACTCTACTGCCAAGTAGGGAGCAAAAGGTACACTATCTCTCTCCAGCCTCCATTTTACTGCCTCTTAGCTGAGAGAGAGCAGGAGTTAATTGGAAAGAACATTGGCAGCATTGGAGTCACTGGAGAGATTCTTCCGAAAATTGTTCTTATTCTTTCCTCTTGTTATCCCCATTCTTACACTACAACCAAAAGATTCTTAACTAAGATAGCACACAAAGAAACACTTTTGCATCGAATCCACAGAAATAGATGACTATATGTGCCATCTTGACCACCATCCCCTGTGAATCAATCAGTTCAAAGTCTTTGGTTGAAAACATTAGAAACTGAGACTGGTCATAATCCCAGAACTTTGGGAGGCTGAGGCAGATGGATTGATTGAGCCTAGGAGTTCAAGACCAGCCTGGAAAACATGGTGAGACCCCATCCCCGCTCTGCCTCCCCCCACTCCCCACACACACACAATTTTCAGGGGTGATAACACATGCCTGTAGTCCTGGCTACTTGGTGGAAGTGGAAAGATTGCTTGAGCCCCAGAGATTGAGGCTGCTGCTCTGTCACTCCAGCTAGGGTGACAGAGCAAGACCCAGTCTCAAAAAAATAAAAATAAACAAATAAAGACATTTAAAGAAAGATACTGCTTAGATTACACAACTGAAGGAAAAACAAGATAGCAAGGTCTCAGAAATTAATAAACTATAGTAACTTGGGGCATCCCAATCAGAAACTTAGAGACAGTTTCTTTCGAGTGCTATTGACAATTTCAAGACCATCTAAACATTCTTTTCAGGTTTCAGATTACTAGGAGAGGGAGAATCTTGGTTATTTGCTATCTATTAGTTTGGAAGGGGCAGGGTACTATGATTTACAGTCTAACTGCAGTGCGCTGCTAGTAAAAAAAGGGAGAAGGGCTGCTGGAAAGACAACAACTGATACTCAATTTATTCATGACTAGTGGGCCTTTAGGGAAAGAAATTAAGGAGAATGGGGCAAGACCATTGTCTATTGATTCAGCTTATAGATTCTATCCTTAGCAATATAGTTGAAATATGAGAAATGTTCAAAGATGACAATAAAAATATACACATTAAGGCTTGAGTCTTGTCACAGTATATATGGGAGAAATGCTAGCAAAAGTAGCAGAGGGTGCCAATACTTTAAGGAGACTTTTCATTTCAAATAAGAGAAAATACCAATCCTTTGAAAATGATACTTCAAAAAATTAATAAAAATTAATAAATACAAATAAAGAACATCAGAAAAGTGAAATATGATGCATTGAAATGTTTCATTAGAAACCAGATTAGTAATACTATAATAAATTAGAACGTTAGTTTCATCTAATGAAGTGGAAGAAAATTCCTAAATCATTTGTTGTTAACACAAGGCAGCCTCATTTGTCTTTTCAACCTGAATATCTCTTTCTCCTGCCAAAATTTACATTATTATTTAACATTTTTCAGGTCAATATAAGAAGACATGAATTTTTCTATTGCTGCTGTAATAAATGATCATGAAACTAGTGCCATAAAACAACATAAATTTATCTCACAGTTCCATAGATCAGAAGTCTAACAGGGATCTTAGTGAATTCAAATCAAGGTGACGGCAGGGCTGCATTTCCTTCTGGAGGCACTAGGAAAGTCTTTTTCAACTTTCAGAGGCCACCCACATTTCTCGGTTCATGGTTTCTTTCTTCTTCAAAGCTAACAATGGCTCATCGAGTCCTTCCAATGTCTCATCTCTGTTCTTCTATCTCTTTGAAGCTGAGAAGGGTTCTGCTTTTAGGGACTGATGTGATTAGATTGGAGCAATCAGGGTGATCTCCTTATTTCAAGGTAAACTGATCAGCAGCCTTAATTCCCTTTTGCCATGTAACAATATATTCACAATTTACATCTTTGGGATGCCATTATTTTATCTACCACAACATGGAACAAGAATGGAGGTAAACCTGGGATTATAATTATCAATATTTTTAGACAATAACATTGGACACCTAGAAAACTTAAGGGAATTTGCAAACACTAATGAAATTAGCAACACAGTGATTGCTTGGTATCTGGGGGTGATTGGTTTCAGGAAGTCCCTGTCCTCTGAGGATATCAAAATCCATGAATTCTCATGTCTCTTACATAAAATGACATAGTATTTGCATATACACATCCTCCCATATACTTTAAATCACCTCCAGATTACTTATACTACCTAAAGCCATATAATGTAAATGCTATGTAGTTATTATACCATATTGTTTTCTTATTTGTGTTATTTTTCATTGTTGTATTGTTATTTTTATTGATTTTTGGGAATATTTTTGATCTGCATATACAGAGGACCTACTGTAATTAAATAAAGTGATTTAAAACTAACTTACTAAAAATATTCAAAATTTACATAAATTTAAAAATAGGAAATAATTGATATTATGGCCTATTAAGAGTATGATGTTATATGTATTTTTGTACTTTGCAAACTTTTCTATCATTAATATTATTTTTATTAAAGAAAAGTAGTAAAATTTATTGCAAAATAAAGTAATATTCAAAAAAGTGAAGAAGCATGCTAAGTCCTGAGACATATGAATCAGAGTTAATTTAGAAGTTTAATGTCACTTCAAAAAAGTTACAGTGAGGAATATTTTTAATTTAATTAAAAACATTAAACTAAGTTTTAATAAAATATACGTAATAGAAAACATAGGCCAAATGATTTAGGTTATTACTATTAATTTATATTTTTATTTTAAGTTCTGAGGTACATGTGTGGGATGTGCAGGTTTGTTACAATGTAAACATGTGCCATGGTGATTTGCTGCACCTATCAATACATCACCTTGATGTTGAGCCCAGTGTGCATTAGCTTTTTTTCCTAACTCTCTGCCTCCCTTCACCCCACCTGCCAACAGGCTTCAGTGTGTGTTGTTCCTCTCCCAGTGTCCATGTGTTCTCATTGTTTAGTTCCCACTTATAAGTGAGAATATGTGATGTTTGGTTTTCTGTTCTTGTGACAGTTTGCTGTAGATAATGGCTTCCAGCTCCATCCACATCCCATAAAGGACATGATCTCATTCCTTTTTATGGTTGCATAGTATTCCATGGTGAATATGCACCACATTTTCTTTATCCAGCCTGTCATTATTGGGCACAAGGGTTGATTCCATGCCTTTGCTATTGTGAATAGTGCTGCAATGAACATATGTGTGCATGTACTTTTGTAACAGAATGATTTATATTCCTTTGGGTATACATCCAGTAATGGGCTTGCTGGGTCAAATGATATTTCTGGTTCTGGATCTTTGAGGAATCACCACATCATCTTTCACAATATTTGAAATAATTTACATTCCCACCAACAGTGTAAAAGTGTTCTTATTTCTCTGCAACCTCACCAGCATCTGTTGTTTCCTGACTTTTTAAAAATTGCCATTCTGACTGGGGTGAGATGGTCTCTCATTGTGGTTTTGATTTGCATTTCTTTAATGATCAGTGATGTTGAGCTATTTTTTATATGTTTGTTGGCTGCATGAATGTCTTCTTTTGAGAAGTGTCAGTTCGTGTTCTTTGTCCACTTTTTAATGTGGTTGTTTGTTTTATTCTTGTAAATTTGTTTAAGTTCCTTGTAGATTCTGAATATTAGCTATTTGTCAGACAAGTAGATTGCAAAAATTTTCTCCCACTCTGTAGGTTGCCTGTTCACTCTGATGCTGATGATAGCTTCTTTTGCTGTGCAGAAGTTCTTTAGTTTAATTAGATTCCATTTGTCAGTTTTGGCTTTTGTTGCAATTGTTTTTGGTGATTTTGTCATGAAATCTTTATCTGTGTCCTGAACGGTATTGCCTAAATTTTCTTCTAGGCTTTTTATATTTGAGTTTTACATTTAAGTCTTTAATCCATCTTGAGTTAATTTTTGTATAAGTTGTAAGGAAGGGGTCCAGTTTCAATTTTCTGCATAAGACTAGCCAGTTCTCCCAGCACCATTTACTAAATAGATAATCCTTTTCCCTCAGTTTTTGTCAGCTTTGTCAAAGATCAGATGGTTGTATATGTGCACAGATTATTTTGAAAAATGAAGAGTATTATGAGGATTTTACTCGCAGATATAAAACATATTTTGAAGCTGCAATGCGTAAAACTGAGGTAGAAATACATACAAACAAGCAATGGAACAGAATAGAGATGATACAAATAGGCCATCCCTACAACACCCATCTGAAACAAATAATACTGGTAGAGACACAACATAAGTACTGTCTGAAGCCTGAAGGCAAGAAAATGGGCCTACTGGGTATTTGCTAAAGAGATACAGAGATTGACAGAGAAAAGAAATTCCAGAGTTAATTCAACTTGTTAAAAACTAAACACTAGATGGAGATTTATTTCTTCTTAGCCAAACTGTCGAGGTTATTTTTTTTTTGAAAGTTGTCTCCACAATTGAGATACATTTTTAAAATAATTATTTTTTTATTGACAAAAGAAAAATTATAGATAGATAGATAGATAGATAGATAGATAGATAGATAGATAGACAGATAGATAGATAGATACAGGGTCTATTCTGTCACCTAGCCCAGTGATGTGATCATGGCTCACTGTAGCCTTGACCTACTAATCTCAAGTGATTCTCCTGCCTGAGCCTCCCAAAGTGCTAAGATTACAGGCATGAGCCAATGGCCATCTGGCCAGTGCTGGAATCACACATGTGAGCCACCATGACTGGTGTAAATATTTATTCTGTACAGAATGATGTTTTGAAATATGTATACATTGTGGAATGGCTAAATCAAGCTAAATAACATGTTTATTACTCTGTGTAAGGGATCTTCACAAAGTTCATAAAAAATGCATATTACAAAAAACTATGCATGAATTTCATTTTTTTTGCACCAAAACAAATTCATACTAACTTGTTATAACATGTTTCAACAGGAACTAGTTTGAAACACTAAGAAGAATAAAATATCAGATGAAAAACAGTTCCTATTTGACTATATCCAGAATCTACAAGGAACTCAAACAAATCAGCAAGAAAAAAACAAACAATCCCATCAAAAAGTGGGCTAAGGACATGAATAGACAATTCTCAAAAGAAGATATACAAATGACCCACAAACATATGAAAAAATGTTCAACATCACTAATGATCAGGGAAATGCAAATGAAAGCCACAATGAGATACCATCTTACTCCTTCAAGAATGGTCATAATTAAACGATAAAAAAAAAAAAATAGATGTTGGTGTGTATGTGGTGAAAATCGTACACTTTTACACTGCTGGTGGGAATGTAAACTAGTATAACCACTATAGAAAACAATTTGGAGATTCCTTAAATAATTAAAAGTAGATCTACAATTTGATCCAGCAATCCCACTACTGATTATCTACCCAGAGGAAAAGAAATCATTATATGAAAAAGACACTTGCACATGCATGTTTATAGCAGCACAATTTGTAATTGCAAAAATATGGAACCAGCCTAAAAGCCCATCAACCCATGAGTGGATAAAGAAAATGTGGTGTATATATATATATACACCATGGAATACTACTCAGCCATAAAAAGAATGAAATAATGTTATTCACAGCAACCTGGATGGAACTGGTGACCATTATTCTAAGTGAAGTAATTCAGAAATGGAAAACTAACTATCATATGTTCTCAATTGTAAGTGGGAGGTAAGCTATGAGGATGCAAAGGAATAAGAATGATACAATGGACTTTGGAGACTCAGGGGAAATATGGGAGGGGGGCAAAGGATAAAAGGCTAGACACTGGGTACAGTGTACACTACTCGGGTGATGGGTGCATCAAAATATCAGAAATTACCACTAAAAAACTTATCTATGCAACCAAAAACCACCTGTTCCCCAAAAGCTATTGAAATATTAAAAAAAAATCAATGTAATTCACTGCAATGAAAAATTATAACAGAAAAAATTAAGCACATCAAAAGTTGTGGAAACAGTATTTGATAAAATTTCACATTTGCTTATGATTCTCTTATTACATTAGAACTAGAGAACCTCCTCAATCTGGTAAACAAAATTTATCAAAAATTTGAAACAAGCTGCATAATTACCAGTGAAACTTTATCACATTTGAGTCAAAATTAACAGAGGACCAGGGGCAGTTCCAAAATGGCCAAATAGGAACAGCTCCAGGCTACAGCTCCCAGCGTGAGCGACACAGAAGACGGGTGATTTCTGCATTTCCAACTGAGGTACCAGGTTCATCTCAGTGGGGCGTGTTGGACAACGGGTGCAGGACAGTGGGAGCAGCCCACTGAGAGAGGGACAAAGCAGGGTGAGGCATCACCTCACCCAAGAAGTGCAAGGGATAAAGGAATTCCCTTTCCTAGCCAAGGGAAACTGTGACACACAACATCTGGAAAATTGGGTCACTCCCACCCTAATACCATGCTTTTCCAAGGGTCTTAGCAAATGGCACACCAGGAGATTATATGCCGTGCCTGGCTTAGAGGGTCCCATGCCCATGGGACCTCCCTCATTGCTAGTACAGCAGTCTGAGATCTAACTGCAAGGCAGCAGCGAGGCTGGGGGAGGGGCGCCCACCATTGCTGAGGCTTAAGTAGGTAAACAAAGTGGCCAGAAAGCTCAAACTGGGTGGAGCCCACTGCAGCTCAAGGAGGCCTGCCTGTCTGCACCTCTGGGGACAGGGCATAGCCAAACAAAAGGCCGCAGAACCTCTGCAGATTTAAATGTCCCTGTCTGACAGCTTTGAAGAGAGTAGTGGTTCTCCTGGCATGGAGTTTGAGATTTGAGAATGGACAGACTGCCTCCTCAAGTGGGTCCCTGACTCCTGAGTAGCCTAACCAGGAGGCATCCCCCCAGTAGGGGCAGACTGATACCTCACATGGCCGGGTACCCCTCTGAGATGAACCTTCCAGAGGAACAATCAGGCAGCAACATTTGCTGTTCAGCAATATTCACTCTTCTGCAGCCTCTGCTGCTGATACCCAGGCAAACAGGGTCTGGAGTGGACCTCAAGTAAACTCCAACAGACCTGCAGCTGAGGGTCCTGACTGTTAGAAGGAAAACTAACAAACAGACAAGACATCTGCACCAAAACCCCATCTGTACATCACCATCATCAAAGACCAAAGGTAGATAAAACCACAAAGATGGGGAAAAAACAGAGCAGAAAAGCTGAAAATTCTAAAAATCAGAGTGCCTCTCCCTCCAAAGGAATGCAACTCCTTGCCAGCAATGGAACAAAGCTGGATGGAGAATGATTTTGACGTGTTGAGAGAAGAAGGCTTCAGACGATCACACTTCTCTGAGCTAAAGGAGGAAGTTCGAATCAATTGCAAAGAAGCTAAAATCTTTGAAAAAAGATTAGACAAATGGCTAACTAGAATAACCAATGTAGAAAAGTCCTTAAATGACTTGATAGAGCTGAAAACCACAGCACAAGAACTACATGACAAATGAACAAGCTTCAGTAACCAACTGGATCAACTGGAAGAAATGGTATCAGTGATTGAAGATCAAATGAATGAAATGGAGCGAGAAGAGAAGTTTAGAGAAAAAAGAGTAAACAGAAATGAACAAAGCCTCCAAGAAATATGGGACTATGTGAAAAGACCAAATCTACATCTGATAGGTGTACCTGAAAGTGACGGGGAGAATGGAACCAAGTTGGAAAATATTTTTTAGGATATTATCCTGGAGAACTTCCCCAACCTAGCAAGGCAGGCCAACATTCAAATTCAGGCAATACAGAAAACGCCACATAGTTAGTCCTCGAGAAGAGCAACTCCAAGACACATAATTGTCAGATTCATCAAAGTTGAAATGAAGGAAAAAATGCTAAGGGGAGCCAGAGAGAAAGGTTGGATTACCCACAAAGGGAAGCCCATCAGACTAACAGTGGATCTCTTGGCAGAAACTCTCCAAGCCAGAAGAGAGTGGGGGCCAATATTCAACATTCTTAAGGAAATGAATTTTCAATCCAGAATTTCATATCCAGCCAAACTAAGTTTCATGAGTGAAGGAGAAATAAAATCCTTTGCAGACAAGCAAATGCTGAGAGATTTTGTCACCACCAGGCCTGCCTTACAAGAGCTCCTGAAAGAACCACTAAACACGGAAAGGAACAACTTGTACCAGCCACTGCAAAATCATGCCAAATTGTAAAGACCATCAATGCTAGGAAGCAATTGCATCAACTAATGGGCAAAATAACCAGCTAACATCATAGTGACAGGATCAAATTCACACATAACAATATTAACCTTAAATGTAAATGGACTAAATGCTCCAATTAAAAGACACAGACCGGCAAATTGTATAAAGAGTCAAGACCTATCAGTGTGCTATATTTAGCAGACCCATCTCATGTGCAGTGACATATATAGGCTCAAAATAAACAGATGGAGGAAGATCTACCAAGCAAAAGGAAACAAGAAAAGGCAGAGGTTGCAATCCTAGTCTCTGATAAAACAGACTTTAAACCAACAGAGATCAAAAGAGACACAGAAGGTCATAACATAATGGTAAAGGGATCAATTCATCAAGAAGAGCTAACGATCCTAAATATATATGCACCCAATACAGGAGCACCCAGATTCATAAAACAAGTCCTTAGAGACTTACAAACAGACTTAGAATCCCACACAATAATAATGGAAGATTTTAACACCCCACTGTCAACATTAGACAGATCAATGAGACAGAAAGTTAACAAGGATATCCAGGAATTGAACTCAGCTCTGCACCAAGTGGACCTAATAGACATCTACAGAACTCTCCACCCCATATCAACAGAATATACATTCTTCTCAGCACCACATCGCACTTATTCCAATATTGACCACATAGTTCGAAGTAAAGCACTCCTCAGCAAATGTACAAGAACAGAAATTGTAACTAACTCTCTCAGACAACAGTGCAATCAAACTAGAGCTTAGGATTAAGAAACTCACTCAAAAGCACTCAACTACATGGAAACTGAACAACCTGCTCCTGAATGACTACTGGGTACACATAACAAAATGAAGGCAGAAATAAAGATGTTCTTTGAAATCAGTGAGCACAAGGATACAACATACAGAAGTTCTGGGACACATTTAAAGCAGTGTGTAGAGGGAAATTTATAGCACTAAATGCCCACAAGAGAAAGCAGGAAAGATCTAACATTAACACCCTAACATCACAATTAGAAGAACTAGAGAAGCAAGAGGAAACACATTCAAAAGCTAGCAGAAGTCAAGAAATAACTAAGATCAGAGGAGAACTGAAGGAGATAGAGACACAAAAAACCCTTCAAAAAATCAATGATTCCAGGAGCTGGTTTTTGAAAAGATCAACAAAATTGATAGACCACTAGGAAGACTAATAAAGAAGAAAATAGAGAAGAATCAAATAGAGGCAATAAAAAAAATGATAAAGGGGATATCACCACCGACCCCACAAAAATACAAACAACCATCAGAGAATACTATAAACACCTCTACGCAAATAAACTAGAAAACCTAGAAGAAATGGATAAATTACTGGACACATACACTCTCCCAGGACGAAACCAGGAAGAAGTTGAATCCCTGAATAGACCAATAGCAGGCTCTGAAATTGAGCCAATAATTAATAGCCTAGCAACCAAAAAAAGTCCAGGACCAGACGGATTCACAGCTGAATTCTACCAGAGGTACAAGGAGGAGCTGCTACTATTCCCTCTGAAACTATTCCAATCAATAGAAAAAGAGAGAATCCTCCCTAACTCATTTTACGGGTCCAACATTATCCTGATACCAAAGCCTGACAGAGACACAACAACAACAAAAAAAGAATTTTAGACCAATATCCCTGATGAACATTGATGCAAAAATCCTCAATAAAATACTGGCAAACTGAATCCAGCACCACATCAAAAACCTTATCCAATATGATCAAGTGGGCATCATTCCTGGGATGCAAGGCTGGTTCAACATACACAAATCAATAAACGTAGTCCAGCATTTAAACAGAAACCGAAGATAAAAACCACATGATTATCTCAATAGATGCAGAAAAGGCCTTTGACAAAACTCAACAGCCCTTCATGCTAAAAACTCTCAATAAATTCAGTATTGTTGGAACGTATCTCAAAATAATAAGAGCTATTTATGACAAACCCACAGCCAATATCATACTGAATGGGCAAAAACTGGAAGTATTCCCTTTGAAAACTGGCACAAGACAGTGCCAGTCACCACTCCTATTCAAATAGTGTTGGAAGTTCTGGACAGGGCAATCAGGCAAGAGAAAGAAATAAAGGGTATTAATTAGGAAAAGAAGGAGTCAAATTGTCCCTGTTTACAGACGACGTGATTGTATATTTAGAAAACCCCATCATCTCAGCCCAAAATCTCCTTAAGCTGATAAGAAACTTCAGCAAAGTCTCAGGATACAAAATCAATGTGCAAAAATCACAAGCATTCTTATACACCAATAACAGACAAACAGAGAGCCAACTCATGCGTCATC
>NW_012102053.1:42910-55471 GCF_000951045.1 Mandrillus leucophaeus | reverse complement strand
ACAGTGTGGCGATTCCTCAAGGATCTAGAACTAGAAATACCATTTGACCCAGCCATAGCATTACTGGGTATATACCCAAAAGATTATAAATCATGCTGCTATAAAGACACATGCACACGTATGTTTACTGCAGCACTATTCACCATAGCAAAGACTTGGAACCAACCCAAATGGCCAGCAATGACAGACTGGATTAAGAAAATTTGGCACATATACACCATGGATTACTATGCAGCCATAAAAAGGGATGAGTTCATGTCCTTTGTAGGGACATGGATGCAGCTGGAAACCATAATTTTCAGCAAACTATCACAAAAACAGAAAACCAAACACTGCACGTTCTCACTCATAGGTGGGAATTGAACAATGAGAACACTTGGACACAGGAAGGGGAACATCACACACCGGGGCCTGTCATGGGGAGGGGGGAAGGGGGAGGGAACAAAAACAAGCAGTGTAAGATGATGTTGGAGAAGTGGGCAGGCACCAAATCATGTAGGACCTTGTAAACCAGAGTGGGAATATTGGATTTTATTCTAAACATATTAGGGAACCGTTAGAAGGTGCTAAGCCAGGGAAGTGACAAGATTTGATTTACTTTTTAAAAATCACTTGTACTTGTATTCAGAATATAAAAGAACACTTATAACTCAAGGATAAAAAAGGCAACCCAATTTAAAAATAAGCAAAGGATTCGGATAGATATTTCTCCAGATAACATACACAAACAGCCAATAAGCACTTAAGATGCCCAATATCTTCATCATTAGGGAAATGCAAATCAAAACCACAGTGAAATACCACTTCACACCCATGGATACAGCTATAAGCAAAAGACGGATAATAACAAATATTGCTGAGGATGTGGAAAAGCTGGAACCCTTAAGCATCACTGATGAGATTGGAAAACGCTGCAACCACTCTAGAAAACAGTTTAGATGTTACTCAAAATGTTAAAGAGTTACCACGTGACCCAGTAATTCCACTCATAGATATATACCCAAGAGAATAGAAAACATATGTCCACACAAATACACATAGTGAACATTCATGGCAGCATTATTTATAGTAGCCAAAAAGAACCCAAATATTCATCATCTGATAAATGTATAAATAAAATGTGGTAGAGCTATAGGACAAAATACTATTTGGTAAAAAAAAAGGAATAAAGTACTAATACATGCTACAATATAGATGTATCTTAATAACATGATGCTAAATGAAAAAGTCAGTCACAAAAGAAAATCGCTGATGATTACATTTATATGAAATGTCCAGAATTAACAAAAACATATAGACAGAAGTAAATTTGTGGTTGCCAGTGGCTGGGGGAGGAAAAATGGGAAATGACTGCTATTGGGGTTTCTTTTGAGGATAATGAAAATGTTTTAAAATTAGATAGGGATGACGTTTGCACAACTCTGTGAATATCTTAGAAAACACTAAAATGTAGGGTGAATTTGTGGTATGTAACTTATGTCAATAAAGCTATTATCTAAAAAAAAAAAAAAAAACTAACAGAGGACCTAGGTAAGGCAAAGACAAAATATAACAACTTTGAAAAAGGAAATTACCCCTCCTACTACAAACTAAAAATTAAATGTAAGAGAAAGAAGGTGTCTAAGATACTTAAAAAGAAAAAAAGAAGGGAAGAAAGGAAATGAGCCCCTAATAGAACAATATGAATTCTGGTAAAATTGAAGCAAGAACAAACATCCAGTTTGCGTTGAAGCTTAAGTGGAAGAATGGTGAAATCACTGATGTTTTATGAAAAACTTATGAAGACAATATCCTTTTTCCCCAAATCAGCAATTTACAAATAGACAACTTGTTTTAAGAAGGAATGAGATGATATTGAAGATAAAGTCCACAGTGGCAGACCATCCACATCAATTTGCGAGGAAAAAATTCATTTTATTTGGTCTCAATTTGTTCAGCTTACACAATTCTGACTGAAAAATCAGTTTCCACTTGAAAGATGCTACAACCATTGCACCCAGATCAACTGAGGACAAGAGCAGAGCTTTCAATGGAAATTTTAAACAAGTCAGACCAACATTCTGAAGCATTTCTTCAAAAATTGCAACAAGAGATGAAACATGGCTTTATTAATATGATCCTGAAGACAAGCACAACCAAAGCAATGACTACCAAGAGGCAGAAGTGGTCCGGTCAAGACAAAAGTGGACCAGTCAAGAGCAAAGGTCACGGTAGCAGCTTTTTGGGATGCTCAAAGCATTTTGCTTGTTGACTTTCTGGAGGTCCAAAGAATAATAATGTAACCAAGTTCAATTGTATCACTTGCTGCACTGCAGCCAGTAAGTCAAGAGACAAGATTTTGGGACAAGGAAAGCCATTCTATTAAAAGAGCCAGAAAACCAAGAAGATGGCAGACTAGCATCCTAAAGAACCATCTTAAGTTAGTACACCTTTCAGGCCTTTTTATGTTAAGGGAAGGGGGAAAAAGAAGGGGTTGAGGTGAAGGAAGATACAGATGATGACTGCAGAAATTCAGGCACCAGTGAGGGTGCAAGGACGTTGGGAAATTTCTTTGTGCTTGGTCACATCACAATGTTCCAATAAGTCTTTAACAAAAACTTTTACTTGTGCATATACTCTCCTTATCTCTTCAAGAGTTAGTTTGGGGAAAGGCACTGTTAACATTTTCTCTAAAGTTGAACTATAAACTAAATTATTCCCATAATTAGCTGGTCTACATGCAAAGCTAAACAGAGGCTTTTAACTTAAAGGATATTATCACAGGGGATGGTGAGAGGCAAAATGGAATCAGTCATGCTAAGTCTCCTTCCACTGTTACAATAACATTTGTTTATGATGACAATGTTTTGAGAAAGTTAGCCAAAGCTTTAGCAGAAAAGTATCCAGGAAAGCTTCGTTATAGAGGCTTTTTCCACCACAACAACGCTCCTGCTCATTCCTCTCACCAAACAAGTGCAATTTTTTGAGAGTTTCAAGATAAAATCATTAGGCATCCACTTTACAGTCCTGATTTGGCTTCTTCTGACTTTTTGGGTTTTTTAAATCTTATAAAAGGTTTAAAAGGCCCTCATTTTTCTTCAGTTAATAATGGAAAAAGATTTCATTAACATGCTTAAATTCCCAGGACTCTCAGTTCTTTAGGGATAAACTAAATGGCTGGTATCAACTCTTAAAGAAGTGCCTTGAACTTGATGGAGCTTGTGTTGAGAAATAAAGTATATGTATATTTTTTAATTCATTTTCTCACCAATTTAAGAAATTCTTTTCATATGTCTATTTGTGTGTGTGTGTGGGGGGGAGGGTGAGAATACTTAATGCAATTTTAAAGGAAGAAATTTTTATTTTTGGAAGTTGTCAACTCTGGGTGAAATCATGAAGCCTGAAATACTTTGTGTTTCTTGAAAAAATTTGATTTTTTAAAAGACATTTTTTTTTCTTATAATGTATGGGCACTGGAAAAAACTTCTGACATTTGGGAAATCTTATTTTAAAACTCCAAATATCTGACAAGATTATTCAAACTCTCCAGTTTCTTTTTCTTCTATATTTTCTATTTGATATCTGTCAAAGCTTAACTAGCCAAAGACTACCCAGCTCAAACCTATAGTTTGACAAAATCAGATTTACTGATTTGCAGGAAAGGGAGCATATTCCAGAGAACCTAAATTGTGCACTCTACAAGGTTTGGGTTCCTGCTGAAGGGTTCTGAGCAAGCTCTAAGGGAATGGAGACCATCTCTGGGTTTGGATACTGTTTCTGTGGCAAGATTAGAAGTAAGAATTAGTTAGGAACTGAGTACTGTCTTGAGATGAGGGCAGTTTAGCAACTGGATATCCCCAATAATAGATAGATGTGGTAAAACAGGTCTGGGGGTGTCATGGGTAATAAAGCAGTGGTCACTCAAGGAGAGAATCATCATGGCATTTTATAGCTGCTACAAGACCTTGGAAAAACATTTGCTGTTAACTTTGCAGCTACCTTTATCCATCTGTCCTCCCTGCCTGATTAACTGCAGGGCTGCCTTTTTCTTTTCAGTGCTTCAGTCTCAGAGAGGATTTTACTGGTTCACTTTAATAGAACCAACTTGACTTTATGATTCTCCTATTTGTTAGAGCTTCAGAAGACAGCCATGTCACTTGGTAACCAATCTTATTTTGACAATCCAACAGAAAAAATAGTGTGACTTTTTGTACTTGTTATTCAAAATTAAACTATGAAGACATAGATTAATGACTAGGAAAATTCAGTATAAGACTGTTTAGAGTTTACTTTCTAGTTTCAATATAAAGGAGAGAGAGAAATTAAAACCCTGGAGACAAGTTCTAACAGTGGATCGACGGTATGGCCAGGGTACTAGCCTTAGTCGGAGCTGGGCCACTGGTGGGAGTGTGAGAGGAGGAGCCTTTCAAAAGGATGAAGAACTGAGTACATCATATTGTGTCTTTTTTTTTTTTTTTTTTTTTTTTGTGAGACAGAGTCTCGCTCTGTCGCCCAGGCTGGAGAGCAGTGGGGCGATGTCGGCTCACTGCAAGCTCCGCCTCCCGGGTTCACGCCATTCTCCTGCCTCAGCCTCCCCAGTAGCTAGGACTGCAGGCGCCCACCATCATGCCTGGCTAATTTTTTGTATTTTTAGTAGAGACGGGCTTTCACTGTGTTAGCCAGGATGGTCTCGGTCTTCTGACCTTGTGTTCCGTCCGCGTCGGCCTTCCAAACTGCTGAGATTACAGGCGTGAGCCACTGCGCCCGGAGCGTATTGTGTCATTTCTTGATTACCCTTTCTACGCAGCTCTTCATCTAATCAGACTGAAGTCTCAGTCATCAATTTCACAATGCTTCCTCCAATGTCTTTCATTCCATCCCCTGATTGTTGTTGTTGTTGTTGTTATTTGTTTAAGAGATGGGGTCTCCCTCTGTCGCCCAGGCTGGAGATCAAAGCTCACCACGACCCAAACTTCTGAGCTCAAGCAATCCTCCTGCCTCAGCCTTCGGAGCATCTAGGACTACAGGTGTGCAGCACTATGCCAGGCTAACTTTTAATTTTATTTTGTAGAGGCAGGATTTTGCTATGTTGCCCAGTCTGGTCTTGGACTCTTGGCCTCAAGCTACGCTCCCACCTTGGTCTCTCAAAGTGCTGGGATTACAAGCGTGATTCGCCTGGCCATGGAGAGGGGGCACTTCTAGTAACAGGCTCGGAGGAAGCCGTTGACTCTCCAGCATTGTATTGATTTTCTTCCTCCCGTTCTTTCACCCCAGCCATCTCCTCCTCATCTTGCGTCCCTCCCCACTCCCTGCTCCAAGCTACATTCTCATCTCCCACTCCCCCATAAAGACTGATTGCAAAATAAAAACACAAAGAAATGTCAAGAAATATAAACATTCAATATGTACATGAAGTATATGAATGTTTATGTATATTACATATTCTTACCAGAATATGCAACATCTTGCATATTCTGCTGTGTAAAAAACAAATGGTAAGATTGTGGATGAACATCTCTGAGGGGCTGCTGAAACTGGAACTAGGACAATGCAGAATTGGCACATGAAAGTGTTTACATAACTGTTAGATAAAGTCAACATAAAATTCCTAGATAAGCAACAAAGCATCTGCCCAAGAAAAGAGCATAGAGAATAATCAAAACAATCTCTAAGTGAACATAAACTAAAATTAAAGAGTAGAAAATTGAGATGTGGATGAGTGAATTCATTATATAGACAAAGAATCTTATTAAACATTAAGGGAAAGAACTAGAATTACCTTCTGGGAAATGCAGGTGCTCTGGGATACCAGCATTTTGAAAGCATAGCCAGGTCCACAGTTTAATAGACAAATGACTTTGCAAAGTGAACTACATTATAGAAAAGAAAATAGAAAAGGCGGTAAAGAGAACACAGTGACAATATGAGTGTGTTGTCTTTATCATGTTATGTATTCTTTGTGGACGTCCTGTTAGTTTGTGGGATAGAAAAAAAATAACAGTTTAATCAGTGATGAAACATGTACAGTCATCTTATGTATGCTTTTATTAGACATTATTAACATTTGTGATTTCTCTTAGTAGCATACAGGGAGATTTGTATTTATTATTGTGAAATATTCTATTGTAGGAGGGAAAGAAAAAGAGTAGGATAAAGAAAAATGTTCTAGGATTGTCTGTAACTGAAATAGTTAAAAAACCTAACTAAATCCCTCGTGCAATGGTAACATAAGGAATTTGCCTTTTATGTTTGGATAAACTCAATTTTAAAATAGTATTTAAAAATAACATTGTTAGCTAATTTGTGATTTATGTGCCTATAGATAGTATATTGAGTCTAAGAAAACATAAAGTTGAAATATTCTGGTTTAATTCACCTACTCACAGTCTTTTTCTTTAACATTAAATGAATATAATTAGAATCAGTGACTTACAGAAAAGTGTGTTAAGACTTATAAAGAGGTTGGATGTCGTGGTGCACGCCTATAATCCCAGCACTCTGGGAGGCCGAGGCGGGTGGATCACTTGAGGTCAGGAGTTCGAGACCAGCCTGGCCAACATGGCGAAACTTTGTCTCTACTAAAAATACAAAAATTCGCTGGGCATGGTGGCAGGCACCTGTAATTCCAGCTGTGGCAGGCACCTGTAATTCAAGAGACTGAGGCAGGAGAATCACTTGAACCTGGGAGGTGGAGGTTGCAGTGAGTAGAGTTCATGCCACTGTACTCCAGCCTGGGTGACAGAGTGAGACTCCGTCACACACATACACACACACACAACTTATAAAGGAAAATATTTTTTTAAATACTTGAAATAATTATACTATGAAGAAATATGATGATTTACTTGTCATAAAGAGCAAATGTTTACACTAAGAAGAGAAAACATTTAGCTAAACTTTTGTGACATGAACAGACAAACCTGAATTTTTAAAAGATATTCACAAATTAAATATAAGCTAGTTGATTTAGAAAAGGTGACTATCAGGAATTAGATATGAGCCTTGGCATGTGAGATTGTTGATAAAATTACATTCAATTCATGAAAATGGAAATTTCATATCATTCAAATTAGTAGATAATTTATAAGTCTTCACTGAATGCTAACTGCATACACAATAATATGCAAGTTTACCTTTAAGGAGGAAAAAATTTATTGGTTATTTATAATGACACATCCAAAGATAATCACAAAAATAAAATAAAATAGCATTGACTAATTTTATAAACATTGAAGGAAAACAAAATAGAAGAGTAACCATGGCAAGAACTAAATGGAACACAATTCTTCCTGATGGCTTAAAACACTTTCCTTTGTGTACTTTCATTTTCTTATTTGCAGTGGATTCCTTAGGTATTCATAAAACGTTTTTAAAATCTTCCTGGTTTGCTATGAGGTTAACTCTTTTATCATGGAATTTTAATATTAATGATAGTTTTAGAAAATACTTCTCTGAAAAATTATTTTGAGAAGAAAGACTTTCTATGTATAAATATCTAAACCCAGCAATTATAGTGGCATCTCAGGGGAAGTTTGAGATATTTTTCTTCAGAGCAGCTAAAGAGCCTTTCAGCAGCATGTCCCTGGAGGCTGCATTGAGGAGCTGAAATTTCCCTGGAGAATATAGTAAGAATAAAGACAAAATTTTTATTTTGGCTTCGGAAGTGACAATACTTCCTTTTGGAGTTTAGAGAATTCAACTTGAATATAAAGTGAGCCATTTCTTCCCTAAACAATGCTTGGATTACTAAAGGGAGGACAAGTAGAAAGAATACTGAAACATCATAAATATAGCAAAATAAAACAACATTTTTCTCTCCCACCACCAAATTTTCATTATCATCACAAATATTTAGTATGTTTTTTCTTTTTAAGAAAATCTTTTTTCTTTGTTTTCTTAAGGTTTATATCATTAAATATACTGAGATTTTTTTTTTCCATTTTTACTTTCCATGCTCCATTCTATCACAAAAGTTGGCAACAAATAGAGCTGGGCTGAATCCATCATTTATACATAATTGCAGTGATGAAAATAATTTTTGTTTGAATAGTTCTTTAAAGTTTCTGAAATGCTTAGCTCCATCTTGTCTCATTTCACAAAATCCTTTGGGGTATGTATGGCACTTGATCCAATATCCTTTTGACCTATGAGGAGATCAAGGCACAGACTGGTTGGTGATGAGTTAAAAATCAAGATGATTTTTACTCATTAGGATGAGTAAGCCTCTGGTTCCTAGTCTCAAATTCTGAACCACAGTTCTGAGTCACAGGCTATGATGCTCCTTCTGTGCCTGTGGCCTCCAGTGGCAGGTGTATAGCTAGAAATTCTGGGCCTTTTATTAAATGAATCTGAAAAGAACATATTTACATCACTAACTGTGAAATAAAGTTATGTTGAGACCTGAAAAATCCAGGTACCAGGTGGGAGACTGAGTGAGATGTAGCTACAATTAAGGCATGCCTGACTCTGCCCTTCTCCGACTGCCTTTTGAGTAGACTAGAGAAATACAACTAATTGATCTTAACTAAATAATTGATTTTGAGCAAGAGTTACTTTTGACGGGCTTAGGACTCTCAGCTGAAATGAGGACTATAAATACAGCACCTATTATAATAGCTGGGTACATATCCTCAGATGAATTATTTCCTCCAATTCTATGACGTCCAGATTTGCCTCTTAGGAGCTTTCTAGTTTCCAGGCCTCCAAACCTTGCTAGAGCTCCCTGTGGACAGACCAATGCCCTAATTTTCTTTTTTTCAGTCAGTCTGTTTTGTTTTCCCAGGGAAAAGAGAAGGAAAATTTTCTTTTTTTTCCTTTTTTTTTAAAAAATTATACTTTATGTTCTAGGGTACATGTGCACAACGTGCAGGTTTGTTACATATGTATACATGTGCCATGTTGGTGTGCTGCACCTGTTAACTCATCATTTACATTAGGTATATCTCCTAATGCTATCCCTCCCCCCTCCCCCCTCCCCACAACAGGCCCTGGTGTGTGATGTTCCCCTTCCTGTGCCCAAGTGTTCTCATTGTTCAATTCCCACCTATGAGTGAGAACATGCGGTGTTTGGTTTTCTGTTTTTGTGATAGTTTGCTGAAAATGATGGTTTCCAGCTGCATCCATGTCCCCACAAAGGACATGAACTCATCCTTTTTTATGGCTGCATAGTAATCCATGGTGTATATGTGCCAAATTTTCTTAATCCAGTCTGTCATTGCTAGCCATTTGGGTTGGTTCCTAGTCTTTGCTATGGTGAATAGTGCTGTAGTAAACATACGTGTGCATGTGTCTTTATAGCATGATTTATAATCCTTTGGGTAAATACCCAGTAATGGGATGGCTGGGTCAAATGGTATTTCTAGTTCTAGATCCTTGGGGAATTGCCACACTGTCTTCCACAATGGTTGAAGTAGTTTACAGTCCCACCAACAGTGTAAAAGTGTTCTTATTTCTCCACATCCTCTCCAGTACCTGTTACTAATCCCTTGTCAAACGGGTAGTTTGCAAATATTTTCTCCCATTCTCTGGGTTGTCTTTTCACTTTGTTGATTGTATACTTTGTTGTGCAGAAGCTTTTTAACTTTATGTGATCCTATTTGCTCATTTTTGCTTTGGTTTCCTGTGCATGTAGAGTATTACTCAAGAAAATTTTGCCCAGACCAATGTCCTAGAGTTTCCCAAAGTTTCTTGTGTTAGTTTCATAGTTTTCGGTCTTAGATTTAAGTCTTTAATCCATTTTGATTTGATTTTTGTATATGGCAAGAGATAGAGGTCTAGTTTCATTCTTCTGCATATGAGTATCCAGTTTTCCCAACACCATTTCCTGAAGAGACTGTCTTTTCCCCAGTGTGTGTTCTCGGCACCTTTGTCAAAAATAAATTCACTGTGTGTGGATTTGTTTCTGGGTTTTCTATCCTGTTCCATTGGCCAATGTGTCGGGTTTTTTTTGCCAGTACCATGCTGTTTTCATTAACATAGCTCTGTAGTATAATTTGAAGTTAGGTAATGTGATTCCTCCAGTTTTGTTCTTTTTGCTTAGGAAAGCTTTGACTATTCTAGGTCATCTGTGATTCCATATACATTTTAGGATTTTTTTTTTCTATTTCTGTAAAGAATGTCATTGGTATTGTGACAGGAGTTGCACTGAATCTGTGGATTGCTTTGGGTAGTATTGACATTTTAAAAATATTGATTCTTCCAATCCATAAACATGGAATATCTTTCCATTTTTGTGTGTCCTTTTCAATTTTTTTTCATTAGTGTTTTGTAATTTCATTGTAGAAATCTTTTATTTCTTTGGTTAATTCTTAGATATTTAATTTTGTTTGTTGCTACTGTAAGTGGGATTACTTTTTAATTTTTTTTTCAAATTGCTCACTGTTGGCATACAAAAATGTTAGTAATTTTTATATGTTGACTTTGTATCTTGCAACTTTACTGAATTATTTATCAGTTTTAGTAGTTTTTTTGGTGGAGTCTGTAGGTTTTTCCAAATATAAGATCATATCATCTACAAACAATGATAATTTGACTTCTTTCTTTCCAATTTGGATGCCTTTTATTTCTTTCTCTTGTCTGATTGCTCTAGCTAGGACTTTCAGTACTATGTTGAATAACAGTGGTGAAAGTGAACATCCTTATCATGTTCCAGATCTAAGAGGAAAGGTTTTCAGTCTTTCCCCATTCAGTATCATATAATCTGTGGGTCTGTCAAATATGACCTTTATTATGTTGTGTGTGTTCCTTTTATATCCAGTGTTTTAAGTTTTTTTTTTTTTTAATCATGAAGGGATATTGAACTTTATCAAATGCTCTTTCAGCATGAATTAAAATAATCATATGGTTTTTGTCATTCATTCTATTGATAAAATATATCACATTGATTGGCTTACATATGTTGAACCCTTTTTGCATTTCTGTGATAAATATTATTTGGTCATGATTAATGACCTTTTTAATGTATTGTTGAATTCATTTTGCCAGTATTTTGTTGAGGATTTTTGCATGAATATTCATCAGAGATATTGTCCTGCAGTATTCTTTGTGTGTGTGTGTGTGTCTTTGTCTGGTTTTAGTATCAGGGTAATAATGGCTTCATAGAATGAGTTTGGAAGTATCCCCTCCTCCTCTGTTTTTCACAACAGTTTTAGTAGGATTGGTCTTCTTTTAATGTTTGGTAGAATTCAGCAGTGAACTATCAAGTCCCAGGCTTTTGTTTACTGGGGGACGTTTTATTATGGCTTCATCTTGTTACTTGTTATTGGCCTATTTAGGCTTCAAATTTCTTCATGATTCCATCTTCATAGGTCATATGTGTCTAGGAATTTATCCATTTCTTCCAGAGTTTCCAATTTATTGACATCTAATTATTCATAGTAACTAGTACTGATCCTTTGAATTTTTGCAGCATCAGTTGTAATGTCTCCCTTTTCTTTTATTTGCATATTCTCTTTTTTTTCTTAGTCTGGCTAAAGGTTTGTCAACTTTGCTTATGTTTTCAAAATACAACCTTTTTATTTTGTTGATCTTTTGTATTGTTTTCTTCTTTTCAGTTTCATTTATTTCTGCTCTGACCCTTACTATTTCTCATTTTTTTCCTCCTAATTTTGGGTTTGCTTTTTTCTTGCTTTTCTAATTCTTTAAGATGTATCATCAGGTTGTTTATATGAAGTTTTTCTTCTTTTTTGATGTAGGCACTTACAGCTATAAATTTCCCTCTTAGTACTGCTTTCAGTGTATCCCATAGGTTTTGGTATGCTGTGTTTCTATTATTATTTGTTTCAGAAATTTTTTCAGTTTCTTTCTTAATTTCTTCATTGACCCACTGGTCATTGAGGAATATGTTGTTAAATTTCCATGTGTTTGTGTAGTTAAAATTCCTCTTATTGATTTGTAGTTTTATTCTATTGTTGTTAGAGAAGATACTTCATATAATTTTATTATTTTGAATATTTTAAGATTTGTCTTGTGACCTAATATATGGTCTATCTTTGAGAAATATTCATGTGCTGAGGAAAAGAATGTATATTCTGCAGCTGTTGGATAATATGTTCTGTAAATATCTATTAGATCCATTTGTTCTATAATGCACATTAAGTCTAATTTTTTTTTGTTGATTTTCTGTGTGGGAGATCAGTCTAATGTTGAAAGTAGTGTATTGAAGCCTCCAGTTATTACTGTATTGGGGCTTATATAGCCCTTGAGCTCTAATAATATGTCCTTTATATATCAGGGTGCTCCAGTGTTGAGTGCCTATATATTTACAATTGCTCTATCATCTTGCTGAATTGAACCATTTATCATTATATAATGAATTTCTTTGTCTCTTCTTACAGTTTTTGTCTTGAAAATCTATTTGTCTGATATAAATATGACTACTTCTGTTCTTTTTTGGTTTCCATTGGCATGGAAAATTCTTTTATATCCCTTTATGTTTACTTTATGTGTATCTTTATAAGTGAAGTGTGTTTCTTGTAGGCAACAGATTATTGGGTCTTGTTTTTTCATCCATTCAGCCAATGTATGTCTTTTGTTGGAGAGCTTAGTCCACTTACATTGAATGTTATTACTGCTAAGTAGGGA
>NW_012102053.1:36118-42860 GCF_000951045.1 Mandrillus leucophaeus | reverse complement strand
CAGATCTAAGAGGAAAGGTTTTCAGTCTTTCCCCATTCAGTATCATATAATCTGTGGGTCTGTCAAATATGACCTTTATTATGTTGTGTGTGTTCCTTTTATATCCAGTGTTTTAAGTTTTTTTTTTTTTTAATCATGAAGGGATATTGAACTTTATCAAATGCTCTTTCAGCATGAATTAAAATAATCATATGGTTTTTGTCATTCATTCTATTGATAAAATATATCACATTGATTGGCTTACATATGTTGAACCCTTTTTGCATTTCTGTGATAAATATTATTTGGTCATGATTAATGACCTTTTTAATGTATTGTTGAATTCATTTTGCCAGTATTTTGTTGAGGATTTTTGCATGAATATTCATCAGAGATATTGTCCTGCAGTATTCTTTGTGTGTGTGTGTGTGTCTTTGTCTGGTTTTAGTATCAGGGTAATAATGGCTTCATAGAATGAGTTTGGAAGTATCCCCTCCTCCTCTGTTTTTCACAACAGTTTTAGTAGGATTGGTCTTCTTTTAATGTTTGGTAGAATTCAGCAGTGAACTATCAAGTCCCAGGCTTTTGTTTACTGGGGGACGTTTTATTATGGCTTCATCTTGTTACTTGTTATTGGCCTATTTAGGCTTCAAATTTCTTCATGATTCCATCTTCATAGGTCATATGTGTCTAGGAATTTATCCATTTCTTCCAGAGTTTCCAATTTATTGACATCTAATTATTCATAGTAACTAGTACTGATCCTTTGAATTTTTGCAGCATCAGTTGTAATGTCTCCCTTTTCTTTTATTTGCATATTCTCTTTTTTTTCTTAGTCTGGCTAAAGGTTTGTCAACTTTGCTTATGTTTTCAAAATACAACCTTTTTATTTTGTTGATCTTTTGTATTGTTTTCTTCTTTTCAGTTTCATTTATTTCTGCTCTGACCCTTACTATTTCTCATTTTTTTCCTCCTAATTTTGGGTTTGCTTTTTTCTTGCTTTTCTAATTCTTTAAGATGTATCATCAGGTTGTTTATATGAAGTTTTTCTTCTTTTTTGATGTAGGCACTTACAGCTATAAATTTCCCTCTTAGTACTGCTTTCAGTGTATCCCATAGGTTTTGGTATGCTGTGTTTCTATTATTATTTGTTTCAGAAATTTTTTCAGTTTCTTTCTTAATTTCTTCATTGACCCACTGGTCATTGAGGAATATGTTGTTAAATTTCCATGTGTTTGTGTAGTTAAAATTCCTCTTATTGATTTGTAGTTTTATTCTATTGTTGTTAGAGAAGATACTTCATATAATTTTATTATTTTGAATATTTTAAGATTTGTCTTGTGACCTAATATATGGTCTATCTTTGAGAAATATTCATGTGCTGAGGAAAAGAATGTATATTCTGCAGCTGTTGGATAATATGTTCTGTAAATATCTATTAGATCCATTTGTTCTATAATGCACATTAAGTCTAATTTTTTTTTGTTGATTTTCTGTGTGGGAGATCAGTCTAATGTTGAAAGTAGTGTATTGAAGCCTCCAGTTATTACTGTATTGGGGCTTATATAGCCCTTGAGCTCTAATAATATGTCCTTTATATATCAGGGTGCTCCAGTGTTGAGTGCCTATATATTTACAATTGCTCTATCATCTTGCTGAATTGAACCATTTATCATTATATAATGAATTTCTTTGTCTCTTCTTACAGTTTTTGTCTTGAAAATCTATTTGTCTGATATAAATATGACTACTTCTGTTCTTTTTTGGTTTCCATTGGCATGGAAAATTCTTTTATATCCCTTTATGTTTACTTTATGTGTATCTTTATAAGTGAAGTGTGTTTCTTGTAGGCAACAGATTATTGGGTCTTGTTTTTTCATCCATTCAGCCAATGTATGTCTTTTGTTGGAGAGCTTAGTCCACTTACATTGAATGTTATTACTGCTAAGTAGGGACTTACTCCTGCTATTTTAAAATTTATTTTTTTGTTGTTTGCAGCCTTCTTATTCTTCTTTCCTTCCTTCTTGTTTTCCACTTAGTGAAGGTGATTTTCTCTAGTGGTATGCTATAATTTCTTGCTTTTTATTTTTTGTGTATCCATTGTATGTTTTTTAATTTGGGGTTACCATGAGGCTTTCAAATACCATCTCATAACCCATTATTTTCAACTGATGACAACAGAACACTGATTGCATGTACAAACAAACAAACACACAGGAAGAAAATTAATAAAAACTCTACACTTTAACTTTGGCTCCTTGATTTCTGTTATTTCTCTTTATGTCTTATTGTACTGTCTATATATAGAAAAGTTTTTGTGGTTATTATTTTCGATTGATTTATCATTTAGTCTTTCTACTTAAGACAGGAGTAGTTTTCACACCACCGTTACAGTGTTATACTATTCTGCATTTTTCTGTGTGCTTACTATTATCAGTGAGTTTTGCACCTTCATATTATTCCTTCTTGTTCATTAACATTATCTTCTTTCATATTGTAGAATTCCCTTTAGTATTTCTTGTGAGACAGGTCTGATGTTGATGAAGCATCTCAGTTTTTGGTTGTCTAGGAAAGTCTCTATTTCTCCTTCATGTTTGAGGATGTTTTCACCAGATACATTATTTTAGGGTAAAAGGTTTTCCCTTTGGCATTTTAAATATGCCATGCCACTGTCTCCTGGCCTGTAAGGTTTCCACTGAAAACTTTGCTGCCAGATGTAGTGGAGCTCCATTGTATGTTATTTGTTTCTTTTCTCTTGCTGCTTTTAGAATCTTTTCTTTATCCTTGACCTTTGAGATTTGATTATTAAATGCCGTGAGGTAATCTTCTTTGTATTAAATCTGCTTGGTGTTCTATTACCTTCTTGTATTTGAATGCTGATATATTTCTCTACATTTGAGAAGTCCACTGGTATCATCCCATTGAATAAACTTTCTAACACCATCTCTTTCTCTACTTTCTTTTTAAGGTCAATAATTTAGATTTTACAAATTGTGCTTTGGTAGAAGGGAGAAGGTTTGACCTAGTCACAACAGGGTAGAGACATAAAAGAACATTGATAAAATATAAGTGGGAGAAGATCTACAAGAAATAGTGATATTCAGATTTTTAAAATATGAGTTGGACCAGAAATATGAACTAAGGAGGAGGTGAAGATGTGTGATGTAAATGGGACCTGTGAGGAAGACCTTGTAACTCTATGTGAAGATGTTTCTATAATTACTCCACTTATTCCTTAATATTTCAGAATCCAGTTCTTCCAAGATTAAATAATGGCTTTTCTGTCTTAGAACAGGAAAAACAAATGTCATTATTAATTTATTTGCTTTTTCCTAGATAGCTTGCAATACTTGGCAGAAGGATGTAGTAGAGATAATATATACTTGGGACTCAGACCTGAAATCATAGCCTGACTCAGGCCATTTACTAGAGTGAAAAAGGATCTCTAAATATTCAACTGTGCATCTCTTTCTTATCTACAGTTTCAGATCATTTGCTCAGTAAGCAAAAACATCTTTGTTGCCTTTCAATTCAGTGGGACAGGAAGATAAAGACAAATAACAGCTAATTTTCAATAGGTTTTGCTTTCAATCTGGACCTTTGAGCATAAGAAGAGCAGGCTGTCTAGGGTTGTAGAGCAAAGATTGTCTGGTACAAGCATTTTTCTCTTTCATGGTGATATTCCGTGAAGGTCAGTAGGCTAGAGGAGGAGAAGCAGGGAAGGAAAAGAATGGTAGTTTCCTTGTAAGAGGTCTGGGGAGAGGAAATCTTATAGACAAACAGTGGTGCATGTGCCCTGTGAAGAGCTTTAAAATATTTACTTGGACTCTCCTGCTGAGATTCTGGTGTAATACAGAGTGAAGCACATGCATGTATACACTTTGAAAGTCTCCCAGGTAGTTTTGACATGCAGCCATCCTAATATAAGACAGCATCTGACTGAGAATGAGCACCCAATAAATGTTGACGTTTCACCTTCTTCCTTTTCATTACTTCCACCATTACCCTCATGCCCTCATCATGTCAAATATATATTGCTGCAAAAGCATCCTCACTAGTTTCTCAGGCTTTAACTTGACGAGATAAAATTATTGCTTTTCTGTTGTCATCACCATGACAAAAAGCCACTGATGAATTTACTCCCACTTTTAAAGTCCCACAACTCTAAATTTAATATTTTTAATAAATTCATGCCAACATGCCTACTCTATCCTAATGAGCCCTGCAAATTCTCTGCCTTAGGTAAATTCAGCTACATAAAATTAACCATAATACACAACATCTCTTGTTTATTTAATTAATAGGTTTTATCATCTTTGAAATATCTTGCGCTTGTTGCTTTATGTTTATTATTTCATCAGTCCTCAAAACAACCCTAGAAAACAGAATGGTAATGTTATTTTATCAATTAATATTTTGTCAATTTTATAAAGAAACAACTGTGCAATGGGCCTTTTGAAATCTTGTTCTTCAAAGTGTAGTCTGGATTAACAGCATAAGCATCACCCTCAGAATTGCAAAATTTCAGGTTCCACTCTAGACCTACTGGATCTGAAACTCAAAAAGGCAATTTAACAATATTCTAAGGTGATTCATTTGCACTTTACAGTTTAAGAAGTTCTGCAAATGTAAGTGCTTTGTTGGTTTAGCATACACTGCACATAAGGTTCTCAGCTACCTGTTGATTGAAGCCAAGTAGTAGTATGCTACAGAGAAGGGGACTAGTGGTGACTGTAGTATATGAATAAAAATATTCATAATGTATATTTACTTTCTATGAAGAAAAACTTTAGGCATTTTCTGTTTATCGTATCATCCCATAAGCAAAAATAACAACAACAACAACAACAAAACACTATCTTGATTCATTTATTTTTGGACAATATAACTTCAAAGATCCATTAGATGAAATCTAAGGAATTTCCAGATGAAGGATCACTAAACTTGATTAGTTTCATGACTCCTGTATTAAGGGCACTCACTAACAACTATCATTATAACCTTTTTAAAGAAAACTTGAGATGAAAGCTTCTTAACAATCTTACCATCTGATTCTAAAAGTTAACTATAGGCTATAGTACTATGGTATCTTCTTTTAAGATAGCTGAAGAATAAATGCCATTACTGAGTTTGACTATAAACAGTTACACACTAACTAATGCTAAATAAATATTGCAAAAGAATTTCTATACATATCATTATCTAATACTACTGCCATAGCCCATTTTTGCTGCTATGACAGAATATCTGAGACTAGGTAATTTATAATAAAAAGAAGTTTACTGGCTTAAAATTCTGGATGCTGCAAAGTCCAAGATCCAGGGGCTGGCACCTTCTTGCTCCTCCCATGGCAGAAAGTTAAAGGTACAGGGGCAAGAGAGAAAGAAGGGAGTAAATTTGCCATTTTATAGCAACAACAATCCCACTCATGAGGGTAAAGTCCTCTTGGACTAATTACTTTCTAACGGTCCCACCTCTTAATATTATTAGAATGGCAATTAAATTTCAACTTGAGTTTAGAAGGGAACCAACTTTCAAACCATAGCAATTACTACTAATTATTATTATAATAATTTGGTTTAACCACCTATTATGGAATGAACGTTTGTATCTCCCCAAAATTTATAATTTGAGGCCCTAAACCTCATTATGACTGTATTTGGAGGTGGGGTTGAATGAAGATGTAATTAAGGTTAAATGAAGTCCTAAAGGTGGAGTCCTGATCTGATAAAATGAGCATTTTTGTAAGAAAAAACACCAGAAAGCTTGCTCTCTCTCTTTCTGGCCTGTGAAGACATAGTGAAAAGGCAGCCTTCTGCAAGCCAGAAAGAGAGTCTTCACCAGAAACTGACCCTGCCTTATCTTGATCTGTGACTTTCCAGCCTCTAGGACCATGAGAAAATAAATTTTTGTTGTTTAAGCCACCCTGTCTATGAAATTTTGTCTTGGCAGCCTGAGTAGATTATTACACCAACAGTTACTAACTTTTCCTTCTGCTAACGTCATAAAGAGAACAGAGTTAACTGTAGGTAGTTTTATTTGGCAGAACTTCGACTTTTTGCAAATATGTGAACCAAGGTTTTCTTCAAATCACTAGAGAAGTTTCTGAGAGTCCCCACAAGTATACAGTTCTTTAAAAAGACATACTTTGAAGTCTCACTTATTGAACATACAACTTCTAAACTTAACTGGGTTTCACCTCTTGCAAAATATTAAAAACTAAAATAATGAAAAGTGTACTTTGAGCATCACTAATCTCAAAAGTCTGGAATCCAAAATGCTCCAAGATCTGTAACTTTTTGAGCACTGACATGATGCCATAAGTGGAAAATTCCACACTGGATCTCATACAATGAGTTGCATATATCACTAAAAACATTGTACAAAATTACCTTTAGGCTATATATATACAGTGCATATAAAACATAAATAAATTTTGTGTTTAGACTTGGGTCCCAACGCCAAGATATCTCATTATGTATATGCAAATACTTCAAAATATGAAAAAAAAAGAAAAAGAAATTTGAAACACTTCTGGTCCATAGCATTTTGGATAAGGAATACTTAACCTGGATTAGAAGTCTCAACCAGGGTTAGAACTCTATCTGTGCACTTCGTGCCATAGAAATTGGTGGATTTCTATAGGAGGAAGAAACATAAAATCTAAAATGCAGTTTAAGAACTATATTTTAAATATAATATAAATTTAAAATATAAATGATCTAATATATTTCATGTAAAATATGTTATAAATTTATATTTA
>NW_012102053.1:18935-35993 GCF_000951045.1 Mandrillus leucophaeus | reverse complement strand
ATATTATAAATTTAAATGCAATAGAAATTTAAAATGTAGTTTACTAAAATAAACTTTAATAGTGAGTCTTCAGAAAAATCATCAAGATAATATAAATGTATTGATTACTCTTGGTTTAAAAAGGCAAAAATGAGATAACTTTAATAATAATGATCCCATCTAACGTTAGTAAAACTCTATAAGGGAAGGGACTGTGTTCTCTGTTGTAGCACAGGGATAGCTCAGTGCCTGGGCAAACACAAGTGGCTAGAATTTATATTTATAGAAAGAATAATAAAATAAACAGTGCTGCGTCTTGAGACTGCAAGTGTTAGGTATCTGGAAAATTTACTTATGTATAATGCAAATTTCAGTTCTTGACTGTTTACTTGTATTTCTATAAGAAGTGGTTTATTTGTGGAATATCAACAGTGAAAAGTTGTTTTACTAAGGTTTATATGCTATTATTTCTTTGTAATTTCTTTCATTTACTGAGTACACACAGTACAAGTGCACACAGTATAAAATTCTAGTGTTCCTCCCATAAAGTTTCCTAACCACCCACTGCTTTTCTTAGGGGTAAACATGATCCCTTGGCATTTTTGATCCATTCCTAACTACTAGTAAATGCAAGCAAAATTTAACTTTATTTCATTTATTATTGCTTAGTGGATGTTGCTCTAAAAAAAAGCAAGTTTTCTTTTTTATGATGTAAACTTATTGTAATTAGAATAATTTGCATTCCACAGATGACAGGCTGTCCAAAAGTCAATGATCCAGAAGTATTCTTTGAACATTAAAGTAAAAACGTGAATTGTTGTACTTTATTACTCCTTGATGAAATTGGACTTGGCAGGAGCAGAGTCTGGATCAATGCCAAGTTTATTCCCAGAGTTTGCAATTAGAGAGCAGGCTGTACCAGAAATCAAGGAAGAGGCTTCTTTCAAGAGCATTGGGCCAGAGCTGGGCATTACTAAGGCCTGGACAGAAGAAGGGGAACTAACATTTGTTCATCAGTAATAATCAATATAATGTGTTATAAGGATTCCTGGACCTTGGCTCAAGATACCGGAGAGTTCACTGACTTCCTTTCTGAAGACCTGCGTTATCTTGAGAAATTGCCTTAGTTTCTCTGGGAGATACTATCTTAGATATAAAATAAATGTTCAAAGATGTCTTGCAAGACTAATATTCTGTAATTTCCAAAAAGGCTGGACATAGGTTGTTTTAACAATTACAACACTTCTTCATTGACTATCCAGTGTCATAGAATCTAAAGTATTACTATTTTGTTTGGACACAGTATCAATGAGGCTTTTGTTTTGTTTTTTGTTTGTTTGTTTGTTTGTTTAGAGACATGATCTTACTCTGTCACCCACTCTGGAATGCAGTGGTGCAATCATAGCTGATTGAAGCCTCAAACTCCTAGGCTGCTATTTTTCTGCCTCAGCCTTCTGAGTAGCTAGGACTATAGGCACAAACCATTGTGTCTGGATTTTGTTTTTAAATTTTTTACAGACAGTGTGTCTCACAATGTTACCCAGGATTTCATGAATTCCTAATCTTAAGTGATCCTCTTGTTTTGGACTTCTAAAGCACTGGGATTGCAGGCATGAGCCACTGTGCCCAGCCCTACAAGGTTTTAAAGTGATGTTGAACATACGCATGACACAAACACAGCCAATTCAAAGCTAGAGAATGTATCACACTCCCTGGTTTCCACTTAACCTCCAAAATTTAGGATTTCTGAATTTATGCTTCCAGGATTTCTACATCTAGGTTTTCACGAAAGTCAGCTGATTTGATGTATATATCCTACTTTTTGGCTCCCCAGAAGTTTGTTATACTTTGTGTGACTTTAAGTATGTATGTCTGCATGTGTAGACTTTTTTTTCTTTGCCATAGTCAGGAGCGATGGTGTCTTCTTGGATGTTATCCTCTATTGCTGGGAAGCAGTAGATTAAAAAAGAAAACTGTATCAGACAAAGCTGAGATTGGAAACTTGTCTCTACCAGTTACCACTTTGATCTAAATCTTTGTTTCCTTCTTCGCAAAATTTAATAAATAATAGTAACTTTTAAGAGTTGATATAAAGATTAAATGAGATTATCATTTAAAACATTTAGCTCAGTGCCTGACATCAAATAAAACTTTAGTATATTCTTGTTATATTTATTATGATAGTGTTCTTGGAGGCCAGGTAATTTTCTCTTTTTTCAGTGTGCTTAGAAGTTGCCCCAAGAAATATATTTTGGTTTTCAGTTGGGTAAGAATTTGGTTAAGAGTCATACCATGGAATTTTCATTTACATTAATGTTCCTTTTATTTTATTTTTTAAGTAGCGGTTTCGTTGAGATCACACTCATATATTAAATGATTCACTCATTTAAAGTTTCGATTCAGTGATTTTTATTGTATTCACAAAGTTGTACAACCATCACCACAATCAATTTTAGAACATTTTTCAAAAGAAAAAAAAAATCCCATGCCCATTAGCAATTACTCTCCTTTATTTCATTTTGCCCGTAAAAGTGAGAAAAATGTCATTCTCTTACTTAGACTGCTCTTGGAATAAATAAATATTGAATGAATGGGTGGCGATAGGAAGTGAGTATATAATGCAAATAAGTTTGAGATTGGTACACAAATATTTCAACAAAATGGATACAATAAAATTCATTGACTTCTGTTTCAAATCATAGAGTAACAAATTCTATGGAAAGGGAACATAGTATTTCTTTTGATAAATAATATTATTATCATATTATCTATTATTCTTTTTGGCAATTGTCACAAAAACATTCATAATTCTGGACTTAGTAATGGTCTTCTGGGAGTACATTCTTAAGAGATACTTAAAATTTGCAAAAATATATTTGCAAGAGTTAGGCTTATGATTAGGACATAAAAAGACATGAAAGATCTTCCTTCACTCCCACTGAAACAATGTTACTCAATAAACCAAACATTTCATACTTTTGTTTAAAACCACCATTTTGTAAAATTCTGTTGCACAGGTACAAATAAATCTCAAAGAACTAAATTACTTCAGAGAGACAAAATCTTTGTAGGTGAGCAATAGATGGAGAACATTTCACCTCGTGCAGTTGCTGAGGCTAGGTCAGCATAGGTAAAAAAAGCAAGCTTCCAAACCAAAGATAATCTTTCCTTTGAGGAAGAGAAATCTGCTTTGAACCTCTGAGCTGGCATGAAGGCTTTACATCTAAGGAAGCTTCAATGCAAAGAAAATGCACTTCCCCAAATAATCCTCTTACATGAGTATTTTACTGAGTAATCAAATATTGGGGTCAGGCCTGTAAAGGGAAGGATTTTATATTACCTAGCAATTTCATATTTAAAAGTCTCTCATTTTCTTTGTTTTCTCAACTCAGAAATCTTGGGGTTGGTCTTCAAGGCACAAAGTTGGATGGTCTCACTGCGCTGCAGTCCTGCAAAAGAGTGACAGGACAAGGGACAACTGAAACTGTCATATATTGCTTTTGGAATGTAAAACACTACAAGTACTTTGTAAAATGGCTTAGCAGTTTGTTACAAAATTAAACCCAGAAATTCCACTCTTATTTGCCCAAGAGAAATGAAAATCTATGTTTGCAAAAAGACTTGCGGAAGAATGCAGCTTTATTCCTCTCCATTGTCCCCAAAGTGAAAAGAACCCAAATGTCCTTTAATACATGAATGGGTAAACAAATTCATCAGTGGAATAGTATTCAGCAATAAAGAAAAACTACTGATACATATGACAACATGTACAAATCTCAAAAAATATTATGTTGAGCCAAAGAAGCCAGACATGAAAACTTATACTGTACGATCCATTTATATTTCATTTTAGAAGAGGACAAACTAATATGTGGTGATGGAACATTGACAAGTGGTTGCCTTGGGATGGAGAGCAGGGAGGAGAGTGTGGAGGAGAGTGGGGTTAACTGCAAAGGTGCTCAAGAGAATTTTCAAAGGTGATGAAACTTTTCTATCTCTGTATTGGTGGCTATATGGAAGTGTCCATTTGTCAAAACTTATTGACTCATACAATTAAAATTGGTATATTTTATTATATACAAATTAATTTCAATAAAATTGACTTTTAAAAAGTTACTTAAAAATTCAAATAAGTCATCTAAACAGTAATTTGCTGAAAACTATTAAATTCTTTGTTCCTTAATACAGAAAAACAACCCAATACAGAAACTGAAACAAGCTATATAAATACTAGCAGCTGGGCAATGGCATAGCCAAATTATGATACCTTAGTGTTCAATAACATTATTCAAGGAAGTTGAATTATTAATTATTATTATCTTTTATTTTTACTTTTGTATTTTTTTTTGAGACGGAGTCTAGCTCTGTCGCCCAGGCTGGAGTGCAGTGGCTGGATCTCGGCTAACTGCAAGCTCCGCCTCCCGGGTTCCCGCCATTCTCCTGCCTCAGCCTCCCGAGTAGCTGGGACTACAGGCGCCCGCCACCTCGCCCTGCTAGTTTTTTGTATTTTTTAGTAGAGACAGAGTTTCACCGTGTTAGCCAGGATGGTCTCGATCTCCTGACCTCGTGATCCGCCCGTCTCGGCCTCCCAAAGTGCTGGGATTACAGGCTTGAGCCACCGCGCCTGGCCGAATTATTAATTATTAACACCATGTAGTAATATGGCAATTGTTTAGGATATCAACATTTAAGTAGACTAAAAACTAGAATTTTATTGATTTCTGACATTGAGATAAATGTCATAAATCTAAGCTCTACATAAATCTCATAAATCTAAGCTCTACAACCATGGGAAAAAATCAGTGATTAGTTTTAGCTGATTCTCTATTTACTGATAAGGTATAAGCAAAATAACAATAATAACTAGAAATTATAATGTTAGCAAAATGAAGGTGGTAGAATAGATCAAGCACATTTGGCTTAAGTGATTACATTTGAAAAAGTTAATTGTCAGTCTTTTTCCAGTAAGAGTAATAAAAGCTTTGTGGAAATTTGGCCTGCTAAAAATTCTCATTTCTAGACTTATTGTAAATATTAATATTTGTTAAATGTTTTTCTAATTTATTATATTACTAAGTAAATCAAACAACATAATGTTTATATATTTGTGCTTTTTGTATAAATGATAGTATTGTTAAAATTTAACAAGCTCTTCAGACTGTGTATTTTATTAATATATTAGTTTACGTTTATTTCCATGTTTAGCAACAGCCAATACTTGTGAAGAAATATCTTAATATATTACCATTTCTGACCAAGTTCTAATATTACAATTAAACATTAGTGAGAACAAAACAGAATCCTATAACTTAGAACAAATTCATTTCTCACTTATAGACTATTTCTAGATAGAAAATTCCAAAACCCCCAAAACACTTAAAAGAAAAATACAGAAAACATATGTCAGGTTGCTAGAAACCATTAACTTATTATCATAAGGCCTCTGCTTCTTTGTATAAAACTATAAAAGATAGATTTGCTTTCATTCTTATTTGGTAAGGATTAAAATATTATGAAAAACAGCAGTGATATTTTAGCATGCAAAAATACTCAGTAGCAATTCATGTGTTCAATATTCTTATGACCCTCAGAAAATTAACCAGTACTGGTTTCAGTTGTGTTTGTACCTGTAAACCATGCTGAACATTGACTCCATGCTGTGCTTATAAAGCAGCCATAAGTGAGACAGGATAATATATGTGAGTTTGATTTACATTTTGGAATTCGAGGGGATAAGATAAAGAATAACCGAGATTTGAGCTATTGTGGGAAGTCTCCAGAGTGGTCAGCCATCAAGTAAAGTGAGGCTCAGGATTATTTTTTTATGCATGGCGAAGTGTACAGTTGAATTGTGTCACTGCAGCAGCATTTAATAAGTAAAGGTAAAGTCATTTGGTAAAGTACTGTATTAGATGTCAGATCAAATCTAAGATGGCCACTACCATAATGAGAGAGAAAGGTTATATATATATATATACACACACACACATATATACATATATATATATATATATATTTTTGCTCAAACTAGAGCTTTCTCAAGTCTAAGGTTGCTTTCTCAATGTAGCCATTTAGAAAGCCATCTAGAAGGTTTACAGTTTAAAAAACAGAAAACTGACAGTTTTTTATTCTTTCCAATGCATTGTCTACAAAACTCATTCTTACTACAAGTAATGACAGATGAGATTGGGAGTGTTTGGGGTGGTGTGGCCATAAACTAGAAGTTCTGACAGTGTCCCACATAACAAATGTCTCCACAACTGAAGAATCACTATGAATCAAATTACTCAAACATCTATTCTTAGTTACAAGATTCCTAGGTATAATCTCCTATTTTGCTTTGGAAAAATAATTGTTTTCCATGAGTATGTTCAATTGGCAAGTGAAAGAAAGTGATCAGTAATAACATACATATAGTAAAGTAGATACTTTTCTTTGACGTGGCAGAATTTCATAAGGAACTGAGGTTTTAAGATTAATCTTTCAAAGTAAGTCTATTTTTGTTTTTAAATATGACTGTTAACATGTTGTATGTGGTTTACAGAAATGCAAATGGATCTATGAAACATGATGGGTTTCTCTGCAATGAAGAAGTCTCTACAGACAACATAACAGTCAAAGTTTCACATTAAAGTCAAGACCCAGGCATGACTATTTACACATTTAGCAAATAGTGAGTAAATGCTGGAATTGTTACTATACCACAAGGGCCATGGAGAATAAAATCAATCATGTTTCCTACTTTCATTGAACTCATAGTCTAATGGGAGAAGACACATGTTAATAAAATAATTATAAAAAGAAGCATGTAATTAACAATCTTGCGATAATGGAAGGGTGAGCATTTTAAGAATCTGAGAGTAGATGTGAACGAGTACGTGTGAGATTTCTGAGGAACAAATAGTATGAAGTGAGGTTTGAAGAATGAATAGGCAGATCTAGGCAAGAGGAGGTGTCCTAAAGTGAGATAAATGCCAGTGCCCAGGACCTGGGGCAACAGAACATAAAGTATTCAAGAAACTGAAAGTCCAGAGTGGCTGGAGCTCAGTGTGAAGGGTTGAGTGAAACCTGATGATTAACCAAGCAGGGAGAAAAGCTTGCAGGGTCTGGTAGCCCACATCAAGAGATTTTATCCTAAAATGTATGGGGAAATATTAAAGGGTTTTAAGCAGGAGAAGAGCATGGTCATATGCTGAAAAGAGTTTTCTATCAGAATAGAGGAGTTGTAAGATGTTGGTGTGTCAGACTAGAGGCATCAGAGGGGTTGTCAGTTGTCAGGGTGGAAAATAGTACTAAGTTGGTGCAAAAGTGATTGCTGCTTTTGCCCTACTATTAATGCCAAAAACTGCAGTTACTTTTACATCACTATATTACTTTGACATTGGAAAGTGATGGCATTGGAAAGTGAGAGAGGTAAATGGATTTGGAATACACTTAGGAGGCATAGTTAATAGAGTTGGGGAAAGGATTGGATATGAGAGATGAAAGACAGTACAAGGGGTGGGTGAAAAGTGACTCTTAAGTTCCTGGCTTGTGAAATTGGAGGGATGGTGTTGCCAATTACTAAGCTAGTGAATCCTGAAAGAGGACAAGATGGTAAGTTTAGCTTTTGCTTTTTGTTGTTTATTTATTTAGAGTTAAAGGATGACTTTGGGGCAGGTTAAGTGAAGATATATAGAAGACAAAAAGGATATGTTAATTTAAAGCAAAAAGATATCTATCCTGAAGGTGTAAATTTGGGAGTCAATACATAGAGATAGTAATTGAAGCCTTTGACGTTAATAAATTGAAGAGAGAAAGCATAGAGAGGAGAAAGAAATGTCTGCTCTTGAAGTATTTAATATGTAGGTATAAGAGGATACATTTGAGAAAGAAATTGAGTAATCACAGCCAGAATACAAGAAGAAGACAAGGAATGAACAGAAAACAATAAAGCCAGGGGAAGAAAGGAGCGGTTCACAGGTATAAAAGTTACAAGGAGCCGGGCACGGTGGCTCACGCCTGTAATCCCAGCACTTTGGGTGGCTGAGGCAGGCGTATCATGAGGTCAGGAGTTCAGGACCAGCCTGTCCAACATGGTGAAACCCCATCTCCACTAAAAATACAAAAATTAGCCAGGCGTGGTGTTACGTGCCTATAATCCCAGCTACTTGGGAATCTGAGGCAGGAGCATAGCTTGAACCTGGTAGGTGGAGGTTGTAGTGAGCCAAGTCCATGCCATTGCACTACAGCCTGGGCAAAACTGTCCCCAACAATAAAAAGTTATAAATAAATTAATTAAAATGAAGTTGAAAAATTTGTTGCGTTACAAACTTAACAGGGGAGAAAATGGGGCTAGAGAAGGAAATGGGTGGGGATGAAATGGAGACAATATTGGCCACTGGATCAAGAAGTCTGGGTGTGAAGAAGTAGGGGTAGAAGAATTTAGGGGGTGAGGCTTTCTGTTTTGGAGTTTTATTTTTTGTAGTTTTTATTTGTGTTTGTTTTATTCTGCTTGAATTGAAATATTGAGAAGCCGTGGAGATATTTAAAAGCTGATGTGGTTGGGGCAAAGAATAAGGGTAATTGATAATGTCAGGTTTCCGAGAAGACAAAAGAGAAGTTGATTTGAAGTACCAGAGAAGACATTGGCCTTCCACAGGAAGAGGCTTAGTTTCTTTATTTTACTTTGAAGAGGGAGAAGAGGACTGTAGAAGGAGAAAAGATTCCTGGATTTATTTGTGGGAAATTGAGCTAACTCTTATCTAATGGCTTTTTCTTTGTTTTGAATGAGGGAGAGGCCATAACTAGTTGTTTGATGTTAGACATAGTTTCCTACCTTTAAAATGGAATGTTTTGAGAATTACTTGCAGCAATGAATGGGAAAGCACTGCAATGACAGTTGTTTATAGCACTTATTTCCATTGTGGAAGTGCATGTTTAAATTTAGAGATTCTTAAATTCTTTTTAACAGACTTTTTTTGACATTACTGTCTTGTTTTCAAATCCTTTAGAGGTGGAAGCAATATTATCTAAAGATATTGCGAGAAAAATAAGTATATGTAAAATATCCTATTTTGTTGAAAATTACAACATAAATTTTACATATTATTTTACTTTTATGAAGGGACTGCAATCCTCATTCATAGGCATTAAATCAATCCCTTATGGCCATTTATTTTTCTGTGGAAAGTTAATGGTGTCATGTAAAGTGCTTAAGAGTAACTCTAGTACAATAATTCCAAGTTCTATAAAATATCCATCACATTTATGTGAAAACACCACAAGAGACCAACATCTTTATTCTGATTTTCTTCCACTTCAGATCATTTTATCTCCTTAGGACCAATTTGTTTTGTTTTGTTTTGTTTTGTTTTGTTTTGTTTTGTTTGCCTTCTCTTGGAGACGAAGTTTGGTCAATTCTAACATGTGTGAGATGAAAAAGAAAATAGAACAAAAGAAGTGGCTCACTGTTGGCCAAATTATTTTAAAAATTGTATTCACATACAACACATAATTTTTATAATTCACATTTTAGAGTCACCCTTAAAATAGTGTTGTAATTCCTTTCCCAAAATATTTTTAGGGGCTACCTGTTTCTGTATAAATTTAGCAATGCTGCTCATTGCTATAATTATAGCAGCCCACTCCTATTTTAATTTTATTATTTATATTATTATTTCAAAAGGCACTACCAACAATTAAACACTTTATTCAGAAATATCATAATTAAAACAAGATTATAGAGTACTTCAGTCTTTGGGATGATCAGAATTTAGTGCAGTGTACTGAGAACTATTTATGAAGCCTATTGTAGCCAACTCTGTGCTCTGCCCGTATCCCCTCAGCTCTTAGTACTGCAGTCCACACCAGTAGACTTCCAAGGACAGCATTTATGTGCCTTTGTCTGAGTGTTTTCTCTGGCAGTCTGAGGCCACTCTGCTGTTGCTAGTAGCAGACTGGAAGTACGAGGAAATTTTCACCCTTCAGGAGCAGCGCTCAACAGGATTTAAATACCCAGCTCCCTTGCCCCTCAGTCAGGACAAGACTGAGGTATATTTTCTACTTGGCTCCCAAAACCCTAAGTGGTAACTTGCTTAATGATGCACTCTTGTCATTGGGTTAAGTTATTGCTATCATGTTATTAAACTTGTCTCCATTTCCTGTTTCACTTTCTCACTCTGCTATTAGTGTTTCCTAGGGTCATCTCCCATGGAACTATTTTCTCTTGAATCCCTTTTTCAGGATTTACTTGTCAGGGAATTCAAAGGAAGCCACTTATCACATTTTCACATCTGTAATTTCTAATATTACTTTAAAATTCTAAGTACAGTGGAGAACAAGGAGCACAGAAAGGGCACATGACACCAACATTTTCAGAAAAATTAATCTCATGTCCATTGTGACCAGATACAACTCTTGGAAATATCTGAAATCACCTATATAAATTATGAAACAATGAAAGTTATTTTTATTTGTGATTATAATTCATTTTCACCAGTATATAAAAAGAAAAATCTCTACCATACAATGTATCTATTCATCCAGTCAAAAATATTTCTTGAGCACTTACTAGATCCTAAGTACAGTGCTAGGTTGTGAGGGTAAAATGGTGAATAATACTGATATCATGCCTATACTCATGAATCTTATAGCGTGATGTGTAACTGGTAATTAATCTGGCCTCACTCAATGTTAAGCTATGGTAAATGGTATGAGAGAAAGTATGGGGACCTCACTGAGTATGTGACCAAAGGAATTGATTTAATCTGGGTGTTCAGAGTATCCTTCCCTAAGGGAGTGAAATTTGGGCTAATGGGTGAATAAGGACTTAGCTAGAAAGCAGGTGGAGATATATCAGCAAAGAGCAGAGAATTCCAAGGTGCTGAAGCCCGAGTTATCCTGGAACTTTAGAAGAACTGCAAGATGGTCACTGTGGCTGGCATAAGGGGACAAGAGAGAACAATGTACCTGGAGCTTTCTTGCAGGGTCTGTTGAGATAATGAAAAGAAATTTGTGCTCACACAAATTTCACTGTGGCTCACACCTATAATCCTAGCACTTTGGGAGGCCATATGGGCAGATTGCTTGAGCTCAGGAGTTGGAGACCAGCCTGGCCAATATGGCAAAACTCTGTCTCCACAAAAAATACAATAATTAGCTGGGCGTGGTGGTGCATGCCTATGGTTCCTGCTGATTGAAAGGTGAGGTGGGAGGATTGCTTGAGCCCAGGAGGCAGACGCTGCAGTGAGCTGAGATCCTGCCTTGAGAAATTATTAGATAATTTAAACTGAGAAGTAAAATAAGATTTATAGTTTTAAACAATCACTCTGGACAGTGTATTAGAAAACAAGCAGAGATCACTTCTATGTTTAAGTAATTTGTGCTAAAGCTTAAAGCTAAAACTCAGATAGTTAGAAATGTCAAACTATTTTAAAATATGTTGCTTCAACCTATTTATTAACATGCTGAGATTGCAAAGTATCTCAAATGCTTACTTGAGAATAGTTATAAAGGCCTAAATTGAGTAGTCAGTCACAATGTTAAAATTATTTCTTTGTTCCAAATTCAAAGGCACTCTTATTTGCAGTCAGTATATATGTATTTTTTTGGAGTGCCAACCAGAAGCTTTGCTATTGAAGAACATAGCAAAACGAAAGGCCAAAAGCAAAACTGTGTTTTCCACATTTGCCAATCACTGCAAGATCTGTTCTTTCAAAACAGTTTGGATTAGGTGAAGTATGGCATCCCTATCTTCTGTATGAATTACAGAGCTATCATTGTGCTACAGTTGTGATTACATTCATTGTAAGACAGAAGGCTGAGTAACTTAAAAATTCTATAATACAACTTAAAAATTTATATGAAATCACCAATCACCTTTCTATTTTCTATTCTTCCTCTCCTCCTTCTTCCTTCTTCCACCTCACCCTCCACACTCCTCTTCCTCCTCTGTCTTGGAAAATATGATAAAATACATTTGATAATATTAAAAACCCCACAAGTTATGGTATTTCAATAACTCTACAATGTAACATTAAAGTAATTATTTGATTTTACCTTTTAAAAATCCTAACTTCAGTCATATTTCAGACAATAATTCTAAATCTTAATGAGAAAATGAAATATAGCTTTTTAATGATTTGCAATCATTGATAATGAATTGTTAATAGATTACATTTTTTTTGCTTCTATATGAATAATCTACTTTGTCTTTAATTCAGATTATATATGTAGAATGATGGAAAATGTTATGTAAGAAGATGCATTTGTAGCCGGGTGCGATTGTGCCTGCCTATAGTTTCAGCTATTCTGGAGGCTAAGGTGGGAGGATTGCTTGAGTCCAGGAGGATGAGGCTGCAGTGAGCCATGATTGTATCACTGTACTCCCGTGGGGGTGACACAGTGAGACCCTGTCTATAAATAAATAAATACATAAATAAGAAGATATATTTAAACAAAATTTGATTTAATAAATTTTCTTCAAGTTGTCTAGTCACAATGGTATTTCATAGCATGCTTTATTTAATTATTTTTCTTTTGTTTTACTTAGCTAAATCAATTTTTTAGATGTGTTTTATGAGAAATGCAGTTGGATAAATTCCTTAAATTTTCTAAATGATTCTTGTATGACATTGTAAAGGTAGCTAGATTATGATAATTTTTAACTCCCTGAAAATGACTATAATATTTAACTGCTGTGAAATGAAACTGTAAATTAAAATCTACATGGCGAAGAAAGAAGAAAAATCTGTCAGAACACATTCAAAATTGTTAAAGATATAAGTAGATGTGTCTGGCTAAACTAGATTTAGACCTCTTAAGCTTTTCTTAATTTTAGAAAGAAAAAAGAGCTTGATTTTTAATGTCAAAACAGAATAATATAAAGCAAATAAAGCATTAACTTGACCAGTCTCTCTGCCATTATTTATTTTGATCATCCATCGATATACTTTATCTAATCAAATTATGTAAAAACTTAATGTGAAGAAAGAAATTTTACTGCAAGAGGAAAATAAATTTTACTAAGAGATGAAACTAAACTGAAAGGAGTTCATAAGTAAATGTTTTATTGGGATACCATAATTAGCAGTGATAATAGCAATACATAAAGCATAATATGAGAGTAAAGTGATTTTTCTTCCTGCTAGCCTATAAAAAATGTTTTTAAGGGGCATTAATACCTTTCCACTCTTAATGTGATCTTGGGCAGTTCAGGTACCTTTTCTAAAAGCAGTAAGCACTTAACAAGGCATCCTATAGAAATACATTAGTAGTATTGCTCCAGTGGAACTATGCATTCCAATGCAAGGACTAAGTAGTCATTTGCATCTTTTATAGAGTTCTTCTTGACTACTTTTACAGGAAAACAATGAGAATCTTCAGTAAATTGCTTGGGAAAATTACTTTCAAATAGAAAAACATATTTGCAACTCAGGAAATTGAATGAAAATGCCAATTAATCAAAATTTCTGTTTAAGAAGAGATTAGACTTCAAGGTCAAGAAGGCAAAAAGAACACATGTGAAAATACCCCTTCTTGTGTGCACTCTCTTTCTCTTTCTGTATATGTACATACATGTACACATCTCTTCCTTCTATGTATACATTATAGATATATCTATCTGATAGATATTTCCAAGGTTAAAACAAGAAGGTAAAGTGTCCTAGATGTCTGGTTGCCAGAAACAGACAAGGAACATATAGCAGTGAGCCAGATGCTATTAGGCCCATGCAGTGATTATTACCTAGCAAATTCATGGTGGCTAAGGCCTCAGCACCTGCACAGAAAGAGGAGCCAAGACTCCAAATCCTGCATACAGAACTCGGAATCATTGGTGAAGTCGGAGATGGAATAGATTAAAAGTGACAAAGGGAAATATTTCATAATGATAGAATGAACAGTCAAAATCTTGCATACACTAAACCAGAACTTCATAATATGTAAAGCCAAGACTGACACAATTGCAGAAGGAAAGTCCCAAATCTGCAATTCCAGTGGGATATTTTGACTCAATAACTAAGAAGTTGATAGATTAAGCTGACAACAAATAGGTATTAAAATATCCAAGCTTGATGAATACTTTTAAGCCAATGAACATTTTAGAGAACTATTCCCCCAACTAGTAGAGAATGAGTGATTTTTAAGTACATACTTTGCACCTTGATAAAAATTAATCATTACTTTTTCCAATTTTAAGAAATTCAAACAAATTTAGCTGTCTCTGACTCTTTAATAAAAATAAACAGAATTAGGAATCAGCAACCAAAGATATCTAACAAAACATAATTTTCAAAATAAAATATGTCTAAATAATACGTGTTGCTTATCAAATCACAATGGAATTTTTTTAATGTTTAAAAATAACAAGTAATAGAAGCACCTTATGTTCTAACTAGTGGTCCTAAGTCAAAATTGGATAAGTATGTATAATTTCATATTTATTCATTAAAAGATAAAACAAATTGAGAATAAATAAATTCGGTGTTCAAAAAGCTAGAAATGTGAACTGAAAGAAAGTAGAGGAAGAAATAACAGTTTAAAAAAAGAAGATAAAATAAAAAATAATAAAAGTAACAGAAGCAACCACAGTCAAAAATCAAAATGAGGATCAATCACACTAAGAGATAATTCATTGCAAAAATAAGTAGAGAAGGGGGTAGGGGGGAGGGATGACATTGGGAGTTATACCTGATGTAAATGATGAGTTGATGGGTGCTGACAAGTTGGTGGGTGCAGCACACCAACATGGCATAGGTATACATATGTAACAAACCTGCACATTGTGCACATGTACCTTAGAACTTAAAGTATAATTAAAAAAATAAATAAATAAATAAGTAAAGAACATTCTTTTAAGCATGTTAAATTACACAAGAGAAAAAGGAACAAAAAACAGCCTTAAGGTTGGAAATAAAGACATAACCTGAACCTACATTAGACTTTTTAAAAATTATGAGAGAATATAATGCATAAATATATATCAACCAATTGGAAAGCACAAGTGAAATTATAATTTTCTAAAAAGATTAAATTATGTAAATCAAGGCAAAAGGAAAACAAAACAAAACAAAAAAAATGTGTGTCTGTAGTTCCAGCTACTCGGGAGGCTGAGGTGGGAGCATCACCCAGAAGTTTAAATCCAGCCTGGGTAACATAGTGAGAGTTCATCTCTGAAAAACAAACAAACTAAATGTGTAAAAGCCAATCTATTTCCCTCAGAAGGAGACTCCAACTCAAGTACTCAAGTATCTGAGTGCAAGTGGCTTATGTAAGAGTTGATCTCTGGAAGTACTGACAGGGGAGTGGAGAAGCCTGGCTGGTAAGTACATCAGTCTTTCGATGATCACTGGGGGCATCTGGGGCTCTGTCCCACTGGAGACCTGTGGAAGACTGTGTGGAACACTCCTCAGGAACAAGGAAACTGAGGTATTTATTCACAAGTGCTCATCTCTCATTTGTTAAGGTTTTCTTCTAAGCGTGTTAGTTCCCCAGAACTTTTTGGCCTGGTCTGCCCAGGAGCCAGAGAGTTCTCAGCCAGAGAAATCCACATGCCTGCAGTAAGTTGTTGTTGGTATGCACAGTGTAGATGAGTTATGGGTGCGGCACAGCCGTCTATGTTTTTAAAAACTGTCTCAGCAAAGTACCTAAGGGAAGGTGGCAATGGGGATTCCTCACCACAAGGTGCTCAGCATGGAAAGCCTCTGTCTCTGAGGGCCTGAGAGTCCTCCCTACCCCTCAACCTATTAGCACTCAAGTCTTGTCATTTGATGTTAGAGCTAAGAAGTAGGACAGATCACTTTGGCTTAAAGTAATGAGCATAGATTTTTTTTTTCTTTTTTTTTTTTAATGTGAACTCTAAGCAGGGCAAAATTTGAGTGGGTACCAATACATGCAGAGGACATTCCAGGTAGAGAAGAAATACGTACATAAGATGGCAAAAAGGCAAAAATGAGAAGGCTCAGCATATGCTTTTATATTGAGTGATACAGATTGACTGGAGTAGAAAGCTTGATTACATTGGTGGTGTGTATGGCAAGAAATTTCAGTGGATGGTGATGGGAAAGATCTGCAGTGTGACTTTACTTTTCCTTTAACATTGTTAGATAAAGAAAAAAACAAAGAAAGTGGCTTTAAGGAAAGTTAAATCTTTCAGTGAAGTCCAAAGATGGATATTAAAGCAAAGAGTTGATATTTTTGAACTAATGTAAATATCTATAAGCAAAGTGACAAATGCCTGTATTTGGGTGAGCTATAGTGGGGAATGGAAAGAAAGAAACAAACAAGAGAATCATATGGAATTTTAGAAGTGAACGGTGTTTTAGCATGCTACTTCCCCTACCATTATGAAGATCAGAAAGGGGAAGTGTCTTATCTTTAGTCACAGGGCTAGTTAGTAGCTGTGACAAGAATAGATTTTGAAAATTTGACTTTAGGCAAGGCTATTTTTAAATTCAGAGGCTCTTCCTTCCAATGATAAACAAATGATTAAAGAGTGGTTGTTACATTTAGGATTTCTCTTCCCCTTTCTGGTTTGAGGCTTAAGAAAGGAAATAAGAAATAACTGCCAATCTTTCTTCTCATCTCATATGAAGAAGTTTTTTAAGCTTGGTAACTGGTTGGACATGAGATTTGGAATCAAATATAAACTGAAAGACAGATGTATATTTTTAAGCCTTAGTGACTGAGAAAACAAAACTGATTTTGATTGAGAAAATTAAACTCCTTTTGCTGAAGTAAAGACATCACCTCTGAAAGACAAACTCATCACTGAATTTGAGGTGACAACAGGATATACATGTATGTATGATCCCCTTTAAGATAGAGCATATGGCCAGGAAGACTTGAAATTAATCTGCTTAGAGGTGCCGATTTTAGTCATGTATTCACTGCTTTTGGATATGATTTTAAAAATTATTTTATTTAGCCAATTTCTCTTCTCTATCCTGAAAGACTTAAAATTGAACAGAAATTTTGTAGCTATTTAACTTTAGACTGTTGATTAATTTTTGAGACCCAGTTGCTACATAATACCACCTGCATCACATTTATAATTTTATAGTTAGACAAAGTTTTTTTTTAATTATTTTTATTTTTTAT
>NW_012102053.1:2184-11500 GCF_000951045.1 Mandrillus leucophaeus | reverse complement strand
ATTTTCCAGGTGTTGTGTGTCTCAGTTCCCCTGGCTAGGAAAAGGGATTCCCTTTCCCCTTGCGCTTCCCAGGTGAGGCAATGCTTCACCCTGCTTCAGCTCTGGCTGGTCAGGCTGCAGCAGCTGACCAGCACCGATTGTCTGGCACTCCCTAGTGAGATGAACCCAGTACCTCAGTTGAAAATGCAAAAATCACCGGTCTTCTGTGTCGTTCGCGCTGGGAGTTGGAGACTGGAGCTGTTCCTATTTGGCCATCTTGCTCCGCCCCCTCTGTTTTTTTTAAAAAATTCACAGTGTAACATTCAAATGTCTGGAAAATATGTGTAGATATCTAATTCCATGATATTGCCAAATAAATGATGCACAGTCTTTGTTTTTTATCAAGCACAAATTACATAACCTTCTTATTCTTTGGAGAATGTTTAATATCCTAAAATAATTATATTTTAAGTGTGTCTGAATATCTGCTCTATTGACTGTGGCAAAAAAGTAATGTTTTCTTTGAATTATTATATGTCTTGTTGTCTTCCTCTTTCTTTCCTTCCTTTCTTCCTTCTCTCCCTCCCTTCCTTCCTTTCTCTTCCTTTTATCTTTCTTTCTTTCTTTCTTTCTTTTTCTTCCTTCCTTCCTTTCTTCCTTCCTTCCCTTCCTTCCTTCCTTCCTTCCCTCCTTCCTCCCTCCCTCTCTCTCCCTCCCACTCTCTCTCCCTCCCTCCCTCTCTTCCTCCCTCCTCCCCTCCCTCTCTCACTTCTTTCTTTCATTCCTGCCTGCCTTCCCTTCTTCCTTCCTTCCTTTCGTCCTTCCTTCCTTCTGTCTTTCCTTCCTTCCTTCTTTCCTTCCTTCCTTCTTCCTTCCTTCTTTCTCTTCCTTTGTTTCTTTGTTTCCTTCTTTCTTTCTCTTAGATTTTTTCTTTTGTTTGTTGCTGCAGCCTCTAGGTTATATAATTGCTCCTTATTTTTTTCCCACCACATTAAGCTTTTATTGCTATCAGTGAGTATTTGTTAAGTATGTACTTTGAATAGAGAATGGAATACAGTATGTGTTTAGAAAATGCTTGTTTTCTAACACATATACTCTGAAGACTTTTGAAATGTAACAAACAACAAAATAAAGCTTCTAATATATATCAGGTGTTCTACCAGTATTTTCTTTAATCCAGAAAACAGCTTATAAATTAAATATTATTAATGACACATTAAAAAAAAAAAGAAACTAAGGTACATACAGATTAAACAACTTGCCAGTATTTATATGATTACTAAGTGTAAACCAAGATCTTTATTCATTTACTCATTAACAAATCCAAAGATTAGGAAAAATTGATCGTGCATTTCTGCATGACAACACTTGCATTGGTGCTCACCAAGCTACCCACCACTCCTCATTGTCTTCTACCGGGCATGCTTTCTTCATTATGGAATCTGCCTAGTCTCCTAATGAGCCCAGTAGTAGCCCAGTAAACCTAGGCTAACCTTGTTATTCCAAAACTCCCTCTAGAATAGTTCCCAAAGTTGTAAACTTCTAAAAAGTTTCAACATTGATATGGAGTTCCAAAAAAGCCAAGGACAAATCTATATGGCTCCTTGGAATGCCCATTTTTGCATAGAGTTATCTAGGAAGGCTTATGAAGCCTCTTCTACTACAAGAATCTCCTGATGAATAAGAAGGTAAGACATAATTACAAGGTTATCTGCATTTGTGAATTCCTCATAGTTGTGAAAAACTACAAAAGAACTATAAGGAATGATTTTTCTAAACCTACCCACCCTCCAATTTAATAACTCATAGAGAATTGAGGTGTTAATTCATTCAGTGACAAATATTTATTCAACACTAATTGTGAACTTTGCACTGTGCAATGTGCTGGAGATTCCTTGGAAAACAGGCTGAGTATAATCTCTGCTCTCATGCATCAATACACAAGTAAGCAAATAAAAATATATTACTGCAGATTGTGAGAAGTGATGGAACAGAGTGCCATGATAAGAAATGGTATAAAAGGCTTTATTTTAGTTTTGGTGCTCAGGGAAGGTACCTTTGAGGATATGACATTGGAACTGAGCCTAGAAAGATGAGAAGGAGCCAGGGGATAGGGAAGAAGGATTCTAAGCACAGCTAATTGTAAGAGCAATGTGAAGTGGGGAGAAAGACTGGGCCTGTTCCAAAAATGGATAGAAAGCTAAAATAGATGAAGCTTCCTGAAAAAGGAGGATAGCAGCAGAAAATGAGGTAGCAAATTATTGCCAACAATTTATTTAATAAATTTAACTAAAATTTCCTGGTATATTTACAGACTACAAGATGCCCAGTAGATTCTGATGGTTTTCTATTGTTTAAAAGTGAATAAAAAGACAAACACACCAATAAAAAAAAGGATAAAAGATTTGAACAGACCCTTCACGAAAAAGATACAAGATGGCCAATAGCATATGAAAAGATGCTCAACATCATTATTCAGAAAGAAAATACAAAATAAGACTACCAGGAGGTAACACTACCCATATAAATAGATACTGCTATAAAAACTAACAATGTCATGTTGGGAAAGATGTGGAACAACTGGAACTCTTGAACATTCCTTGTGGGTACAACTACTTTAGAAAATAATGTGGCAGTTGCTTGTAACAGTAAACATACACTTACCTTATGATACAGCAATTCCACTACTACATATTTGCCCAAAATAAGTAAATATATATATATATATATACAGAAAAGCTTGCACATGAATGTTCATAGCATTGGTAAGAGCCAAAAACGAGAAGTAATGCAAATGTGCATCAACATGTGGTACATGAATACAATAGTATATTAGGTATATAGTATATTAGGTGTATAGTATATAGTATATTAGTAGGACAAACTCATACATACAACTATATGGATGAGTCTCAAAAACATATGCTGAGAGAAACAGCAGATATATACACAACATGTACACATATACATAACATGTCATACATACATAACATGTGTGTGTGATGATTATATTTCTGCAAAATTCTAAAATGGACAAAACTGTGTAGTGACAGGAAGTGAAAGCTGATGAGGCCAGCAGTTGCCTGGGTATAAGGGTAGGAAAATGTTACTGCAAAAGATCACAAGGGAACTATTTGGGGTGATGCAAATATTCTAAATCTTCATTGTGATGGTGGTTACATGTATTTAGGTATTTGTCAGTACTCATTAAACTGTAAAGTGGGTACATTTTAAAAAATGGGTACATTTTCTTATATGAATATTACACCTCAATAAAATTTGTTTTAAAAAACAGTGAATGGATTTGTTTCTGTTAACATTTATCATTCCTGTTTATAGGATCTTTTCCCCATAGTAAACTAAATAAAATGTTTCCTGTGTTTCTTTTAAAATACTGACTTATTATTTTATTTTTCAGCAGTTCTCACTACGATTTTTTTTTTAATTGGTAGCATTTTATATTATATGGTACAGAGCTATGAGAAAAATAAAGCTTTCTTCAGAACTAGATTAATTGATTGGCATTAAGGAAACTTTTGCTTTATATATATTTTTTTAATTTGGGGTATTGTTAAGGAGTGAAAACTATGGATATTCGGCGAAAATTATACTGAAAAACTTTTAATTATTCTCATATTTTAGATTTCTTATATGTGTAAGATTACCTATGCCTAAAGTGAATGTTTTAAATTTCCCTAAAAACATATAGCCTGGGTCAAAGCTTAAGTCCTAATACTTTCTTGAAAAAGCAATGCTAGGGTAGCAACAGTGAGGGAAAAGAAGTCATTCAGGGAAGGAGAAAAGGTAGCGCATCGTCCAGGAATCCACAGCTTTAGAACAAAGCACCTTTTGCTTCCTCACTAATACTAACGACGTATTCCAAGCAGGTTGTAAGGTAACTCCTGCTACTCAGAAAAGTGTGAGATAGAAAGACAGGACAGGAATTTATCTGCGGGCTTTTTTATTTTTCTCATTGGTCTAAATTTGTGTGAAGGTAAAGCAACTCCATCTTGAATACTACTCAGAGGTGTTGACTTACCACAAATTCTGTCCTTGAGCAAATTACTTCAATTGTCTTACAAATTCCTTTTGAAGCACGTGTACCCTTTCCCTATGGTAAAAAAAAAAAAACAAAAAAAACAAAACTTGGGTCTGAGGGAGAATGGTGCAGGGATCCACTATATCTTCTCACCACCACCAGAGATATGGCTAATATTCCTAAGTCAGCTGAAGAATGACAAGGTTTCTCCTTGGAAAGGAGAGCTTTATTTCCCATAAAGGGCTGCAGCCTTCGTGGTGCCATTCTGACAGGCTGGGAATTGTAGCCTATAGCCAGAAACCAGAAACAGACACTTCCAGGGAGGGAAAACTGGAACAGGAATCTGTATTGGGCAGGGTGGCAAATGTCCACATTCCATAAGGTATGTGAGGAGTCATGTATATTTGTGAAAGGAGAACTATGCTCATGTGCAATTGAGCATCTCTGCCCTCATGGGTCCCACGTACAAAAAAACAGCAGCATTAGCATGATCCGTGGGTAGAATTTTCAGCCCTCTGATGCCAAAAGATGAAGCAGAGGACATGAAAATCCTTCCTGCCCATTCTCCGTAGACTGGTCAGGACTACTCTGGGGTCGGTGGTCTTTTTTCGGGTGATTGGTTTATATCTGCGGTGGAGTCCCTTGAGAGGGCTGGTTTCTTTTTAGCCCCTAGGAAAGAAAGCCTAGTGGTGGTTAGCCGTTAGTAAGGGAGGGGGTCTAATGAGTTGTGTCCAACCTCCTATTCCGTCATGGCTAAGAACTCAGTTTTCAAGGTTTCTCTGGAGTCCACCTTGGCCAAGAAACTGTCCATTCAGTCTGTTGGGGAGTGTAGACTTTTATTTTTAGTTTTCACTATTAAATGCTTCTTTCTGAGAAACTAGATTTGTCAACCTCTTTCTTCTGTCTCTCACTGCTGAACAATGAGGCATCACGCCCCACACTTCTGAGTTGTGTCATTAGCTGCTCGGGAAGTTCTGTCTCAGGCATTCTACAGAACTTCATCTGAGTATGGACATGATGGGAAGAACCACAGCCCCTCTGCTTCCCTTCAGCGTAGGTCTGGACACATGTGCTGCTGCAGGTCCCCTTGTGACTAGGAAGTGAGGGCTCTGCTGGAGCCCAGCTGACACCTGGGAGGACTGAGATAGCCAGCAGTGTAAGCAGATGAGGCCCCAGAGGGACAGTGATGTGGAAGTGTTCCAATGAGCAGGCTATCGAAGCAGACTTGAATGTGGGGATCTGCACACGGTGGATTCTATGCCCTGAATTAGTTTCCACATATCCACCCTGAGTCCACTGTGCACACAGTGGATTCTATGCCCTGAATTAGAACAGTCTAGAAGGTAATTGAGCATTTGAAACTGTAACGTAACTTGTACTTTCTTTTTTTTTCTTTTTTTTTTTGGAAATTTGATAGTGGTGGTAAGAAAAGAAAGGAAAATTTTTCCTTCTGGACTATTTTGGGAAAGGGGCTTACTGCTTCAAGCTAATAATGAGATTTGAAAACTAATTGTGGACTTATCCTAAAAAAAAAAAAGTCTACAGGCCTTTCTCATGAAGGTACCAATTAAATTATTTTTAATGTCATTATTATACTCTATCCACCCTGAGTCCACTTACACTACTTTATCAAATGACAGAATTGTACATTTCAGAGTATTAATCTGCAAGGACCAATATTGAGGTTCTGGGTTGTGTACATTACAACACAGTCCTCAATTAAAAATGAAAAAACAGAACACTGTAACATCTAACATCATTTTTATGTATGCAAGATGTTGTGTTAACATAAGTTTTAAATCAAAGCTGTACAACCAGTACATATTCAATAAAGTTTAAATGAAGATATAATTTTCATAAGTTGAACTACATTTTATTTTTATTTATTTACATTTTAGAGACAGGGTCTCACTCTGTTGCCCAGGCTAGAGTGCTGTGGTGTCATCATAGCTCACTGAAGCCTCGAACTCCTGGGCTCAAGCGATCATCCTGCCTCAGACTCCTGAGTATCTGGAGCTACAGGTAAGTACCACGACACCCAGCTGATTTTTAACTTATTATTATTTTTTTAGTAGAGACCAAGGTTTCCCTGTGTGGCCCAGGCTGGTCTCCAACTCCTGAGCTCAAGCAGTCCTTTCGCCTTGGCCTCCCAAAATGCTGGAATTACAGGCATGAGCCACCAGGCTTGGTCTTAAACAATGTATCAAATGATACAGCATTTGTAAGTGAACTAGTCTTACTTAACTTGTAATTTTTGACATATGAACACTTTTTCATGTAGAGTTTTATAATTGTTTTATTTCCTTAAAGTACACTTCTACTAGTGTCTGATAAAATCCCTTTAGTTATATGGTTCTAAGAAAAAGATTGCATAGTCCTAGCAAAGAAGAAAAGTTCGAGCATCAGTAAAACCTTACATGCTGCTTCTCCATTTCTCCTCAAAATTTGTTTTCATTTTAGGGCAAGCACATCTGCATGTACTTTCCTGATTCTTTCAGTTCACAAGTATTCTAATTTTATTTTATTTTTTTCTACCAAGAATAAACCAGAAAAAAACACCTTGTTTCAGTTTTTGTAATGCTATGAAGCTTTCATTATTTCAGAGGAAAATTCTGGGGCACATGTAAAGTCATGGGTTGCCTTGGGAAACAAATTCTATTAAACATTCCAGGTCTATTTACCACAAGTAAATATAATCAGCATGAATCACATAGTTATGCATAAAATGCCAGATATTTTATACAAGTGGGAAAAGATGAGATGAGAAAGTAAGACTAGAGAAATAAGGTTACAAAACTGGTCAGTGACCAAAGGAGGTCTAGAATTTGGAAAATCTATGGCTGACTACATTTTTGTTCTCCCGAAGCCCATTTTATTGCAAGGCAATTTTTGCTTAGATCTGACCTTAAACTTCAATGAACGGAGAAAAAAATATTCTCTATAGGCTAATTTAGAGTTATCTCAGCAGTGTTTACCTCCATCCAGCAGTGTTTACATTTCATTCTAAGATTGGCAAAGCAGGGATTTCTAGATCAAAAGCTCAATGTCTTTGAGTCTTTAATCAATATGCAAGTTAGTTCCAGAGAAACTACCCTATTTGATTACAATTTATGTTCTGTGCTTTGGATTCATTTCTATAATTAAAAATTATATCAGGCACTTTTCACTGGATACACATACATTTGCACACACGTGTTTGTCCACACACACACCAGCGTATACACTCAGGTGACATCAAAAATCTTGGTCATGAAAAACTGGGTAGGTCTTCCTAGGACAAAATGCAGATAATGGATAACAAAGAGAGACTGTATTTGTGTCACCATTCTTTACGTCCTAGGTGAGATTACTCCTGTCTCCAATTCTCAATTATTAACTCTGATATTTTGCACATGAATTACTCTGAAAATTACAATTTGAAATTGGGTAGAAAATCCTTAATAACATTACTGACTCATTGGTAATTAAATAAGGAGCTTCCATATTTAATTCAAGTATTCCCAAACTTGAAAGGAAGAACTACTAATGAGGGATTTTATGCATAAGATAATACACTGTTTACTAATGTTCAAACCACACAAATACTTGTGAAGCTACAAAAATTTAGTCAAGAGATTTAAAATCTATTATTAAAATACGTTATCGGCCCAGCTAAGTGGCTCACACTTGTAATCCAAGCACTTTGGGAGGCCGAGGTGGGAAGATCATTTTAGACCAGGAGTGGAGTTTTGACCCCAGCCTGGTCAACAGAGTGAGATCCAGTCTCTACCAAAAAAAAAAAAAAAAAAAGGAAAAATTAGACAGGCATGGTGGAGCATGCCTGTAGTCCCAGTTACTTGGGAGGCTGAGGTGGGAGAATTGCTTGAGCTCAGGAGTTCGATGCTGCAAGGAGTTATGATTACATCATTGTGCTCCACCCAGGGCTCTGAAAGACCCTGTCTAAAAAAAATAATTTGAAAAAATTAATTTAAAAAATAAATAAAATATGTATGAAATACTTCATGTGTTCCAAAAGAAAAAATAAGGTAATAAAAATCTGTATGCTAATTATCCATCTTAAAAAAAATCAATCGGAATACAGCTAAAGCCGATTATAACTCTTTAATAGCATCATGCTTTCTTCAAATTCTGAGGCTACCACTTTTATGAAATTTTTTATTATTGCCATGAATGTAAGATTGATTATCCACACACATGTGTACTTATACATAGATTAAAGGTTTATACAATTATACAATTATGTACACAATTATACATTTAAAACATTGTGCTTTATATATTTTTGGCAATTATTTTTGTTCAGCTTTAAATTTGTGAGGTTCACCCATATTGATATCTATAGCTTGGATTTATTCATCTTCTCTGTTATGCAACATTTAATATATGGATCCAGCACAATTATTTATCAGTTTTCCAATTGATCGATCTTTTTTATTTTTTGTTATTATACTTTAAGTTCTAGGGTACATGTGCACAACGTGAAGGTTTGTTACATATATATACATGTGCCATGTTGGTGTGCTGCACTCATTAACTCGTCATTTACATTAGGTATGTCTCCTAATGCCATCCCTCCCCTCAACCCCTCCCAACAATAGGACCTAGTGTGTGATGCTCCCCTTCCTGTGTCCAAGTGATCTCATTGTTCAATTACCAGCTATGAGTGAGAACATGCGGTATTTGGTTTTCTGTTTTGGTGATAGTTTGCTGAGAATGATGGTTTCCAGCTGCATCCATGTCCCTAAAAAGGACACAAACTCATCCTTTTTTATGGCTGCATAGTATTTCATGGTGTATGTGTGCCACATTTTCTTAATCCAGTCTGTCACAGAGGGGCATTTGGGTTCATTCCAAGTCTTTGCTATTGTGAATAGTGCTGCAATAAACATACGTGTGCATGTGTCTTTATAGCAGCATGACTTAAAATCCTTTGGGTATATCCCCACTAATGGGATGGCTAGGTCAAATGGTATTTCTAGTTCTAGATCCTTGAGGAATCGCCACACTGTTTTCCACAATGGTTGAACTAGTTTACAGTCCCACCAACAGTGTAAAATTTTTCCTATTTCTCCACATCCTCTCCAGCACCTGTTGTTTCCTGATTTTTTAATGATTGCCATTTTAACTGGTGTGAGGTAGTATCTCATTGTGGTTTTGATTTGCACTTCTCTAATGGCGAGTGACGATGAGCATTTTTTCGTATGTTTGTTTGCTGCATGAATGTCTTCTTTTGAGAAGTGTCTGTTCATATCCTTTGCCCACATTTTGATGGGGTTGTTTGTTTTTTTCTTGTAAATT
>NW_012102053.1:1130-1523 GCF_000951045.1 Mandrillus leucophaeus | reverse complement strand
ATTATTTCTGAGGGCTCTGTTCTGTTCCACTGGTCTATATCTCTGTTTTGGTACCAGTACCATGCTATTTTGGTTACTGTAGCCTTGTAGTAGAGTTTGAAGTCAGGTAGCATGATGCCTCCAGCTTTGTTCTTTTGGCTTAGGATTGTCTTGGCAATTTGGGCTCTTTTTGGTTCCATACGAACTTTAAAACACTTTTTTCCAATTCTGTGAAGAGAGTCATTGGTAGCTTAATGGGGATGGCATTGAATCTATAAATAACCTTGGACATTATGGCCATTTTTCACGATATTTATTGTTCCTATCCATGAGCATGGTATGTTCTTTCATTTGTTTGTGTTCTCTTTTATTTCACTGAGCAGTGGTTTGTAGTTCTCCTTGAAGAGGTCCTTT
>NW_012102053.1:0-296 GCF_000951045.1 Mandrillus leucophaeus | reverse complement strand
TTCAGGGATTCAACTTCTTTCTGGTTTAATCTTGGGAGAGTGCAAGTGTCCAGGAAATTATCCATTTCTTCTAGGTTTTCTAGTTTATTTGCGTAGAGGTGTTTATAGTATTCTCTCATGGTTGTTTGTACTTCTGTGGGGTCGGTGGTGATATCCCTTTTATCATTTTTTATTGCATCTATTTGATTTTTCTTGCTAGCAGTCTATCAATTTTGTTGATCTTTTCAAAAAACCAACTCCTGGATTCATTGATTTTTTGGAGGGTTTTTTGTGTCTGTATCTCCTTCAGTTCTGCT